>NW_026526688.1:82442343-82789843 GCF_024362965.1 Panthera pardus | reverse complement strand
ATTCAGTCTTTGAGTTGAACTTGTTCAAAAGATTAACAGAGAGGGTGATGAAGTATTTGGCTACCTGATGCGATTTTCTGCTACAATATCAGGTCTCGGTGATAGTATTACTTTGGTCACTTCTGACAGTTTGAAAACAATTATCCTTGTTCCTCTCTTCATCAAGTGGGAAGCTATTACCTCTTCAGTGAGGACTCACTTTGGACCCCACCAAAACAAAAATTACAAATAAAAGTTAATAATCAGGTTAGAATTTCAAAGGGTGAAAGTAATATGTGATAATTTCCTCTGAAACCCATAAGCTAACAAAAGCAATTCTGAACTTACTAAGCCCCCTTCTCTCCTGCGTTTTGTTTATTTTCATTGCTTGCCTCTCTCCTTTTTTGGATTTCTCTCTTTCCACATATTTCTCTGAATGCAGGGGATCTTTCTTCACCTCCGGATCGCTTCCTGGGTGCTACTTTCTTAATGAATCTGGCTTCTTCTTCTTAGTCTTCTGGCTCTTTTCCCTTTCTCTCTCCAGCTCTTCCTTTTCACTCTGCCAATTATTCTACAGCCTGTATGTCTCCTTAGCTTGTCTTTTGGCCCCACAGAAGCAATCTATTTCCTGGCCCAGACCCTGGGATCCACTCTTCTATCCTTGTTTTCACTTTTCATTACTATAACAACAACAAAGGCTGCAATTATTAATTAACGTTTATCAAAGCAAGCGAGGTGCCAGGTGAGTAGATTGCTTCCCATTGTGAAGATGCCATCAAAAAGGCAACAACACAGGCAAGAGACAATGACCTGTACTTGTTCTGAGTCTCCAAGTAGGGAAAAAACTAAAACAGATTGCCAGTTGTGGTTTGGAATAAAATGCCTTGTCATCAGGCTTTGCTCAGTTACTGATAAAGTGAAACATCAGGTCCCATTGTAAGAAGCAGAGAACAAAAATGGAGACATTGATTGAACTGATAGCAGTGAAACTATGTAGTAGGTATTGACCCAGCATTGCTCTCAAACAACAGGAAAGACTGAGATGAATTTTCTTTGCACAGTAGTCAATCGGTCAGGTGGCTGCGGCACACACAGAATTTAATCTCTGATTGCTGCACAAAAATGTCTAGGATGAAACTATCTGTAGAAGACATTTTTCTCACCTATTCAAGGTTGCAGAGGGAGTTCTGTGGCTTGTGAAGCATGCAGGAGTGTGAAAGGGTATACATTAGAGGATAACGTAAGGGACTTTGCTGTGTACTTTGCTAAAGCCCACGTCGTAAGGAAGAATCAAGACCTTAGAGCTGAGAGGGGAATTAGTGTCTGAAAATTCTCACTGAAACAGGTTAAGTGTTTGCAAATCCCACGTGGATTAGGTGCCTAATGATTACATAACTGGAAAATGTAGAATTGCCTCCATCCTTTGCTGAGGTGGGAGAAATATTAGCTGCTGGAATGAAATTGCAGGTGGGAAACAAAAGAACTATGGCGCATTGTTACATGGCTATGTGCTGATTACAGTGAAATCATGAATCCCCACCTACTCTGGCTGGGGAAACACTGCAGGTGGGGAGGAAGTACCTCTTTAGTTTTCTGTAATTCATCATAAGTCTTATTTGGGGCTTCTATGCCTCCAGAAAGGCAGAAAACGTTAACCCTAGTCTTTTGAAGGATTCTTCTATCTCTGTGGAATTTGTGTCATAGCTCTAAAAACTTGCCTAGTGCTAAGATTTCAGAGCATGGCCTCTGGTCATTGAGTCACTTACCCACACAGGTGAACAGTAAGACACCCATCCTGTCTTTCAGTGCAGTCCTCGATGTCCTCTGGCTCCTTGGCACACCCCTTGCCTTGCCTCAATTTTTAAGGTGCACGCTGAGCCATTTCTCCTCTGTGATTTTGCCACTTCTTTGTCTGCACTGCACAGCAAGCAAGAAGCAGTTCCTGCTTCTCACTTCCTGCAGCCCTAGAGAACCTTTCTGCTGGGGCTATTTGTTCTCCCCCTCTTGCTTCTTAAAAATATTTTGTTAATATCACGTAGACTTCCTTCTCTGGAACTTGTGTGCTTGGCATCCAAAGGCTGGAGAAACTTAGGATAAATTTTGCTTTTTGTTGTTAGGTTTCTCCTCCCAGGCAAGGAATGCATGACTGTGTATCTGCTTGAATGGAAGGGAGAGAAAGGAATATAGATTGAATCTGAAAAATATTATCTGGTCACAGTTTTATATAAATATAAATATAAATATAAATATAAATATAAATAATATAAATATAAATATAAATATAAATATAAATATAAATATAAATATAAATATAAATGTTTTCAGAATTGAAAAAGTCCTGTCTGGAACTGTGGCCATCTATTTAGAACAGATATGTACCATGCCAATGACAGAGGATACAATGTAGTTCTTCAGAATTTCAGTGAATGAGACCAGCATGGCCAGCTACTGCCCACTATTTCACTCATTAGCCCAATTCTTGGTTTTGCTATCCCTCTGACTTCTAGCTAGTGAGGCAGGCATTTAGATATACACACCTTTTTTAGAATTCTTGGCTCATAGAGGTGCTTAAGAAGTCTTACCTGATGTTTATTGTCACTTCCTTTCTTCTTTTTATTTTTATGAGTTTTAATTTTTTTAATTTATTAAATTAAATTAAGATTTAATTAATTAATTAACTAATTAATTAGCTTGTGGGGGGAGCACTGGATTCCCACTTGGAACCAAAGCAAATAGAACAAAGAATTGAAGTTGAAAAGGATGTGAAAGGGAAATTTCAGTGTGGGAAATGTTTGTGTCTACAAGGAAGTAAGAACTGAGACCACCATGAATGCCACAGAGGCAATCCCTGGCTCCTGAGGCCAGTTTCTGAGGGAAAACCTTTACTGGTGCCTTGAGCACAGAATTCCAGCTTATGGGCATTGAAAAAATGCCAAGCCTGGTACAGTTTCTTTTGTGTGTTGCTTTTTCCTATAGGGGCCAGAAACTATGGAATCGAGTCACGTGCAGAAAGTAAGAGCAAGAATTATGGAGTCAGGCAGCTCGTCCTAGTGGAGGAAGAAAGCCAGAAGCTTTTTACCTGGAAAGAGTTGGGTTCAAGAAAACCATGGGTTCTATTTCTGCTTTCCCTCTCTTCCTTCTCCTGCCTCTCTTCAGGATGAATACTGTGGTCAAGAGAAACAAGGCAGGAATGGAATTCTTCTAATCCCGTGTATGCAAAATATATTACAATTGAAACTAACTTTAAATAATCACAAGAGTCCATTTACAATGGAAAAATAGATGGCATGGCAGCAACAAGCTGTGAACCATAGGGAGAAAAGTCGTTTAAAATGATTCATTAGCAAGAAGAAAGCCCTGTGGGGCATTAGATATAATCTACCACAGGGGAAATGTGGCTTGGAGACTGATGTTTTTGAACTCCTTCAGGTCATCAGTATTTAGGAACAAATGATACCATCAGAAGGTATTTTTTCAGTTGCCGTGTACAACTTCTTTCAGAGGTCCTGAGAGAGATATACAAACCTATCCTCCACTCTGATAGGGAGAGCTCTCCGTGTGGGTGGCCAGGGAAGGTTATTCGGTGGTATTATATTCCCAGAATGCCTGCCATGGTAATTCACTTACAACTGGCTGGCATAATTATGATAGAGTTTCAGTGAACATTATGCTGTGTTAACCACAGAATATTGTAATTGCTGTTAGAATGACCACGAAATGAGCCATCCAATTTCAAAACATATTTAGCCATTTCCAGAAGGGGTGCAAATGAGAGTCATTATGCATCAAAGATTCAGGGAAAGCTGATTAACAGGACTAAGAGTGGAGAATGAATTGATGACTATATTTTTATGTTTTATGATCATCTGAACTTTCCTTTCTGATTTTTTTGGGTATTAACATTCCATTAGAGTCCATACATTATGGGATATTTTGGAAAAGACATCAAGGGTAATTTATTGACATTTTGCAGTTATGTGTAATGAGAAGAGACTTCCCTGTCTCTGAATTTCTAAATTAAAGGCTTCAGAAAGCTCATCAACCCCCTCCCTCAACCCCTCCTCTGTCGAAGTCCAGACTGAGAACAGGCACAGATTCTCCCACTTAAGACATGTGGCCAGTGAAGGGCAAGCTATGAAAGAATCTGAATTATGGTTCCCATTTCTCTTTCACTACACACTCCCTAGATCTGTCTGTCTTCCTGCATTTCTTTCTTTTGTTTGTTTGTTTTTATTTATTTTTGAGAGATAGAGAGACAGCACAAGCAGGGGAGGGGCAGAGGGAGAGGGAGACACAGAATCCAAATCAGGCTCCAGGCTCTGAGCTGTCAGCACAGAGCCCTATGCAGATCTCAAACTCATGAACCATGGGATCATGACCTAAGCCGTGAAGTCGGAAGCTTCACCGATTGAGCCACCCAGGCACCCCAATCCTCCTGTATTTCTGTGTCTGGATTTTCCTCTGACATTGTTACCACATCACAACAGGAGCCAGCATGCTATAGCATGTGTACTGGAGAAAGCACCAGAGCCATCTATCTTTGTCCTGAAGGCTGACCACCATCTTGTGAACATCCCCCTGGGCTACGGAAACCTCAGCTTGACCCAGACCTGCTTCCTTTAGCTGCTTGGAAGGTCATCAAGGGAGGAGCCTGACTCCCAACTTCATAGTTATGAGTTTCTAGATGGCTCTTGGTAACATCTTTCCTGTGCAGTGGCCAGAATGTTGAAAAGTTTGCTAAATCTTTATATACACTCAATTCCTCTAAACTTGGCAAGAAGAAAAGACTTGAATAGCAGTAGAAAAATAATATGATACCATCCCCCTTGCCATAATTATGTCATATTTATGTAGCCTTTCCCAATGTTCCTTGAAAGAAGGCACATGGGAAATTTATGATCTAATTTCTTCCTAGAAGAGAGTTCTAGTCCTAGAAACTTGTTTTGTACCATAAAAATAACAAAATTGATCACACCAAATAATGAAAATTTGACTACATAAGTTACTTTGCAGTATTGCTTTAGGTTTTGGGTTTTTTTTTTTTTGTCGTTTTGTTTTTTTGTTTTCCTACATGGCCTTTTCCCACTTCTTCTGGCTCTGAGTGTCATAGAGAGTTTGGATGGCAGAGGTAAGAATCTTCATAAGAGTCTTTATTTCATCAGGAATGTTAGACTTGAGTTTAAAATTAGAACCTTTGAAAAATGTTATTATGTAGTTAGTGTGCAAGGATATCTCCAAAGGACATGGAGTGGCAAATGCTTTGAGATTGGCACTCCCAGAGTGACAGACTTGCTCACTGAGTCCTGGAAGGAATTGTGGGTAGTAGTTGTGCATATCATTGAGTTTTTTCTAAACCAAGGAGGTCTTATTTACTTCAGTTAAGATTGTTAAAACTGATGAGGTGGGTAATTGGGAAGTGGGTGTGGTGGCCAAAAGGGACGAGAGAGAAATTTTTATTATAAATAAGCCATTGGTTGGCAGTATTTTGATACATTAAATCTTATAATAGAAGGGTTAGTAGTATTGAGTGTCTTTAATTTTGGAAAATCAATCATAGCATATTGGAATTTGAAGAACTTTAAAGTTCACATAACTAAATTATTAGAGACTTGAGTCATTTCTATAATAATCTGATCAGGCATATAAATTATCGGGTCTGTGTTTGAATACTTTCTGTGATGGGAAATGCATCACTTTCCTTGAAGAATCTTGTTTAGTTCTGAGCATTAAAAGTTGTTGCTTGTAATCACCAAAAATTGGTTCTTTAATATATATATGAATTCTAGTTACATTTCTTGGGCCTTTGCACAACAAATCTAACAACTGTCCTACAATCATTCCAGATTGTTCTATATACCCACAGATTTTTCACTTGCATACAAAATATCCATATGAAAGGGTTGTGTGGTTCTTGGTGATTCTGATTTCTTTCTGGTTTGCCCACCTGGGTGTGGTCTACCCATGAAGAACAAAGCAGCATTTCCACTGCCTGCATCCTAGGTCTTGAATTTCATTATTGCAACCTCAGATCATTGAGGGCTTTGGAAGGGGAATTATTGATGGGTATTATGTATAGTAGTGCCATGGAGGTACTTTTATTTAAAAAAAAAAGTCAATCTGGTGGCTTGTGGGGATAGATTGCAGGGCATGAACAGTCAGAAAGTTGTAGTAGTAGGAAGGCTTGTATCAGAGAAGCAGCAGTGAGGCTGAGAAGGAGACTGGATTCTAGATGTGGTAGAGTGTCAAACATGAGTGAAGGAGAAAAAGGAATCAGGGTGATACTGAAATTTCTAGCTTGGATATTTCGTGGTGAATGACAATACTACGAACTAAGAAAACCCTGGGGGAAAAGCCAGTTTTAAGCAAAAGATAACATCCTAATTGTGATTTCATTTTGTCCATATTCCTCCATATGTCCACAATAATATAATAAAAAAAGCTTACATAAACATTTGTCATTTGTAGATATACTATGCAGCCACATTCCCCTGATCTACCAACCTAGTAATCCTATTGGAAAAAGGAAGTGGGTTTTATTTGGCATGACTAGATATTGACTAGGCTTTGCATCCCTCTTCTGTACCTTCTTTGATCAATAGTAATCAACTGTTATTAAGCATTTGCAGTTGGAAGTGTTTTATACTCTTATTGTCTAGTAAACCAGGTTGTATTATAGTATGAGGATTTTACAAATGCGTGTTTCAGAGTCACAAGAAGAGTCAAAGCATACTAATTGCTTTGTGTCTAACCCTTCAGCCAACCACAGCTAGACAAGGTCTTTATTAGCAAGATAAAATAAGTCTGAATTTTTAATTGAAATTTTAGGAGACATGAAATAGTTCATCTGACATCCAATTCCAATTGCAATTTAGGGCACTGGGTTGGAATAATTACTCCTTATAAAGAGGCATTGTGACAAATTGTAAGGAAATGACACAGGAAACACTAACTTTTTTTTGTTTTTGTTTTTGTTTGTAAAATCATCAAATAATCTGTAGCCTGCTTTTTGTAACAGCCTGTTCATACCATTTACATTCATTTCCAAGTCACTTATTTATCTTTGAGGCTGTTTCTACTTATGCAACGGTTGGATTGGGTTGTAGAAGGACACGTGGGGTAGAGGAACTCTAATTAGATGACCTAAATGCATAGGAAGCTTGAGGCTGTTCTCAGTAGTTTGACTAACTGGACTCTACGCAAGTTCCAAGCTCAAGTGTCTATAAGCATGACGCATGTTCCCTAAAAGTGTAGATAGAACATGGCTGGTGGCAACTGCGTCCACACAGGGAGCATGTCCCTTCTGAAGGGAGCAACTGCTGGTCCCTGTTGTCGTGAGGAGTTGTGAGATCATTATTCATAGATCTTTTGATATTTCAAGAGAAGCTAAAACATTTTATGTGAAGTTTATTTATTATAAGACATTGTCAGTTAATTCACATTAAACATATGCTGTGCAGGTCAAGCAAAACTAGCCCTTATATCAGAAGTGCCTCAGTGATTTATAGCATCAGTATTAGAACATCTCTCAATATGGCAGTTAAAGAACATGGATTCCCACCTTTTCAAGCATTTACATTAAAGGTTTAGGGCATAAACAATAGAATATGGCCCCTTATTGCTTATCTCATTTTATTAATTTTACCTAAAAATGGGGCTGATATTTAGCTGTCCTGCACTGTTGCATTATGTCAGTCAGTATTCATTCTGATTGGGTGGCACATGTAATAGAAGTGGTTACATGTTTTGAATATAATCTCTGCCCCAAATTAATAAGCCAACATTTACCACTGGCTTGGTTGAGGTATGATTTTACCTGAACACTGAAGTCTTTTCAAAATCTTTTTATTCCAAGCATTCTAGGATTTCTTAGTTCCTTATAGGGCTACTTTAGAGATAAAGGTTACATGAACTTAAATAATAACTTATCAGCCCATAATCCCACTCATTCCATTTCAAAATATTATTTGGTGATTCTCACCTAGTGGCCCATTTATTTATTTATATATTTATTTATTTATTTATTTATTTAAAGTTTTATGTATTTATTTTGAGAGAGACAGAGAAAGCACGAGTGGGGGAGGGACAGAGAGAGGGGGAGAGAGAGAAAATTCCAAGCAGGCTCCAAGCTAAGCCTGACTCGGGGCTGGAACTCACAAAACTGTGAGATCATGAACTGAGCCAAACCCAAGAGTCAGATGCTTAACCAACTGAGCCACCTAGGTGCCCCGCCCACCATGGCCCCTTTTAATCACAAGCCCCTCATGGGTTGATTGAAAACATTTGGTGAAAAGCAATTGTTTTCCTTCATCTATATCCTTCAAAGATAATCATGAAATATTGGCTTTCCTTCTGTTTAGATTTAATCTTGTTTTCATTCAATTAATTGGGAAGTGTCTTCAACTTAATAGGAATTTAATTGGTTCAATTGTCAATTATATTAGAAGTCTAAAACATGTGTTCCAAATATGACATCATAATACATACTGTTTGTAATGTGCCTTTTTTCCCCCCAAAAAGTTTTTATTCTTAGTAACAATTTACAGAATCTCAATATTAAAGAAAATGACATTGGAGTTATTTAGGATAGACATAATCTTAATAGTATGTAAAACATCCAGTCAAATGAGGCAGCAGTTAAAGGAGCATTGGAGTGGGAATCAGAAGACATGGGTCTGGGGCACTGGGTGGCTCATTTGGTTAGCTCAGGTCATGATCGCACAGTTTGTGAGTTTGAGCCCCTCGTTTGGCTCCATGCTGACAAGTGTAGAGCTTGCTTGGGATTCTCTCTCTCTCCCTCTCTCTCCACTCTTCCCTAGCAATTGTGCACACGTGCTCTCTCTCTCTCTCAATATAAATAAATAAATTTAAGGAAAAAAGAAGACACGGGCCTGGTCCTTTTGTGAACCAATGTAGTTTTTTGCTTTTTATTTTTGAGTATTATTAAGAACTTTTTAATATACTGGGCTAGAAATTTAAATACTTCCATGGTAAGGTTTTTATGCTTATTTTTATTTATACTTGCTTTTCCAAATAAGAAAAACTAGTCTCTGGAGGTTGTAGTGTTTGAAACTTATTAACTCTGTTGCCTCTGGCTATAGAGATCAGAAGGAGTTTTTCAAGTCAATTTCAAAAGAGGAGTGTCTGTCTCCCTGACCCGCAGTGTTGTTCGTAATTGTAAACCAGGTATTACTCCTGGGAAATAAAGGTATTTGATTATTAAAAAACTGTATGATGTGGAGGGCCAACAGCAAGGCTTATAGCTGTTTAATGCATGCAGAATAACTTCTCAAGTCAAATTAAACTTTTCAGATTCTATCCTCAGTCTCCGAAGATACATTTCTGACAAGCACATTGTTCCAGGATTCTCTTTCAGCAATTCCACACCCCTGAATTTGGAACGTCTTGACTATTTCAATCTCCTTAGACTGTATTCCCTGGGCAGTTTGCCCTTGCTGTTGTTGGTTTGTTAACCGTTACACATTGATTTATATTAACTTGGAAGGACAAAAGAATCAGCAATGAAGGCTCTGACTACTGATATGATAAGTAATCTGCCAACACACCTTTGGTTTGGTTCCAAAAAGTTGCAAATGCACATATAACAGGTATGAAATTGCTGATTCCTACCTAAGTCTGACTCTAGGTGGTGTTAACCTTAAAAATAAAACTGCCAGTTATTTTACCAGCATGATGAGTTCATTTGGAAATAGCAGAAAATTGCAATCTGGGATGAGCAAGCTATGACAAAACCATAGACAAGTCCTCAGAACAAAGGAGACGAACACTCTTTTAGAGGAAAGCAGAATCTGGGAGGAGCTGTTATAAACACAAGGTCCATTGGAGTAAAGTGGGAGTAGAGTAGCTTCTCATTGGCTGAGTTGTGACTGTCTCTCATTGACTGGCCTGTTGCCAGGATAGGAGTGTAATAGGTCAACTTTTAAGATATTAGAAAGATTATTGTATATAAGTTCGGCTTAAACTCACCTTTCATGAATAATTGAGATAAAAGCTTATGTAGTTCCCTATTAGGGTTATCAGAAATTACTAACCGCCCTATCTCGCTTCTGTAACTTCGCCTGCTTGCTAAATAGATAATTTAGGTTGCAAAACGCTCCCCCACCCCTTCCACCAAGATCTAGCCTAAGCAAGACCAACATGTAAAAAGTCAGAACTCACTGCCCCATGGTATCTTAGGTGTCTAACTATGCTTGGTCATTTTAAATCCTCTTAGGACAAAGAATTTTAAATTGATAGGTTCCCACCAAGACTAACATCTGTGTGTCACAATATGATTGGCTACCATGAAATGCTGTAAATTATAATTGGCTAACTAAATAATGATGTACTCTGACTTGCTAAAATCCATATAAGCTCACTGCTACCTTTGTTCGGGGCCATTCCCTGCACTTTTCTCCTTAAGATCAGGAGATCAGGTTTGGCCTGGCCATGAATAAAATCTTGCCTCGCTTCTATTCAGCGTCTGGTGTTTTTTCCGACAGTACCCTGTTTCAGGAGGAAAAACATTCCTTTTCCTGCTTCGATATTAAAGTAGTATTCACATACAAGGTCCATCTCTTCTTGTTGGGTCTGCCATTGATAAGTGGTAAGGCATGAGAACTCCCTCTTCTAACCTCCTTACTCCATTTTTTTAATTTATTTTTTTAAAGTTTATTTTATTTACTTAGAGAGAGAGAGTGCATGCACATGTGAGCAGGAGAGGAGCTGAAAGAGAGAACCCCAAGCAGGCTCTTTACTGTCAGTGCAGAGCCTGAGATATGGGGCTCGAAGTCATGAACCATGAGATCAAGACCTGAGCCGAAATCAAGAATCAGCTGCTTAACCGACTGAGCCACCCAGATGCTCCCCAAGTCCATTTTATTTATTTGAGGTTTTTTTTTTAAGTTTATTTATTTATTTTTGAGAGAGAAGGAGGGGTAAAGATAAAAGGAGAGAGAATTCCAAGCAGGCTCTGCACCCCCAGCACAGAGCCTGACTTGGGGTTCAAACTCATGAACTGTGAGATCATGACCTGTGAGATCATGACCTGAGCCAAAATCAAGAGTCGGTAGCTTAGCTGACTGAGCCACCCCGGTGCACTCCACCAGCCCATTTTAAATGAGGTTTCTTTTTATTAATTTTCAGTCATGACTTGGGGGTATTTGAAAATTTTAGATGGAAAACTTAGGCTGAGAGAGAAAGAGGGAGAGAGAAAAGAGAGAGGGGGGAGAGAAAGCACAATACTTATTCAGGGTTAGCATTCTCCTATAGTCAGATTGCAGGCTTGCCTCTCTACACTTAATCACTGCTACTCTGCATATATTGACTCCTGAGGGACAACACCCTAAATTTCCTGGAAGTTCTTTTGTTTGCTAAGAGCTATTACTGGAACCTGACTTAATTCTTTAAAAGGTGTTAATAAAAGGTATGCTGCCCACACCCTTGATTTTATCTTTACCTTGGGGCCATGTCTTCATCTGGGAATCTTTTTTTGGTTTGTGAGGGTAGGGATAAGTTCTGGTTTCCATCTTAGCAAGTTTTGGTCTCAGGATTCCCACAAAATTCTCCCTGTAAACTGTGTGTGTTCTTTCCCAAGTTCATCTTTTGCTTGTATAACTTATATGCAACTAATCAAGTGTATAAGAGTCAGTTGATATTTTCAACATTCTGCCTGGAAGTCAAGTCCAAAAATTCATAAGGTACATTTTGTACCTTCACGTTACCTCACACGACAGTTCCACCAAATGTTTCATGACTATATAACACAAGCTACCATGTTTTTAGTCTGTTCTAGCAATTTCCTTGCCAGTTTTCCGCCTCTTTCATCTACCTTGTCTAAAACCAATTCCGCATATTTGATTTCTGCTATGGCAGCACACTCCTTCTAGGTACTAATTATCTATTGCTATAATAATATGGTGCATTATTATAACTGTTGGAGAAATGAATAAAGTACTGTGCCAAAGATGGCCTACGGGACTAAAACAAGCTCTGGTCTCGGGCTCAGAGACCCCTCTTCTGGGTTCTTCTTGCCCTGTTTGCTGCACACACGAAAACCCGCCATAGATATTATGGAAGCTGACAACTATAAATTACCCTTCCCACTTGCTTTTAGCGCTCAAATCTTTGGAGAAACAGTCTCTTCTGAGCCCGCCGGTGTTAAATAAATCTCTGATCCACCAAGTTCTCCGAGTGCCCCTTGGTTTTTCCGCCAGCATTCCAGCATGGTTCAGTAACACAACCACAAACTTTGTTTGCTTAAAACAATAAACATTTATTTAGTAATAAGTCTGTGGATCATTTGGTTCTTCTGGTCTCACATACTCGGAGATTGGCTGCAATTTGGCTGATCTGGTACGACTTTATCTGGGATGAACGGGATGTCCTGGCTTTGCCCTACTATGTCTCATTCTTCAGTAGGCTAGCCAAGGTAGGCCTTATGGCAAAGTCAGAGGAGCAAGAGAGGTAGTGGAGGTCAAAAATGTTTTTTTTCAAGCCTCTGCATGCATCTGCTGTCTTCCTGTTGGCCAAAATAGATGATAAGGCCAAACTCAGGATCAACAAGAAGGGAGGTGGGCCTCTCCTGTATATGAGAAGACATTTAAAGTCGCTTGGCAAAAGGCATACATACAGGAAGAGGTGAACACTTAGGCCTTTAGTGCTGTACAACCTACCACATTACTCACCATGTTCAATCCCTGCCTGAAGCAGATGCTGACAGTGCCTCACCCTTATTTCTTGGGCCTTACCACTTGCAGTCCGCTCCAGTGAGTCAATGACTTCCAACTTGCAGTATTTTCTCCTTCTCCTCCCCCTCCCCCTCCTCCCTCTTCCACTTCCTCCTCCTCCCCTTCCTCCCCCTCCCCCTCCCCCTCCCCCTCCCCCTCCCCCCCTCCTCCTCCTCCTCCTCCTCCTTCTTCTTCTTCTTCTTCTTCTTCTTCTTCTTCTTTTTCTTCTTCCTCTTCTCCTTCCCCTCCCCTTCCTTTCCTTCTCCTTCTCCTCCTCCTCTTCCCCCTCCCCTTCCCCTTCTCCCTCCTCCTCCCCTCCCCTTCCCCTTCTCCCTCCTCCTCCCCCTCCCCTTCCTCCTCTTCCTTCTTTTTATTCTTTTTCTTCTTCTCCTTCTCCTTCTTCCTCTTCTCCTCACCCTTCCCCTTCCTTTCCTTCTCCTTCTCTCTCTCCTCCTCCTCCTCCTTCCTCTTCTCTTTCTCCTTTCCCTTCCCCTCCCTCTCCCTCTCCCTCTCCCTCTCCGCCTCCTCCTCCCCCTCCTTCTCCACCTTCTTCTTCTTCTTCTTCTTCTTCTTCTTCTTCTTCTTCTTGCTAAGGGCTTTCCCGTAAGGAGCAGAACACTGCTCTGTGCATGCAGACTCCAAGCTGGAAGTTCTGAGAAATTGGCCCTGTCCCCTCATGAGCAACCCTCAAACAATGAATGATGGGAGTTGGCATGTGAATACCCCAGCTCTCTTGCTCCTCAACTGTGATAACATGCAGGCATATATTTTATACCATTTCTCAGAGCTCATAGATACTAAACACCCACAGTGGTAGCTTGCTTAATGGCAAACTTTTATCCTTGTCCTGTTCCACTTATGTAACTCTCCTATTTATTTCTTTAAGTTTATTTATTTCTTTTGAGAGAGACAGAGAGAGCATGGGTGGGGGAGGGGCCGACAGAGAGGGAGAGAGAGAATTCCAAGCAGGTCTGTGTGTGGTCAGCGTTCAGAACCCATGATGCAGGGCTCGAACTCACGAAACTGTGAGATCATGACCTGAGCCGAAATCAAGAGTCGGTTGCTTAACATACTGAGCCACCCAGGTGCCCCTTTCCTACTTATTTTTGTAGAAGTAAATTCCTTATACTTAAAATTTTGTCTGGTGGGGACCTAAATTAATATACTATATAACTTAAAAATCAATGTTTTTTGCACCAAAACCAATGTTCAGTATGTGTACATTTCTTAACTTTGGGCAGTTTTAACTCTGAGGTCTTTACAGTGCTTCTACTCTTTATGTTCATTAGTAAGAGTCCTTTAATTATATAATTATCATAACCAAATTATTAGCCTTATTCTGATCTCAGTTTCAATTTTACTTTGGTTTTTTGGCTTGTAGAAGTCATCATACAGAAAAATAAATCTAGAAAAGAGAGTGCACATATGTAGTGAAGGTTCTCATCACTAATCTGAACCATGTAAATGATCCCTGTTCAGAGAACTATTTCTTCCTACCTTACTATTTTTCTTTTTTTTTTTTTTTTGCTACCCATGGCCCCATTTTTTTGTTTGAGTAAAACTCATTTGGGCTTTTCCTTCTCCCATCAATAAAGAACATTTCTGACAGGGGTGCCTGGGTGGCTCAGTTGGTTAACTGTCCAACTTTAGCTCAGGTAATCATCTCACAGTTTGTGAAACTGAGCCCTGAATGGGGCTCTGTGCTAACAGAGCCTAGAGCCTGCTTCGGATTCTGTCTCCCTCTCTCTGCCCCTCCCATGCTCATGCTCTGTCTCTCTCTCTCAAAAAATAAACATTAAAAAAAATAATAAAGAACATATTGACTGTAATGTAAAATAAAATTTACAATTAGTTACAATAACAAAACACCATCTACATCGTCTAAATTTGTAGTTTTAAAATTGACTAATCTGTTGTTAAATCTATATATGGATTTCTTAATTTTTGTTACTGTATTCTGCAGTTCTAGAATTTTTATATGACTCTTAGTAAGAGATTCCAGTTGTTTGCTGAAATTTCCCACTTTGTCTTTATTTTCTTAGATATTTTAAGCATAGTTATATTATGTCAGTGATTACTAATTCCAATATCTGGGTCATCTCTGAGCCTTTCCCTGTTATCTATTTTTTCTTTTGTTCCTATTTGTTGTTGTGTTGGTGTCATTTTGTTTTGTGTACCTGGTATATTTTTATTGAACACCAGACATTGCAAATGAAAAATTGGAGATGATATAGATTGTGTTATCTCTTTCTGGTGAGTTTTCCCTATCCTCCGCTTGGTAGTTCTAATGGAGGCAAATCACCATAACCAACTGAACCTAGAAGATCAAAAGCTGTATTTCACTCTTTCTCAAGTTTAATTTCCTTCTTGAGTGGTATGGCATCCCAAAGGTTTCAAATGACAGCATGCAATGTTCATTGGAGTGCCTTTTCCTTGGTGAGTCATGGCCTCCAGTTTTATCTTCTTTAAAAAAAAGATTTTTTTTTTTAATCTGCTCTGATTTTCAATGGCTTTATGCTTGGCTTCTTAGCTTATTGCCCTCATCGGCTAAATTCACAAAATACACTGACAGAAAAACAAGCTGAGTATCATTCTTACTTTTTTGCACCTCCCTTCTGTCTAGGCTTAAACTCTAAGATTCTGGCTGCCTTGACAGCGTAACTCTAATTTTTGTTTACCCAGACTTGGAAAATTACCAAAAATGCACTTAGATTTTCTGATCTCTAGCAGTGGAATAAGGATTCTTAACCTCACAATTGATATCTAGAATTGGCAAAGACTTGAGGAGTAAACAGTATTCAAAAGTCATGTTTCTGGATTTTCTTTCTCCTTGGGATCTTGACACCTTAAGGGTCTGGCTGCCACTGGAAGTTCTCCAACGCCTTCAAACAAATAATTTTTTTTTTTTCTTTTAGAATTTTAGTTGGCTTTTCTTATTGTTTTTGGCATGAGGAATAGTCTACAACAAGCAACTTCATCACAGGTAAACATGGAATGTCTTAGCGTGGATACTCGCATTGCTCAAATTTAAAGCACTGAATAGGGACTGGAGGGGTCCCAGGAAGCTGGAGAAGAGTTAGCTTGGGAGAAAAAGAAAGCAAATTCAAGGTTCATTTGAATATTAAACTGGTCTACTGGTGTGGGCAGTTGGAGTTCAGTTACACTGGGGTCTCTCTGAGGAACTATGTAAAGTTCCCCTCAATATTGCCTGCCCAAAGCATGCAGGAGGGGAATATTTATCTATTGGCTCTTGCCCTCATGGGTCAAAAATTGACTCAGAGTGGATTAAATTCTCACATTTCTAGGTTTTCACATAAGTCTGAATGGCTGAGCACCTTCCTGTGGCCATCCTACACTGAGAAGGTAGAGGAGCACAGGGGAAGAAAGCAAGAGAAAAGGGGTCCAGCTGAGGTGAGGGGTTGTCAGACTATCCATGTTTGTATCTGGTTAGTGTAGCAATCACTGAAGAATAGACCTAGATGTCATAAGATAGGGAATAAAAGATGTCCAACACAGGGAGTAAATAAAGAAGAGCAAATTTTAGAATAATAAGGATGCATTTATTTAAATGCAAACAATATTTTAGAAGAAAATAGACATAAATATGAGGAGAAACAAGCTTGCATCAAAAAGAGGCAGCAAGGGGTGCTTGAGTGGCTCAGTTGGTTAAGCGTCTGACATAGACTTAGGTCATGATCTCACAGTTTGTGAGTTCAAGACCCACATCAGACTCTGTGCTGACAGTGTCAAGTCTGGAGCCTGCTTTGGATTCTGTGTGTCCCTCTGTCTCTGCTCCTTCCCTTCTCTTTCTCTCTCTCTCTCTCTCTTTCTGTCTCAAAGATAAATAAACATTAAAAAAAAAAAAAGAGGCAGCAAAACAGTGAAAAAACAGATGGGTCAGTTTAACCCCCATAGTGTCTGTAAATTTTAAAAGCCTGGGTGGCTCAGTTGTAAACATCCGACTCTTGGTTTTAGCTCAGGTCATGATCTCACGGTTCATAAGTTCCTGCCCAGAGTTGCCAGCACAGAGCCTGCTTGGGATTCTCTCTCTCTCAAAATAAACAAATAAACTTAAAAAAAAAAAAAGAGTAATAATTGTCTGGATGTTTGTATAATTTTTGGTCACAGAAGTGAAATATGATTTGTATTTTGAAATAAAATGAGCTTGCATCGGGTTTTATTCAGCCCTGAGGGAGGAATTGACTGGGAACCCAAGAAGAGTCAGCACAAGCAAACAATGCAAACAGGATTTTGGTTTTGTAGCAACGGAAGCAGCCTTGTTGGATAACTTTTAGGGTAGTACATACATGTGGCTTCCTGTAATTGTTTTAATGTTTAATAATTTTAAGAATATATTTAATATTTTTAAAATTAAAAAATATTTAAAACTTTAAAAATTCATTTAAAATTGATGTTACTGAAGACTAATCTCAGGTCAGTTTTATTAAACCTAGAAGGGGACAGTAGATTATGGGAGCCTAGGTTAGGAGAGTGTAGTGGACATATGTTTTGCTTGACCAGCCTCTATTTCTCTTTCTTTCTCCTTCTTCCACTGATTATTCTGTCATTATTATTATTATTACTTGGAAAGCTACTTCCTCTATGTACAAGACTATGTAATTTGGGGTGGGGCAGACCCAGGCCCGGTGCGGGTGAGGGGGCTGCTCTTTGAAGGCAGATGGGTAGGTGTGGTCAAGCATGTGATCCCTGCTGGTCAACGAATTGTGTTCATCTCTCTGGTCAGTGAACTCAGTTCTGGAAGAGATAGGGGACCCCCGTCAGCACTGGACTTCTTTCACAACTATTGGGACAGAAGTACTGTTTCCACTGAGGTTGCGTAGCTGGTGGATGTGAGGCCGGAGAAGCTGGTGGCCTTACTGCCTTCATACGTGTAGGGCTTGCCGGTGAAAAACGGCCTTTGACGGAGGCAACAGAGTGAGGACAGTGTCATTTGATCTCCCGAATGCAAACGTGCCTCAAGTTAGATTTACTTCTGAAAAATTTTGATGTATATAAAAAAGGCCTGACTACACGGAGAGTACCAGTGGGTATGAGGTGAGGAGATGAAGTGACATTTCAGGAGTAGCATCGGGAGGACTTGGCCATTTGATGGGCTGGGTTTGGAGGGTGTGGGAGAGAGAGGAGACAAAGGCAGATCTGAAGTAATTTGAGTGGTGTTAACCAAAGGAAAGAAGCAATTTTTCCTTTTACATATCCACTCCATGTAGAAAAACATATTAAAATAATAAACTATAAAATTGTAAATTAGAAACATGTGGCTGCTTTTTAGTAGTGTGTTTTTCCTTGTGTTACTACTGGCTTACATTTTTTGATAGGTTATATCTCTGAGGTTATTAAAAGTAATTTATTGAGTTTGTGCAATGCTTCATAGGTTTCAAATAATTTTGGAATTTTTTAAGTCTCATTTAATCCTCATAAGAACTGTATGTGGTAGGTTGGATAGTTACTATCATCCCCCATTTACCAGCAAGGGTGTTGAGGCACAGACAAGTTAAGATAATTAGTTGAGGAAACCCATACATAACTTGTAGGATTCCTATACATCATCCAGCTTTACTATTCCTAGTAGTTGTAGTTAGTTATATTCAGTGATAAAATTATAGGCAGTGACCAACGTATAAACAGGTGGCATTCCAAATATAGCATCTCATTTTCTCCAAAACATTATAAAATATATTTAATCCAATCAGAACTATTCTAAAAGAATACTAAATTAGAACAATCTTGGGTGATTAGCCAGAACCTTGATGTGTATCTGAGGGATCACTGTGGGTCAAATTCACCTCTGGAATTCTGAAAATGAGGAGGACCCTGGCTTTGAAGAGAAGGTCCTATAAATTGGGAAGTGCCACTCTAGGGGGTGTAAACATTTCCTTTCTCAAGAAGTAATACTGATACTCTCTTATTTTTCAGTTTCCAGGGAATGGAAATTGTTTTAATCTCATTGAAGGAAGCATACAGAGGCCTCAGGGAAGAACAAAGTTAAGAGTCAGTTGCCTGTCAAATCGATGATACAGTCAGCCATCCCACAGCCATTTGAATAAACAGGAGTTATTATATATATGAACTTCTGGCCAAGAAGGAAGTGTAGTTAGATTAAGTAGAGTGATAAAGAACAATGTACTGGGCCACTGGGCAAAGTTCATCATAACAAAACATCAGCGTCAATGGAATTCATCTTCCTAAATAGCCACACACATACTCAATTTTCAAGTACTAACAAAATGGGGCTTGATTGCAAGTAATAATACTGAATAATTTTATGTCATTTCTAATTCTCATTTCTCTGTGGAAATGTAGGAGATGTTGAGACTAACACAAAAACTTTTTGGACATAGAAAAAGACCTGGTTTTGTAAAATTATGTGGCTTAATACTCTGTTGCTTTAGTGAAACTGTGGTTTATATTCTGTGGCTTGAGAGCCAAAATACAATACTGAATTTCATCCAAGTCATGTAGTTAAGCCCATGCTTCCAAATGAAACTAATGGTCTGGCTCTATTTAAATGTATTGATTCTAGCTTCATAAAGTTGTATCAAAATGTGATTATACATTCTTTAGTTTCTATATAACTCTCCTACTCTTACCCCTGCAAAGAAATCTTTGATGCAAAAATTCTTCATTTCATCTTAAACTAGTAATTAGGTAAGAAATATGATCATGATTATTTTTCCCCTCCTGAGAAAAAAAGGAAACAATAGACAAATCTGATAAATCAATGCTATTCTAAACAAAAACAAAAACCATATTCTAGAAATGTGTCTGTTCTCTAACAAGAGGAAACCAATGTTAGATTCTATAAGACCTTCTGGAATTTAGGATGACTGAGATCTGTCTAGTATCTCAGATATCCTCTGGAATTCTTGGAGGAGGAGAAGGTGGAAATGGAAAGAGGACTCTGGTTCAAAGGGGGAGGGTCTTACAATTTGAGAAGTGTTAACCTACATAGTTTTGAACACAGATAAAGCCTTACTTTGTAAGATCTATGGTTTGATACTCTGTTGATTTGTGAAACTGTTGTTTGTAATTGTTAGATAATATAATGTGTACATATGTTCTTTATCACATATATAATGTGTATAAATACATTTGTAATTGTTAGAGAATAGAATGCATATATATTTTCATCACATATGTAATGTATATAATGTATATAATGTGTGTGTGTGTGTGTACACACACACACACACACACACACACACACATATATATACACACACATACATACTGATACTCTGATACATATATACTGATAGTATATGTCTTTTCCTCCAGTTCCTGTAACAGAACTCCTAAAACCCATGTAACTTCCTAAAGTGATAAGAGCACTAGGATCATCTTTTGCTCCTGACACTGGGCTCCTGAAACCCTTGTAATTTTCTGAATAATGAGAATGTCTTTTATTCTAATAAGGTGACTCTGGGTGAACTCCTGGATGGCTCCTGGATGAGGGCTGGTCATCAGTAAGTCCAAGCCATGATTAGAAGCTTGGAATTTTCAGTCTCCCACACCCATTCTCTTGAGACGGGAGAAGGGCAGAAAGTGGAACTAATTGTGGATGCCTATATGATGAAGCTCTATAAAACCCAATACTGTGGGGTTCAGAGAGCTTCCAGGTTGGCAAACACATCCACAGTGGGAGGATGGCACACCCCAGCTCCATGGAGACAGAAGCTCCTGCAACTCAGGACCCTTCCAGACCTCACTCCAGAACCTGTGTATTTCTTCATCTGATTATTCATCTGTATCTTTTACCATATCCTTTAATGAGCTGGTAAATGTAAGTAAGTATTTCCCGGAGTTTGTGAGCTGGTCTCACAAATTAATCAAAGTTGAGAAGAGGGCCATAGGCACCTCTAAGTTTTAGCCACATGGAACAGAAGTCATGGGTAACCTGGGGACATACTACTCGAGACTGGTGACTGAAGTAGCGACTGAAGTAGGTGGGAGCAGTCTTGTGGGACTGAGCTCATAACCTGTGGCATCTGACACTATCTTAAGGTAGATAATATTAGCACTGAGTTCGATTGTAAGATATCAGCTGGTGTCACAGAGAATTGCTTGGTGTGGGGAAAAACCTCCACACATCTGGTGCCAGAGGTTTATGAATGTGGTGGCTGGAGAGCATAAAGGAGACACACGGGAAAGAAAGACACAGGAGGGAAAAACTGGGTGTTTTTTTCCCTAACTCAGTTCTACTCAATGCATATGTATTATACATCCGTAATATATAGAATTCTATATTATATTATGGGAAGAGGGTCAGGAAAAGAATTGCTTTCTTATCAACCAACTGTCCTACACAATTCTCCCTTCCCTACTTCATCTGAAATCAACTGTGTGAGGGAGGGGTAGAAGACAAAGCAGGTGGGAAAAGTAGAGATGGGGGACAAGAAGAGAAAGGTGAAAGCAGGTGATACTTTTCTTTTCGGTGCCTGGTTCAGAGGTAGAGGCACTGAGATTGCCAAAAAGATGGGACTTCAAGCTCCCCTACCACAGTTTAAAAAATAAAACATTCTTGTCTTATACGAAGTAGGGCACGTCCCCAAAATACCTGGGTGTCCAGGTACTGTGCTCCTACTGCTCAGTAGGTGGGTTACTTGTAACTTTAGGAGATACCTCCATGAGACACCCCCTTCCCCCAACCAAGATGTCCACAGTAGCTGCTTCTGATTTTGCTCTAATCCTATGTATTTCTTATTCTAATAGAATATTATATATACATATATATATATACATATACATATATATATATGTATATATATATGTATCTTTTCATTGTTGGCTTTGTCCACTCCATGATACATTTTACACGTGATACATCTATGATATAAATCTATCTTACTTCTCTTAATTGCATATAATGTTCTATCATAAAAATGTACCACGTTTTATTTATCCATTCCCTGTTAACCATTTCCAAGTTTTGAAATTAGCAAATATGTCAATAAATAAATAAAAAAGATTGAAATGAAGTTTTTTTCTGTGTATAAAATCCTGAGTGGGTTTTTTTTTAATGTAGATATCTATCTGAGTGTTTTGGATTAATTTTTAAAGGATAGGTATCTAAAACATAAACTGTGGGTTCCTAGAGTAGAATATTTTCAAGTGTGCTACTACTGAGGTGACTTCCCTATTCTACTCTCATCTTCCGTCAGCAGTCTTTGAGGGATCTGCTTCCTCACAATCTCATCCTTGACATTTACAAACGATGTAAGTTTTGCAAATAAAATCAAATATGGGCACGATGTTACCTAGTTTACACACAGCTATTTTGATGCTCTGGGCATTTGAAACCTCACGTCTTTGTCATCCTATTTTCACTTTGGCAGATTCTGCTCCTCTAGCTCACAGGCTCACTTACCTCTGTCCACACCTCACTTACTCTGGAGACTCTGGGGAGGCTGGTGCTGGGGAGGAGAAGTTTCTATAGCATAAAGACTATTTTTTTTTTTTTTTACAAAGATGAAATTACCATGACTTTATTTAGGGCCATGGAATATCACTCAAATCAAAGAGGGCATATCCAATATGACTCATAAAACAGTTATGTGAAATTCTCTACTTTAATCTTGAATATTTCTTTTATAATAAATACACTTCTCTGAGATAACCTTTAACAGTTGCAGACTATTTCATTTTATGGATGTTCCGGAACTTAATAAATAAATTCCTATTTATTTATTTGTTTGTTTTCCAAACAGTTGGATAGACTGTAATTGTAAAAAATCTCAGGACACATTCACACTGGACTTACTGGTCAGGCGAGCCTGGAGATACATTTCTCCAAGAGTCTCAAGAAAGTTTGGACTCAAAAGGAAATGGAATATTTTTTCCATGTGTTCAGGCCTAATTGTATTCCTTCTTTTTGTGATTTTTCTGTCAACATTCTTCCTCTGAATTTTCATTAAATTAGAACAATTCTTTGGATTTATTATAAAAACTGAACAATTAGATTATGAAGCAAATGGATTTTGAGAAAGATATACTCGGTTTCATCTTTACAGAATTTCTTACCCAGAGCATAGTGTTAACTGGACTAATTTACAATATTACTTTAGTATTGTTTCATTCATGATAATACAGCTCACTTTGCTTGACCTCAACATGGCATATTCTATTTGTATTGTCTTTATTTCACTCTTTAGGATCTCACTAACTTTTCCAACTTAGTTTTTTGCTTCAAAAGTAACATTTGCCATCATCACGGTAGCAAAGTACAAGAAAATGCTTTTCTCATTTTTGCTGTTAATCACAGTTGGAGGTGATCCCTGAGTTAGCCGGAAAATATACAATTAATGCTATCTGCAGAGACTGCTATCTTTGTTCTTTTCTTTTTTTAATTTCTTAATGTCTATTTATTTTTGAGAAAGAGAAAGAGAGAGAGAGAGAGAGAGAGAGAGAGAGAGAGAGAGACAAAGCACAAGCAGGGGAGGGGCAAAGACAGAGGGAGACGTAAAATCCATGATGCAGGCTCCAGACTCCGAGCTGTCAGCACATAACCTGATGCGGGGCTCAAACCTATGAACAGTGAGATCATGACCAGAGCCAAAGTCAGACACTCAACCGGCTGAGCCACCCAGGCATTACTGTAGAATCTTCTTTGTAAGTAAAGCAAGCAACGGACTCTATTGGGTGCCTGACAAAGTGATGTGCCTACATGTGAGAATATCAGGACCTGTGAGTTCCAGACCCTGGCACTAGAGATTTTTTGCAGATGAGAGTGGTTTTGTTTGTGTGTTTGTTTGTTTTTTGTTTTTCTGTAAACCATAGAAGGGTAAAAAGGAGAAGATGGATTTCTGCAGTTTAGTTTCATGACTTTAAGAAGACCCAAATCTCAGATTTATTTCTTCAGGGCAGGGAGCATGACATAGTAATCATCTAATTTTTTTTCTCACTTAACCTGATCTGTGATCTGTTGGACCTTATCTGTTCTTGCAAGCAGAGTTTTGTTGCCACAGTTCTGACATTCAATTAGAAAAATTTTATCCCAAAGCTTCTAATACTTGGGAGTTGGGCCAACCATATTCTATTTTCACAAGCACTTCTACACAAATCTTTATAAATCTAAATAGAATTAAAAGAAAAGAAGTATCCCATAAGTACATAACACCTCATGATGGACTGTCCTTTTATGAGGTGGGGGTAGTTGGGAGCGTGGGACGGTAGGAGGTCTGTTAGAATAAAAAGTGAATAAGTATTATTTTTAATTGGGGCCACTTGGACACTAGGCTATTGTTGCCTTTTTAAGGGATATGTGTTCCTTAGAGCTGCTTTCCATAAAGAACTCATGTCTGTGTCAGTGTCTCCACCCACCAAAGTACCGTAAGTCCTAGAGAATGAAGGACATAAAAACAGGGTTTAGTCAATCACTGTTCTTTTATAAACTAGGCCCCTGTTCTTCTGGTTTTGTTTTGTTTTTTTGTCTCCATCACAACATATTTTGCAATTTCTGTTTAGAATATTGGCAGATAGTAGAGTCTTTATAGTCTGAATGACAGTTTGAATCCCTATCAATCAAATATTTAAGGTACTTCTACAACACAGGGGAACGATGGCATTTTATGTTATTTATGTGTCCCTGGAAGACAAGAACATTTCTGTACACTGACAGGCTACATATGTAAAAGTAAAAGCATCTGCCCTCTAGCTGGCCTAATCCTAGAAAAAAATAGTAAAGAAGACCAGAATATTTCAAATTGGTAGTATAAGACATATAAAGAAAAGGCATGATCATCTAGATAATTCAAATCAATTTCCTATCCGTGTTGTACTAAAACCTAGACCCCCACAGGACCCTGAGGTAATTCCATTACCATGCTAAATTACTTGGCACTTGCATGGCCTTTTTATTTTTGTGTTACTATTATTCCTGGCAAATGAATACATTTTGCTCAGCAGATAAATTAGACAGATTGTCACTCAAGCTAATCACTCTGGAGCTTTCCTTTCCCGGTTCAAAAGATTGGTTGACACCTACTGGGCATTTCTTTAGTCACTTCTTGATAACAGAGCATCTATTTGCACATGGATATGAGTAGAATTATAAAGATTTAAAAAGTAATTATCTTCGGGTCTCTTTAGGATTTGAAAGTCTAATTAAAGAAAGTTTAAGACACTATAAGTCTTAAAGAATTAAGTTTATAACATCCAATCCAATCAGAGTTTGCGATTAAAGTGAGAAGCAGGTATGTTAAAGATTGCAGAAACATAAATCTTAGCCAGGATTTAGTTGCTCACAAAACTGAAGTTTCAGAGAGATTCGGGTCTATAACTGTGCTGAACAAAGACAGGTAAGTCCAGATCCCCTTTTCTAGCTGGCATTAGGAATGCACCCTGGCACACACTTTGTGTTAATGATAAATGCTGCCTTGTTGGGTTATATTGGGTAGAAAATGGCTGTGAGACACAACTGGCAGAAGTCATGGAGAAGGGCAAGGACATGGGTTTTGAAACATCTACTCCTTTAGATGACATCTATACTTATGCATAAAATTCACTCCATCCTGTTTATTCCTATATCCTCTCTTTGCTTTGTTTCTTTCAGGCTATACATTTTCTTAAAATATGTGAACGAATCTATTGTTTTATGCATGCATCAACCCAAGATCTAAAGGATATGAAGATATGAGGCTCCTGGGTGCCTCAGTCGGTTAAGTGCCCAACTCTCAGTTTTTGACTCAGGTCATGATCTCAAGGTTTCAGGAGTTTGAGCCTCACATAGGGCTGTGCGCTGATGGTGTGGAGCCTGCTTCAGATTCTCTCTCTCTCTCTCTCTCTCTCTCTCTCCCTGTCTCTCTGCCCCTTTCTTACTCACATTGTCTCTCTCTCAAAATAAATAAATAAACTTTAAAAAATTAAAAAAAATAAAGGATATAAAGATCGACAGAATTTTGCTGTGTACTAAAAATTGTCCATGTTTTTCTCTCGGGAATGAAAAAGTTTTAAAGGTGAAAAATAAACATCTGAGAAAAAAGGGTAAAGGAAAAATGTTTTTGTTGATTATATGTCAACATCTAAAAACAAATCTTATCCTGAAATATCAGCAATTCAAGTAAATTGGCATAGGATGTGTTCAGAAGAACACGTTCTAGTAGGAAAAAAAATCAATAAACTTTATCTCAAAAAAATCAACTTTAGGATCATTTTTTGGAAGGTGTGCCTTTGAGATAGCTGAATATATTTCTTTCAGGCAGATGAATTATGACTTCTTGGGTAAAAAATAAAAGCTGTAGAAGTCTGTGACAATCACTAGAAGGGAGAATGGTGATATTCATCACTTTGGCTTTGGCCAGGGTAGGTAAACAGATCCATTTAAAATTTTGCTGGCAGAGGGATATTTGAAAAGCACTTCTAAAGTTATCTATTTTTCCAAACAATTTTCTTCATGTTCTACCACCTTGGGGGAGCTTTATGGAAACGAATGAGCAGTAAATAGACTCTGTATTAGAGAGGAAGAGCTTGCTACTAGCATACTAATTTACTTGTATTACTGAGATTTCAGGAGAGAATTTGCTTTTAGATGTTTACATACGATCAAAAAAAGTATTTTTCCTTTACTCCTTTCTCTCAATTATTTTTCACCTCCAAAGTTTTTACATTCCTGAGAGAAAAATATGGACTGTTTTCAGTATACAAAGCAAAATTCTGCCTTCTTTTTCAAGCCTGGCGTTTCAAGTTTGACCCATACCACAGTGAAGGAGATATGTTTTGTCCGACATCCCTTCGGCAGCGCTAAAAGATATACCAAAAGTCACGTGAGCAAGTTAAGCCTTGTAGAATTTACTTCGATGTCTTCGAAAAATGGAAAAATGCTCACCCATCAGGAAAAAAGAGACCAAAGGAGAATTATGATTTCCCCTTCATAGGTAGTTTTTAAAAAATGTTTTTTTTTTTTTTTTTTAATCAAGCTCAGAATTATTTTGTTTACACCGAAGTGTATTGCTCAGTGCCATGGTAATAATCAGATGCAGAGTTCGACAATAGGTATGATTCCTTACCGGATATAAATAAGAGTTTAATATCATTTTCTATCTCTGGGTGAAAATAAATAGCTCTGAAAAGTTGATTATTCTCATTTTCTTGCACACTTGGCCTCTAATAGTCATTTTGTGTCATTCTTGTCAGGGTCCTGATACGAAGTTGGATTGTATGTGTCATATTAGCTGTAAGCCTTTACTGAAAGTGAAATGAGAAATGCCTTTGCTAGCAATTTAGAATTCTAAATTGCCAGTCTTCCTTGATTTTAGTTTGCCCCTCATCAACCAGCCTGTGATAGACTCATGCATGGATTTTGGAGTTAGATTGCAGGTTGAAACTTTACGCAGCCCCTTATATTTGTATTTGGTCTGTTATGCCCAGAATTCGTGATCCCCAAAGACCACCAGGGAGCTGAGTCTGATGCAAAAGCAAAGAGACTTTATTCGAGCTAGCTGGAGCTCAATCCCCTACCTGTACCGATGCAGTGGTGAGATGCCGGAGAGAGAGCGAGTTTCAAAGGCACAAAAGTTTTATAGGGATCTAGGGGCAGTTGGTGGGGTAATGGTCGTGGCCTTAGCTGATTGGCTGGGGAAGGGTCAGAGTCCCGTGGTGCAGGTTGCCAGGCGTGGCTTGAACGGGAAGTTTGAACAGGTGAGCGGGAAGTTACTCAAGGGGAGGAGGCGTGGTCTGAGGTTTGAGTGGGAATTTCTTTCTGTGGTTTTCCTGGAAAGGGGCCATGTCGGGGACATAGTCACTCAAGATGGAGGACACAGAACAAAATGGAGTCAGCCGGTCTAGGTCCCCTCTTTCAGGCCAAGTCCCTTTTGAAGCCTCTCCCCCACTGCCCCCCCCCCCCCCCCACCATTGGTAGAATGGGAATAATAAATATACTGGCTTCATGGAGTTGTGAGACACAAAGGAAGTAACATGAGGGGCGGATCTAACTCAGGGTCTATTACTGGCAGTAGCAGTGCTCCATGGAAAACTGCAATTTTTTGTGACACTGCTATTGGTATGATAAAGGGGTATTTCAAGTCTCCTCATGGTTACCACAGGGTATCTTCCCTGGGGATGAGCAACAAGCCAGAGGACTCAGAAAGCCAATGAGCTCTAATACTGAGATGTGCTCAGGAGGTGTAGTCATTGTCATTGGGTTTAATAATCATCAAAGAGAGTGACTCACTTCTTAGAAAAAGTGACTTGTAACTCCAAGGCCCTCAAAGACTGTGACCAGTAGGCACTGCCCTCTGATGTGCTTATCTAATTATAGGTTAGCTATAGTTAATTAAACACCTTAAATCTGATCATTTCTACCTAGGAATGTATATTACCTAGGCTAATATGCTATAGAAAACCTTGAGCCTGATACAGAACCTGGCAGAGGGTAAGCAGGTATTTAATATATATGTTTATAGCTTGTGGAGTAAACCCAGATCTTTCCTTGGTGCTGGGTTAGCACTCTGGGAGCATACCTCGATGGACCTTAGCTAATCTAAGCTGCTGAATAATCCTTGAGGTGAGCTGAAACAGTTTGTTATTCCTTTATTTCTACTAACGTTTATTGAGTTTATATGGAAATGCTATAGTTGGCAGTCATATTCACAATTTTGCTTAACCCTTACCCTAGTCCTTCAATGTAAATATTATTCTTAGTTTCACATAGGGGAACAGAGACTTAGGTAAAGTGACCTACTGACAGTAGCAATGTGTAGACTTATATGACACCTTGGCTACTATCCAGATAGTGGTGTGCCTTGCCCAGAGAGGATTTGGGACACAAAGAGCTGTCATATTCAGTTGCTTCCAAAATCTTTCTTTGAGAGTGTATTATTTAAATACATTCTTCATTTTAGGCTTGGGCCATGTTATGGACTGAATGTCCATAACAAATTTATATGTGGAAGCTA
Organism: Panthera pardus; assembly: GCF_024362965.1. NCBI lineage: Eukaryota > Metazoa > Chordata > Mammalia > Carnivora > Felidae > Panthera > Panthera pardus. The sequence goes on along the minus strand of NW_026526688.1, from coordinate 82,761,231 downwards.
TAACTCCTTATGTGACTGTATTTAGAAATGGAAGTAATTAAGGTTAAATGAGATCATAAGAGTGTGACCTTGATGTGATAGGATTAGTATTCTTATAAGAAGAGATACCATAGAGATTGCTTTCTGTTTTTACCATATGGGGACACAGAAAGAAGGCAATTATCTATAAGTCAGGAAGTGAGTTCTCCCCAGGAGCTAAACACTGTTGGAAATTGATCTTGAACTTTCCAGCCTTGAAAACTGTGAAAAAAATAAATTTCTGTTGTTTAAATCCTGTAGTCTGTGACATTTTGTTATGGCAGCCTGAGCAGACTGAGATAGGCCAACACAAGCCTTGGATAGTCTCTTGTATGCTTGCTGGTTTACTGGTTGACAGAAATAAGGTATACAAAAAAATTAAAGGCATATTTTCCTTTCCATTTGTTTATTTAGACTTAAGATTTAAAAAAAAATTTTTATATATAATTTATTGTCAAATTGGTTTCCATACAACACCCAGTGCTCATCCCAACAGGTGCCCTCCTCAATGCCCATCACCCACTTTCCCTCTCCCCCATCCCCCATCAGTCCTCAGTTTGTTCTCAGTATTTAAAATAGACTTAAGATTTTTTTTTAAAGCACTTTTAGGTTCACAGAATAATTAAAAGGAAAGTATAGAGATTTCCTCTGCCCCCGCAATGCATAGCCTTGTCCCTTATCAACATCTTCCAACAGAGTGGTACCTTTGTTACAATTGATGAACCTACATTGATGTATCATAATCACCTGAAGTCCAGGGTTTACATCAGGGTTCACTGTTGGTGTTGGACAGTCCATGGGTTTGGAAAAATGTATAATGACATGTAGCTATCATTATATGGTATCATACAGAGTATTTTTATACCCTAGAAATCCTCTGTGCTCCACCTATTTATTCATCTCTCCTCACCCAACCCTGGTAACCACTGATCTTTTTACCGCCTCCATATTTTTGCTTTTTCCAGAATGTCATGTAGTTGGAATCATACAGTATGTAGACTTTTCAGATGGGCTCCTTTCATTTTGTAATATGCATTTAAGTTTCCTCTATGTTTTTTCATGGATTGATAGTGTATTCGTTTTTAGCGCCAAATAATATTCCGTTGTGTGGATATACCACAGTTTTTTATCCATTCACCTAGTGAAAGACATATTGGTTGCTTCTAAGTACTGGAAAGTGTAAACAACGCTGCTGTAAATGTCCATGTATAGGTTTTTTGTGTGGATATAAGTTTTCAACACCTTTGGATAACTACCAAGCAGTGTGATTACTGGATCAGAGGGTCAGAATATATATGTGTTTAATGTTTTATAAGAAACTGCCAAACTCTCCCAAAATGGTTGTATCTTTTTTGCATTTCTACCAGCTCTATATCCTTGCCAGCATGTGGTGTTGTCAGTTTTCTGGATTTTGCCATTCTAAAATATATATATATTTTATCTATAAAATATATATACTTCGATGAAGTGTCTGGTAAGGTCTCTGGCCCATTTTTTAGTTGGGTTGTTTGTACTCTTACTGTTGACTTTAAGGGTTCTTTGTACATTTTGAATATCGTCCTTTATCAGATGCATCTTTTGCAAATATTTTTCTCCCAGTCTGTGACGTGTCTTCTCATTCTCTCGACATTGTCTTTTTCAGAGCAGATTTTTTTTTTTTATGAGCAATATGAGTTGATTTAACTATTTTGGAAACAACCCCTTCCCCCCCAATAATGTCTGAACCTAAAAGGTACGTAAAAATGGCAAAACATATTTTAAAATAGATTTGAAGGTCATTGTAGCTTTTTCCTCATCACATGAACTCTTTCTGCAGGACAGTAAATTACAAACCATTTCAAACTGTGTTAAAGCACATAATCAATCTGGCTGCATTTGTAGCTGCTTCTGGGAAAGTAATCTTGTTGGAGCTATTCCTCTGGGCTGTTTGGTCAGTTGGTCCAGAAGAAGAAGTCCTGGAGACAGCAGTGGGCCTCACCTGTCTTGTCACTACTCATTCTGCTCGTCCGCTGTGATGGAAGCAGGCACAGAATCCTGGCCCTTGTTGACATCACTGGTGCACACCCACTGCCCATTGATGGACTCCTTCCACAGGGCCTCCTTATTATTTCTGCCTGAGAAAGGCAGGATGTTGGCCGTGATGGACCAGCTCACATGCCACACATCATTGAACTTACGCAGCAGTTTGAGCAACCACATATTGCCTGAGGCATTGTCATGGGTCCAAATGAACATATGACCATCCTGGGAGCTGCTGGTGATGGTGCTGGTGAGCAGGCTAATGGAGAGGGCCCAGGCCACATCACGAACCCAGTCACTGTGCACTTGTAGCTTCTGTTTCTTCTGTTGGCTGGTCTCCTCTTCCTTCCACAGCTTGATGAGGTTGTCACAGCCACTTGATGCAAACTTCTTAATGCAGTTGGGCTTCTGCGCCGATAGCTGGACTATGAGGCTTCCAGGTTCAAAAGGAGGGGGTCAACTGACTGCATTGCGGCCAATAATGTGAGCATTGTTGATCTTTTTCACTTCCTACTGGTCATCTCCCGTGTACGACAGCAGGGATATGGCCCCATCTGAGTTGATATAGGCCATAGTCATGGAAGGGTCCAGCACACAGAATTTACTGAGAAGTCATATTCTGTATGCTTGTCCGTCCGTCTTCTCCCAGATGCCATTCTCTTCTTTCTTGATAAGGATTTTTTGGTCAAAGGAGCAGCATGCCAGGATGTTGACATACAGAGAGTGGTCCCAGGCCACTTTCCACACAGGATCCTCATGACCCCTGAGGTCACCAATGAGGATCTGCCCTCCACTGTGCACACTGAAGATTCTGATGGACCTGTCTGATGAACAGGTTGCCAGGCAGGTGCCATAGTGATCCATTTGGGCATCGTGAATCATGTCCTAGTAAGAGGCGTCTACAGTGTTGATTGCTGACACCATGGCCTTGATGGCAGCGGCTCCCGGTCTTGGATGTGGCAGCTCCTGGTGGTGCCCCTGAACAGCTCCTCCAGAGCAGAAATTTTTAATTTTAGTGAAGCCCAGCTTATCAATAATTTTTTTCATGGTTTATGCCTATGGTGTTTTACCTATGAAGTCATCACCATACCCAAGTTCATTTAGGTTTTCTAAGGGTTTTATTGATTTGCATTTTACATTTATGTCTATGATTTATTTTGAGTTAATTTTTGTGACAGGTTTAAGTTCTGTGTCCAGATTTTGTTTTGCATGTAGTATGTCCAGTTGTTTGAGCACCATTTGTTAAAAAGACTATCTTTTTTTTCCATCATACTCCCGTTGCTCTTTTGCCAAAGATCAGTTGACTATATTTATGTGGGTCTATTTCTAGGCCACTTATTCTGCACCATTGACCTATGTGACTATTCTTTCACCAATACTACACTGGATTGGCTACTATAGTTTTATAGTAAGTCCTGAGATCTGGTACTGTCAGTCCTCCAACATTTTCTTCTCCTGCAATATTGTGTCAGCTGTTCTTGGTCTTTGCCTCTCCATACAAACTTTAGAATCAGTTTGTCATTATCCACAAAATAACTTGCTGAAATTTTATTAGGATTACAGTGAATCTTTAGATCAAGTTGGGAGGAACTGTCATCTTGACAATATAGTGTCTTCTTATTCATAAATGTGGCATATCTCTCCATTTACTTAGTTCTTACATTTCATTCATCAGAGTTTAATAGTTTTTCTTATATAGATCTTATACTTATTTTTTTTAGAATTACACCTAAGTATTTAATTTCCTTAGGTTCTAATGTAAATGGTATTGCGTTTTTAATTTCAAGTTCTACTTGCTCATTGCTGGTATACAGGAAGGCAATTGACTTTTGTATATTACACTTGTATCCTGCATCCTTGATATAATTGCTTATTAGTTCCAGGAATATTTTGGTCCATTATTTTGGATTTTCTACATAGATGTTTTCCTCTTATTTTTAAGGTGGAAGTTTTAGGTCGTTATTGACTTATTTGCTGTGGGCAATCATATTAATTGTGTGTATCAGTGTTGGTAAGAACTTATCTACAAATTTAAAATGATTTTTAAATCCTAATTGATTTCTAGATATTCAAATGAGAAGACAACATTTATGTATCATCAGAAAAAGATTTAGGGAAAATAAATTAGTAAAATAATAAGTATTACATGTATATATATCATATAGCATCATATATGTATAGTATTAGAAGGATATATAAAAAATATTAGTGTGATAATGTGATCTCTTTGTGGAGATGCTATATGTAATTTTCTTTGCTTTTGTTTATATGAATTTTTAAAAAAGATTTCATCTTTTTAAAGTAGTCTCTACACCCAATGGGCAACTTGAACTGAAACACCAAGATCCAGAGTCAGATGCTCTACCAACTGATCCAGCCAGGTGCCCAATATGATTTTTTTTATATTTCTGTGTTCAAAATATGTAAAAGAGAATGAAAGTCACTAACAACCAAAAGCAAGTCAATTTTATAGATGGGTGAAATACACTTGATCCTTGAGCAACATGAGGGTTGGGGCGCTGACCCTGCCATGCAGTGGAAAATCTGCATATAATTTTTGACTCCCCAAAAACTTAACTACTAATAATAGCCTACTGTTGACTATTAGCCTTACTGGTAACATAAACAATTAACACATATTTTGTGTGTCATATATATTATATACTGTATTCTTATAATAAAGTAAGCTGAAGAAAAGAAAACGTTATTAAGAAAATGATAAGGAGGAAAAAAATACATTTATAGTAAGGTACTCTAAAAAAAGTCCACATATAAGTGGACTCACACAGTTCAAACCTGTGCTGTTCAAGGGTCATCTCTACATATCTTCTTCCAAAGAAGGACAAAGAATTGCAAATAAACGTTTAGAGGTATAAGAATTAGCAAGTAGGATGTGTCTTTTGTCCAGAAGATCTATGGCATTAATTCACAGATACAGATGTAAAAAATGAAACAAAACAAATCACTCAGAATTTCCACAAAATGTTGCTTCCGTAAATATACTATCAACACTAACTTTAAATAAGCTGCACACAGGATATCTTTTAAATGGGTGACTGAGTTGTTCAAATTTTGTTGTTCTTACAGGTGTTACCGCACAACTTTAGCTTTGTAGAGGACTCTGTGGGGAGTTCTTGGGATAGTGTCCTGAGAAAAAGGACAGTGGCTTTGGAGTCAGCAAACCCAGAGTTGACTCAGGTACCAGCTGTGTCACTGAAAAAGTCCTTTAAACTCTCAGAGACTTCATCTTCTCATCAGTAAAGCTGACTTCACAATTCTGTGTCCTTTGCATGATTTTTGTCAGTATCAAACCAAATGAAAATAATATATGCAGTGCTTTATGACTCACAGCACTCTATGCAAATTCTAGCTATCATTATTCTGAAGATGGCTATTACAACCAAAGTTACCCAAATTATAGAAATATAACAGAAGTAGTGCTGGAAATATTAATTTAAAAAATTTTTTAAGGCTTATTTATTTTTGAGAGAGAGACACACACACACACAGCGTGTGAGCAGGGGAAGGGAATAGAGAGAGGGACACACAGAATCCAAAGCAGGCTCTAGGCTCAAAGCTGTCAGCACAGAGCCTTATGAGGGTCTCAAACTCATGAACCATGAGATCATGACCTGAGCTGAAGTCGGATGCTTAACCAACTACTAAGCCACCCAGTAATGTTAACTTTCAGGAGCCCCTGGAAATGTTAACTTTCAATGTTGGAGTCTTAATTAGGCTAGGGCATGCCCTTTTCATATTCTTAATTTTTGCTCTGATCTTAATTAATGTATACCACTATAGGTATTTTGGATTTCTGGTAGATGGTGAAATTTGAGGTTTAACAACCCTTTTGAGCAATGGCTATCTAACCAGGGTATAGTTTTGCAAATTCCAATTTTCATTCATTCAATATTTACCTCTGAAATCTATTGCTTACAGTATTCCAAGTTTTGTGGTCACAGTAGCAAATAAAACAAAGCACCTGCTGAAATGGAGCTTACAATTTAATGGGGGGGGGGTGTTGTGGTCCATAATACAGTGGAAAATGAGTATCCAATAGGTCAGTAATGAATATAAGATAGAGCAGGAAGTGTAAGAAGTGCCATGAAGAAAAATAAAGTGGAAGAAGGGAGGTTGTCCAGGAAGCAGAAACTGGGATGGAGATTAAATGCAGAAAGTTTACTGAAAGGATCAACACTTGTCAGAGAACGGGAGGAGGTAGGATTGGTTGGGGGGAGAACTTGGGCTACAAAGTAGACACAACTAGGCCTCCACTAACACCCTGGGATCTGGGAAGCCGGGAAGGGCCTTCAGAATAGTGTTGAATTGTGGCAAAGGAGCCCAGGTCTTTATGCTCCTGCAATGACCAAAGAGTGGCTGCAAGCTGTCCCTGGGGAAGGGAGTGTGACCTTGTGAGGTGACTTTCTTCTGTGCAAGGCAATTCCCAGAGACAGCTAATAGCAGTAATCAACCAGTAGCACTGTATCCATTAGAAGGTGTGCATGGTGGGGGGTGGGGAGCAAGGGATTGCTTATTTTAAAAGATAATCAGGGGAGCTTCTCTTAAAACTTTTTTGAGAGTACATTTGAAGGATATGAAGGAGAAACCAAGTAGACATCTAGGGGAGGAGGATTCCTAGGGAAGAGAATTTTGACCTTCATTTTTAGATTTTTCTTCATGTAATTTCTATGCCCATCTGCTGCTTTTCTACTCACAGTAGAAATAATAATGCTACTCTCAGTAATAATAATAACAAAAACAAAACCAATATCCTTTTTCACTCTGTAATTGCAAGCTTTAATTTTAGAAGCTGATGTAAAACGTAAATGTTTCATAAGATTTCACTAGAGTTTTAATAAACCAATCCATTTATTCATTCAATTACACAGTGAGTATCTATAAGTGCCCAATGTATGCCCGTTACCATGTGAGGTGATATGGGTATAGTGGTGACAGGTGAATCAGTCCCTGATTTGAAAGCAATTGACTTGGGGAGACAATTGAAACAGGCTATTTGAAAACACAGCATAAAGAGTGACTTGGTGTGGTTAAGCACAGGGAATGAAGATACAAAGAGCAAGTCATTACACTAAACCATGATGAAACCAGCGTACATGATGGGGAAGGGTGGGTAACTAAAACAAAGTCAAAATGAAGCTTTCTTTGAATAGGGGAAGAATGGTGTGTTCACAACAAAGCTGGTAAAGATAGGGGAGGTAAGTTTCTTTGCAAAGGGAAACCATGTTTTGTTCACCTTTTAAGTTGTAGAATGGGTTAAATCCATAAGGGTCTACAAAGATCAAACCACCAATGCAGAAAACACACATTTCTGTAAGAAATCAGTTGTGTGAGAGGTTTTCATTGCTAAAGATGGACTTTGAGCATAAAAGAGATTTACGTAAAACATGTATCAAGGACTGAGCTGGCATCTTTTATCAGTGTGGCTGCAAGTTTGAATAGAAGTGTATTGATCAGAGGTAGGATGAGTTCCGAAAAAGTTCGTTTTGAAAAGCAACATTGAATGTGTTAAATATTTTTAGGGGATGTGATCTGCTAATTGCTCTAACAAATTTTATACATCCTAGGGAAAGGTTTGAAACTTTCCCGTCAGTCATTCCACCACCTATTTATTGAGTGACGTCTTTCTTCTACTCACTAGTCTAGGTATATAGGGACCCCTACAGTCGTTGCTCTCAAGAAACTTAAATCCTGGTGCCTGTGGGGCTGTAAGTGGCTTATGACAAACAAGGAAGCCAATGTTATAAGATGTTGTGAGATATTCCCATTCTCTCATAATAGGTATCCATGACGAGAAAGACTGAGTACCACCTGATTCTAAAGAGAACCACTGAACTGCTGCTCACTTCTGGGGCCCAGCCACCTCACAGGAGTTTCTTAGACTTTACAGAACGACTTTCTACTGGCCAGGTTCATAGAAAGTGAGCAATGTGGAGGGAAGAAACTCATCAGGGATTCCTGGTCAGTGATCTGGTAGGGAACATATGGAGGAGGAAAGAAGGGTGCTTTCTATTCCCAGAATCTAAGTGGGGAAGGGAAAGGGACTCTGAAAGAAAAGCTTATAAAGTTTGAGGACGTCTGCAAGAAAATAGGAGAGACTGACATTTTGCTTACTGTTGGAAGGCTATGTGGGCAGCATTTTGCCAATATGGCCCTATTTCTATATGAGTAGGGGAGAGACACCTGAATGGAAAAACAGGGCTTAGAGAAGGGCAGCGCTTGAGCAGCTGAACTCCATCCATTTGGTGTGTACAGATGCCAGAATATCCAACAGATCTAGTGGAAAGTGGCCAAAGAATTATGTCACTGGCATCTGGCATAAAAGGACTGCCCCCTAAGCAAAGTGACATTAACAGTAAGAGCCTTGGGACAAGAAGTTGGGGATGGGAGTTGAGCCAGAATGGAAGAGGTAGAGCTGGTATAATCCTCATGTGATGTCAAAATCCTCTGAGATTCCCCATGCCTTTGAGAGATCCAGCTTTGTACTTTGACTCCCAGAGTCCACTGGTGGCCAGTTTGTGCAAGCCAGATTAGCAGCTACAACCATCAGGCAGAGAACCACAACCTGGAACAGTTAAGTACAATGAATTTTGTACTTCACATTTTGAAATTGAAATAGCTTTAATAACAAAAGAGACCAGAAAGTTTATTAAGTTTCCAAGACGTCTGGAAGTAATAGGAAATGTATATTCCATATAGCGTAAGTGAATAAAAGATTGAATGTTTTGGGGCACCTGGGTGGCTCAGTCAGTTAAGCGTCTGACTTCAGCTCAGACCACGATCTCTGTCCATGAGCTTGAGCCCCATGTTGGGTTCTGTGCTGACAGCTCAGAGCCTGGAGCCTGCTTTGGATTCTGGGTCTCCCTCTCTCTTTGCACCTACCCCATTCTCTCTTTCACTCTCTATCTCTCAAAAATAAACATTAAAAAATTTAAAAAAAAAGATTGAATGTTTTTTTACCCAGGTGAATCGAGACTTACCAATAACCAGTTATACAAATAAAGAGGATAGTCCTAGGAACTGAGTGCTATGAAGAAAATAAAGGAAAAAAGTGAGATAGAATATAATGGAGGAAGGAGAGAGGCAGCTGCTTTACTTTGGGTAGGCAGGAGAGACCTATTTCATTCAACAAAATGTCATTGTTTTTCTGCCCACTCACTATTCCCAGCTTTGGGGATATAGTGGTAAACAAAGCAGACAAAAAGTAAAACCATCAATAACCTTTGAATGTGTGAGACAGGAATGATATGCAGGAGGCAACCAAGCAAAGATATGAGACAAAAAGGAGAAAAAGGTAGAACAAGAAAGGAAGAAGCATAGCGTGTTGGAGTTTCAGGAGAAATGGTCAGTGGCTGGGGCCTATGAATAAGGAAAGGGTTGAAGAGGGTAGGGGAGGGAGAGATAAGATCTGGCCTAAGGACGGTGAGATCCTTGAAGAGCATGCTGAAGAGTAAGGGTTTTGCTCTGGTACAATGGGAAGCCTAATGGAGATTTTTAAATAAGGGAAATAGTTTATGGGTTTAAAAAAAATTTTTTTTTAATGTTTATTTATTTATTTTTGAGAGAGAGAGAGAGAGAGAGAGAGAGAGAGAGAGAAAGAGAGAGACAGAGCATGAGCAGGGGAAGAGCAGAGAGAGAGAGAGGGAGACACAGAATCTGAAACAGGCTCCAGGCTCTGAGCTGTCAGCACAGAACCCAACGCAGGGCTCGAACTCACGAACCATGAGACCATGACCTTAGCCAAAGCTGGACACTCAACCGACTGAGCCACCCAGGTGTCCTGGGAAGTAGTTTATATTTTAATTTTTTAAGTTTTAGAAAAATTACTCGGATTGCTTTGTGGTAGAGGGATTTGTAGGAAACAAGAATAGAGTTAGGGAGATAAAATGTGGGCTGTCACTGTGTTCCAGACAATCTCATCTATTCTTTGTAGTAAGAATAAATGATGTTGGTCACTTTTCAATGCTCCCTTTTCTAAATTTCAAAATACTTAGGGATGGAGTTACTTTGATCTGAGAAAATTACAATATTCAGCACTTTTGTGCTTTAGTAGGCCTAGAAAGAATTGCATTGATTTAGGGCAAGTAAGACTTACATTAAACGGATTGCTTTTGATTTAAAGATATTATGTTTCATCAGAGAATGGAAATTATTTTCACATGGTTGGCAATATTTGAAATAATTACTCAACTTCGGTTGATAAATGGTCTAAAAATTATTTTATTAGCTTTCCTCAGAGCACATCTCATTACAAATAACACTACCCTCAGGAGAGAAGAGTCCATGAGAAGGGTCAAGGACATCCTGTGAGTAACATAAGTAGAGGCTGAAATAACATGTTTTAATATATAATGCACTGATAGCATTTGGCAAAAACATCTGGAAGAGACCCAAAATAAGACAACAATCCCAGTTAATAAGCTCCACTGAGTGATGTTCATCAACTGATAATGTGAACTCAGGCTGAACTCTAGTCATAAAACTTGGAAAGAGGGAGGTTTGAGAAATTGTATGTTCTTTATTGCGAAATGACTGGCCTGAGCATAAGATCAAATCTAGGAATGACTCTTAGGGTCATATAAGTTCAAGGCCAAGCTCAAATAAATAGAAAACACTCAGCACGTGCTGATCATCTCAAATTCCATTCCCAAACCCATCTATACTGAAGAACATTTTGGATACCCCCTGAAGGACTGAAATTCTTGTCTCTAATTTGAACTGAAGTCACAATTCTCTGTAAACCACAATTAAGCAGTCACTAGAACGTATTAGACAGGCAAGCAACACAGTCTAGGAACTCATAGATCTAGAGGACTGTTTTTATTATTTGTAAGTAAAACCCCATGTAGACTAATATAGTTTATCCATTAGAGAAGTGTGAGTTAGCAACTGTGTGGTCATGATTTTTTTTTTTTAACTTCGAAAAAGTTAGTGATTTCTATTGCAGTTTTTCTTTAAAGACGTAATACAGCTTATTATAGAAAATTTGAAAGCTAGGCAAATGTAAAAAAAAACACCCTAAAATTAGCTATAATACCATTTCTAACCACACACATGCATGTGCTCGTGTGTGCACCTGTATACACACACACACACACACACACACACACACACACACACACATACAATGAGCTCTTACTATTGGACCCCTTTGTAATCTTTTTTTTTAATTTTTAAACATTTTTAAAGTTTATTTATTTTGAAAGAGAGCAAGCAGGATAGGGGCAGAGAGAGAGAGGAGAGAGAGAAACCCAAGCAGGCTCCTCACTGTCAATGCAGAGCCTGACATGAGGCTTGAACCCACAAACTATGAGGTCATAACCTGAGCCAAAGTCAAGGGGCGGGTGTTTAACCAACTGAGACACCCAGGCACCCCCAGGTTGGTAATCTTTTAAACATGTAACAAACCACATTCCTTGTCATTAAATCTAACAGACCCAGTATAGTGTGACTGTTAAGTAATGTTCTGAGATTTCCAAAATACACTAGAACTTATACATTCTAAATTGTCACTTTGGGAGTTCATGGTATGCATTTAGGCAAACGATGCTGCTGAGCAACACAGATGTGCGACAGTCTTCTTATAGTCTATCAAGGGAAGGCATGTGACGTGTGGCCAGGGCCCTGCCATACCCTGTCTCTTAGGACAGGAGACATGAAACCTCAGACATCCCTTACCTTCACTCCTAGGGCAAGGCTGTCATGGTGCATCTGGTGTGAGTGATGGCGGGGGGAGGACTACATGTTGTGACATTAGACCCTTTGGTTTAAACTTTGGTTTAAACTTTGGTTTAAACTTTATGTCATACGCCTGAGGGGCTCATGCAGTCTGTCAGACATTTCTGCCCCAGGATCTGCCCTGTTCTTGAGATGACAGGTACTCTCCAGAGATCATCTGGATGTCTGGCCTTCTTCTGCATGTTTCTACCCTATGCTTGTCACTCTCTTTACTGTTAAACTCCAGGCAGGTGAACTATAATTGAGATCACTTCATACCAATGGAAGCCTAACAAAAACCGTGCCTTGGAGGCGAAGACTTGAATTAAACTCATTCCCTGCCCTCGAGCTGCTCACAGAATAATAAACTTGGCCTTTTGCTTCTTTTATTTATTAAAAAAATTTTTTTAATGTTTATTTATTTTTGACAGAGAGAGAGAGAAAGACAGAGCATGAGTGGGGGAGGGCCAGAAAGAGAGAGGGAGACAGAATCCGAAGCAAGCTCCAGGCTCTGAGCTGTCTGCACAGAGCCCAACACAGGGCTCGAACTCACAGTGTGTGAGATCATAACCTGAACTGAAGTCAGCTGCTCAACCGACTGAGCCACCCAGGCACCCCTGCTTGTTTTTAATCACAGTGCAGCTTTATCAGCAGGCACCTGGGGTACTTGAAAGTCTCAGTTTTTCTATTGCATTCCTTTCCCATCCCTTACATGTTATTTCATTTGTGCCCGGACAGCCACACAGTGAGAATACAGGCTGATGTCTTCCTCATGCTTCTGCACATTCTCTGCTCTTGGCTTTGTTCATACCTTCACATTTATCCTCCTGGGATGGGCTTAAAATTTTGAAAATAATAAATCATCAAGGTAATACATGTACATTTTTAAAAGTCAAATGTCTTTTCATGGGATTATAATAAAAATCATAACAGTTGATATTAATTGATCACTATTCTAAATGTTATATATATATATAAACTCATTCACTCCTCACTACAGCCCATTGAGAAGGTACTTCTGTTATTATCACCCTATTTTGCAAATAAGAGTAATGGGGCACAGAGAGGTTAAATAGCATTTTCAAGACCTCACAACTAGTACTGGTAGAACTTGGATTCAAACCCATGTGTCATGGCCATAAGAACTGTGTTTTTAACCACTATGCTATTCTGTAACAATTCTTTGTTCCAGCCTCTCCCCACTGCTCATTTTAGGCCCTAGAAACCAACACTCACACAGGTGGTCTTGTTATTCCCCAGGTAGCTTACTGTTTTTTGGAAAAAATTCTAATACACAAATCATGTTTCCTCTTCCTTTCTAATTTATCAGTTAACCCTTTAATTTCTTTTCCATTTTCCAGATCTTTACTGAAATATTCATCTGTTGTTATTATTATTTCTTCTGTTCTTTCCATTTTGCTTCTTATACCTTACTATTATTGTTAGATGATGTCTTAGAAAAGAGAAAATATATAGTCACATGTCCATTGTACCATCTTGAATGAAAAGTCTGCTTTTACATGACCTAGAGAAGTGGTATTTGTATTAGGATTCATAGGGTATAACTTGTGATCCACCTCCAGCCTGCTGTCCCAAACTTGACTTTGGGCTTACATATGCTTCTTATATATGCTTCATATTTCTCTGAGTCTGGTGTCTAACCCTTTCAGTCTTTCTTGAAACCTACAGCTGAACATGATCTTTCTCTCTCATCTCAATTCCTGGAACACTTGTGTTGTTTCTCTGGAGGCAAGATGTGCCTCATGATTTCTCTTTTATTACCATCATTCCTATGCATAATTTTATTTCCATGTTGCACAGAAGCTTCTTAGGAGTGGCTGCCAAACCCTTTTGTAGTGGAAAAACCTGGGCTTGAAATCAGGTGCAGTTCTATTCAAGCAATAATTACAAGAGTAAGAAATATTTAAATTTACAAATTCTCAATAGCTGAAGAAAAAAAGCATTTGATAGGATTCAATAACTGTTGCTGATGAAAAAAATATCCCCTAGCAATTAGGACGGAGCTTTCTTAAACTATAACGGTTGTAGACAAAAAACTTATATTATTCTTCATGGAGAAACTTCAGTTCAGACATATTCCCTTTAAGAAAAAGAGTGAGAAGGATGCCAACTATCACTGCTACTGTTTAACATATTACTGAAGATAGTGGCTAAAACAACAAGTCTTAGCTTCCATGACCTTTAGTTGTGGTTATGCAACTAAGTCTGGCCAATGGCATGTGAGTGAAGGTTACCACTTATACCACTTGCCAGTCTGGCCCAGAAAACCTCAAATGAGTGTCCTTCCCTTCTTTTTCCCTGCCACTAGGTGATTGGGAAGATGACTTTGCAGACCAAGAGGAACTATGAGCCTAGATCCCTGAATGACTTTATGGAACAGAAATCTCTTCCCTTCCCTTCCCAGATTCACACTGGACAGTTATGTGACCAAAATGACAAAATTTAATTGTGCTGAACCCTAAAATTTTCGCCTTGTTATAGCACTTAGCCTATCTAATACAGAAATAGAGATTCTACCACAACAAAAGCCTGAAATATATGTCATCGGCTTAGTATTTGGGTGTCAGGAGACAAAGATTTAGATATTACTTCCCCAAAGCAGACTATTCATGCTATGCTGAAGTAAGTAATCTGGTAAGCATTGTTTACAATAATTTGGAAGGGATACTGTGTGCCTTCTGCATCTATAGTTTAGGAGAGTGGTTAGAGCCCAAGTTTTAGGTTTGTTAATTGTTATTGCTTTTAACAATATTATAACAAAAAATGAGTTTAGTTAGGAAAGAATTGCCTGATTTTCAAGAAGAAATTAAGAATCTCAGAGTGTTGGGAAAAGCAAACACTTCTGAGCTTAAAACACTAGGACAGATAAGACTGTCAAAGACTTAGAGGGAAAAGACATCAGTGCTTCTCATTAACCAAAAGAACTCGGCCCTAGGGCTGAGATCACATCAAGAATATTGCTTTTCATCATAGCCCATTATTTAAGATGCCTCAAAGGAGCTGTCATTAAGTTAGAGTCAAGGATTAATTCCAGTCCACAAAGAAAGGAAAAGATGTAGAATTTTGTCTCAGAAATAACTTTGGGTGTAGTTACAGGCAAATGGAGCTGACTGAAAGCAAACTGACTAGAAGTCACTTAATTTTCTAGGGAATTTGTGTTGCCAGAGTTAAGTGTCAGCCTGGCTTGAAAAAGCTTTTGCCTGTTTCTCTAGCCAAACAACCCTAGCATCATTAGAAAACGTGTTACAAAATTTGTATACTCACAAGCTATACACAGGGCACACTGTTCAACACTCAGTTCAAATATGGCCATGGAATTTAATGACCAGGAAGAACTTACCAGGTACAAAACCAAATGTAAGTGCATTGCCATAGAGAATAACGGATCTTTCCATATCCTGGGCAGGAGTCTTCACAGTATTGCCCATCAGATTCTCTCATTGCTATGGACAACTGACTGATAATGTGTTTCCAATTCATCTCTCTTTTTTGCAGATATCTTAGTTCCACCTAAGATTAGGTGTAGCATTAGGTGTGTATTAGGTATAGCAGTAGGCAGAAAACTTGTCTTCTTAGTTTATTGACTGTCTGGCCATGAGAAAATACATTGCAACCTGATGAGAAGACTGTACATCCTAAGACATCCTGGGCTTTGCTGTACATGCAATAACAGAGGGAAAAAGAGAAGAGTGTGATACATGTGTGGGAATGAGGGTATACATGAGTATGTCATGACCAGAGGCCTGGGTTGTGGAAGGGACAGCCAGATGTCCAATAAAATCCATTCTACCTTTATTCCTGGACCCAGGGCTTGACTTTTCCCAGATCCCCTTGCAGTTAAGTGTGGCAACGTGACTGAATACTAGTTAATGGAATGTGAGTTGAGAAATGGCCATTCCCCATCCCTGTCCTTTTGGTTCTTAATTCATGGGAAGGACGGATGAAACCTCCCACATATGCTTCTACATACTATTTCCCTCTTCTGGAATAATGATGTCCAGGGAAACTTTGGAAACCATGTGTTGACGATGGCAAAGATGCCATCAGCTTAGATTCATGAACGACTATGTGAAGGATAATCTCTATTCCCCACTGACTTGGAATATTTCTGTATCTTTACCCGAACAAAAAACAAACTTTTTTATGTGTTAGCATCATTATATTTTGGGGCTTAAGCTGCTCTAATTAAAGCCACAGGCAATCTGGTGGGTGAGATAATGTAGCAGTAATTTCAGACAGTGACAATACTCAAACTCAAATGGATGGCAACCTGAGTAGGCTTGGAATCACCATCACATCAGGCCCTGAGGATACAGAGAAGAGGGCTATCTGGTCCGCAGCCAGATGAAAGAGGTAGGATTCAAGTCCATTTTTCAATTTGTGGAGGAATTGTGGGAAAAGCCCTTCTTAAAAATCCAAAATCAGTATCAGTCACTTGAAGAAACTACCAGGAAACACAGTACTGTTCTCATTTCCAAGTATGTCTTCAGAATACTTGAGGACAAAAAAAATACATGAACTCTTGGTCTGTCCCAGTTTTGATTTCAAGAAGTTACCAGACGCCTATGTAATAATGTATCATTGTGGTGGGCTCTATTCTGAGCACGGTGAAGGAGTTAGATGTGAAGATCCTCTGTATTGCCCTGGAAACTCTGCTGGTACACACTGGAGGTAAGAGAAGAGTAAAACACATGATACTGGAGGCAATACTATACAGCTGTATTAAGTAAGAATAAGGGAAGAAAGCTGGGAACGTGGAGCTCCCATATATTGGAAGCTTTGTGATAACCCTGAGGTAAGGAGATCAAAGCAAATAATTAAAGGTTGTTGTTGTTGTTTTTAATACTACACAGTTATCATTTCTTAGAGGGTTGAGTTTTGCTTTAGAAGTGAAAAGGAACTGTTATATGTCAGGGGAAACGGACAACATAACTCCTATGCGTTTTGTTCAAATGGTTCAGTAAGAGACATGATGGCTTCTTTTGCTTTCTTTTTGGGTTTTCTTTATAAGGCCCCTGTGGGAACCATGGTCCCTGTTCCACTGCTGCATGGGGTGGCTAGCAGATAATCTGGAAATAAACACTATTCACTAGCAGACTTATTGGGAGGGGTGGGAAACAGATGCACTATTTTCTGTCTTCTGTTGTTGGGATGATACTCTGCTATGGCTTCCTTGGGTTTCTAAGAGGGAGAAGTAGCCTGATTCTTTCAAACAAGGATTTAAATGATGTAAAATTTGTTGAGCTCACGAATTATCATATACATACGTACTCCTAACATTGCACCAAACTGATAGATGTCTGAATAGGAAAAAAAAATAGTTTTTAAGACTATAGCATGTTACAAAAATGGGATCATGTTCCTTTTAAAGTGTACAGGCCAAGTTATTTTATTGATGAATTTTTCTGTTTTTCACTTTCTTTGAAACAGTTATCCTTCAAGTTTCAAGGACGAGTTTTGCAGAGTCACAGCACGTTTTGAGCACACCCAAAAATATGTTTCATGAGATATGAACCATGGTGCAATACCAAGGTATCGCTGGTGTTCAGGTTTAAAATAGAACTCTGGCTTAGAGATATTCAGCAGGATCCTGCAATGTTGGTTTCACTAGTGCCGCTTAACAACAAGGAAAAAGAAACTATTAAGTATCGCTGAACATTTTTTCCGAACTTATTAGTTTATGTACCTGTTTTTTTTTTTTTTAGGGGAAAACATACTGTCATCTACCTTTTCAAGAATAAACTAATACCTGTCTTAGGTCTTAGGTTTTGTGGTTTTGTGAAGATCACATTAAGCATTTCAAGCAGTTTGACATATGGCAAATGCTCAATAAATGTTATGTTAAGGTATCATTATCCATGAAGTTTGTGCTTCAAATAAATTTTATTTATTTATTTATTTATTTAACGTTTATTAATTTTTGAAAGACAGAATGTGAGTGGGGGAGGGACAGAGAAAGAGAGAGTCACACAATCCGAAGCAGGCTCCAGGCTCTGAGCTGTCAGCACAGAGCCTGATATGGGGCTCGAACCCACAAACTATGAGATCATGACCTGAGCTGAAGTTGGACACTTAACCCACTGAGCCACCCAGGTGTCCTGAAAATAAACTCAAATGGTAAAATATTTATTGAATGCATAATTGTACTACGGTGTTGTGGTAAGAAAAAAGAAAAAAAAATCAATCTTGTTTCTGCTAAGACATTACAGTCTAAGATATATAATGCCAATGTTCACATTTATGCAGGCAGGAAAGTGAAACAAATCATTGTTATAATCACAACCATGTCATTTAAGGAGAAGAGACAGTTTAGGAAGGTTTATGGATCTAGAAAGCACCTGGAATTAGAAAAGAGAATTCTCCTTTCAAAGAGAATATGTCAAAATGATCAAAACTTTCTGGGTTTAAAAGTCAATAGAATGAGTAATTCTGAAAAGAATGGCTATGCTTCTGTCAGTTTAATAGTCATTTAATATCTAAAAAATAGTGACTTCTTACTTTGAGGAAATTTTTTTCCTGGTAAATTGTATGCACTGTAACTGGCACTTAAGAGTTATGCAACACTTAACTTGTAGGGTGGTTCCATTATTAGCAATTAAGTACAAATGGTAAGAATATTTTTCATAACACTCTGAATCTCCATATGCTTTCCATCTAATTCTCTAAGAAAGGAAAGAAAGCAAGTCAGAATTATAAGAGGGGAAGGCTTTTTTTCCAATTACAAAACCTACGGTGAGTGAGTGTGACGGATATCTAAAACATGAGGAAAATTAGTTGATCACTACTTCCTTTTATCATTGAGATCCAGTTTTTCTAACTCTATTGTCTTCAAAACAAACCTACTTTTTCAATTTAATCCCAAGTAACACTTCAAAGCTATTTAGGAGAACTGAAATCGTAAAAGGCAACTGATTTCGTTTTATACATCTAATCAGTGAAAACACATATTGTAACATTCCAGTGACAAAAGATAAGAAATACTACCTTTCCTGTTTTTCACAACAAAAAAACTGAGATGGCAAAAAGAAACATAGGAACAGACTTTAAAAGGTACATATTTCCACAGGGCATTTAAAGCGGATTGTCTCTAGAACTCTATGATGCTTTGTGGGTAGCAAGTAAGGAAGACTTTGTCACAGGTGATGTTAATCAGAGCTGCCTTTTTATTGAGCACCTCCTTGGTGCTGAACACACCCTACATATCTCATTTCACACAAATGTCAAGGCATTTTTGCAAGGTAGTTATTCTTTTCTTTTTTTTTTTTATGTTTATTTTTGAGAGAGAGTGCAAGCAGGGAGGGGCAGAGAGCGAGGGAGTCACAGAATCCGAAGCAGGATCCAGGCTCTGAGCTGTCAGCACAGAGCCCAATGCAGGACTCGAACCCATGAACCATGAGATTGTGACCTGAGCCAAAGTCAGACGCCCAACTGACCGAGCAACCCAGGTGCCCCTCAAGGCGGTTATTCTCATCCTCCCATTACAGGTAAGGAAACTGAAGTTATGTGAATAAACAAGCAAGGGTTCAAACTCTGGATCCAAAATTGATTCTCTTTCCATACCATGCCAGACTAAGCCTTTCTATCGCTATGAATAATGTCATTTTAAATATTAAGAAAAGCATCATGGAATAAGAGCACATTTTTTCAGGCCTCACAGGAGTTACAAAAATGAATTAAAGTCCCTGCTCCTGAGGGATCTCAGTTAAGTAGGGGATAGAATTTAGATCATAGTAAATGCAATGCAAGATGCACAGGTGCTGTGAGAATTCAGACCACATGTTTCACTCTAGAGACTGAAAGTGGGTTACCAGTTAGTTGCCAGTGCACATATTCTAGCTGAACAGAGCTGAGGGCATAAGCTTAGATAGATACCTGTTGACACAAGAACAGGTTCATGCATGATTTTGGGTAGAATTTTGTATTGATTTTTGCTTGGATGACATGTGGCTGTTAGGAGTTTCTTATGAGAAATGTGCTACATTTGATAAGACAAATTCTTAGAATAAACCAGAAGGCTCTTGCTCCACTACTGTATATGAATATCACTAAAATAGCCCTTACACCACAGCATTCCTCAGCTCCCCATGTTCTTCGCAAGTGTCTCACTTTTCTCCATTCTTTTCCCTTCGCATGGCCCCTCTGCTCACACCTACGTGGGCAAACACCCAGGCCTGGAGGATAGAATTTTCTAATCAGCATCACTCCCACCCCTGATTCTAGTCTCAATTTTAAGAAATTCAATATAAACCATTCATGTTGGCTTCCAAGGTAAGATTTCTTCACTATCATTATAGGATGGTTTAATTATAACAACATGAAGAGAGTAAAGGTAATTTCTTCCTACAAACATTAAATTGAAATGTGAAAAGTCCACAGATCAAAGTACAGAGAAATTAACTGGAAAAGTTCCAGGAGTTTAAAGCAATTCATACTTTCATTATTCTCCGAATTCTCTTGCTCTTGCTGAGATGGTACAGTCACTCTAGTCTCTTGTCTTTGATTCGTAAATTGCGTTAGCAACAAACCGAGTCTGTTCTCTCTTGGTTCAACATTTTATTTTTATTGAAAAAAGTACATTTAAAATTGCCTTCGTGCAAAAAAATGAATAAAAAAAATTGCCTTGGTGCTTGAGTCATTCATTTGATTAAATTAACCCAATAATACTGTTAAAACTACCTTAAAAAAATACACACTAACAGAAATATCCTATTCTTTTTTTCAGCTAAATGATCAATTTAACAAAGTAACACTCAGAAAAAATGTCTATGTTAAGATTTAGATTTTGTAATTTATTTTAAAAAATGTAAGCTGCCAAGCCCAAATGTGTACATAATATTATTTACTTAACTATCACAATGAAAAGCCGTATGGATTTGTAGTAATTTGGAAATAGAATATCACAGGAGGGCACTTCTTTGTTTTTATATTGCTTTTTAAATTTTACTATAAATGAGTGAGAGCTGTGTAGTTACAAAGCCTTAGTCTCATGTCTAGAAATTTCCTTTGGATTATTTAAGCTAATTTCCAAAGCTTTATTAAGAAGAGAATGTAGGACTGGATGGATTAAAGAATTCAGTTGAGAACACAGTACAAATTATTAAAATATTCACCTGCTTGTCAAATTGGCACATCTTACTGAATTTATAGGGTTATTAACTCTGCAAGGTAAAGTCATTAATTCCTTTCTTTGCCAGGACACTGTGACCTCTTACATAAATAACTCTTCCAGTGGAACACAAAGCATCTGTCAGTGCCCTGAAAGAGTTAATGCTCGACTGTCAGACAAACTCTTTTAAATAGGTCATTTACACACATGCAGCTTCTTTTTAATATGGGAGAAACTTTTTGTGTTGTTTTATTATGAGAGAAGGAATGTGAATGTCATTTTATACATCTATATCTATGTTACATATAACTCATGTTTTTATGCATGTGTGTATGGAAGGCATCTCCAAACACAAGGTTTACTCATGTGACTAAAATATCATCATCATCATCATCAGTGTAATCCCCTATCTTGCAATGAGGGAAATATTAGGATTTCAGGTCCCTTAATATATGTAAAACAATGACAAGATGCAGAAGTTTGGAATGAGAACTTAGATTTCGTCTAGATGTGACAAGCCTTTCATTCGACAGCACGATCATTAAAGTATAATAAAATAGAATAAATCACTTGTAAATAACTGCGGATGAAGCCAACCAAAGTTTGGGGATCAGAATTCCAAATCAATTAATTATAAAAATAATGCTAACACACAAAAGCAAGCATGAAAGAAAATATTTGTTCTACATTTTGAAATAGACAACTAATGAATACAGACATTTTCCATCACTGAGTCACTGGACTCATTACAATGAAATTTTCATCCTGAAGTACGTACAGCTTAGGAAGGTATACACTATATTGGAGTGTGTAATTCACACATTCATTTTTCACTTGACTGAAGTCTCGTGTCTTTGACTTCTTCCAAAATCTGGCTTGATGAGCAGATTCTCATGAATTACTCTTCTGTAGAAGGATTATAGAGGGGAAAAAAAGCAGTAGTATGGGACATAGTTATATTTAAGCACAATCGGAAATGAATACATAAAATATATTTTAGAATTCTACATTCTCACAGAGCTGTTCTTGAACATAATAATTAGGGAATGAAAGGAATTTTCTTTCAGATTAGCACTATTAGAATAATATGTAGAGAAAGACAGAATTTTTTAGAAAATCTATTCCAAAAGCCTTAGATAAGGCACAAACTTAATTACTCTGCTCCTAATTTCTACAGAGATGAGAAACTAACACAGAACTTGTGTAGGAGCCGAGTACAGTGGGAAGGCAGCAAATGATAAGTGAATTGAATTAACATATATGTCTTTGAATCTAAAGCAACCTCCCTAGTCTATAATCTCTCTTGAGAATAACTTTTTTCTTTGGACATAAACAAGAAGAAGTCTGTACAACAACTCATTGCTAGATTTCTCTCTGATACTACCACATGGGAAAAGGGTGCTGGATTGGTCTCCTTCATCAAATCTGACCCTCCACCTTTCTTGGCTAGAAAGTTGGATTTATGTTACTGCTGGAGAGTGTGTTAAATGGATGAGAAGAGTTTTGCTCTTATTAAAACAGAGTGTTTTCCACAGTTTTCTTCTATTTGGGTATAATGGGAACTGTGTATCCCAAACATTTTCCCGTGAGAAATGAGCTGATGCAGTCACATGCGCCCACCACCATGGACAGCGAACTCCGACTCACTTATTCTCCTTCCCCATCAGGCATAAACAATGTGCAAATTCAAGGGGGGTAAAGCAGTTCATACTTTACACTCTAACATTTCTAGCTCTTGTTAAGAAGGCATTGTCACTCTACTGTCTCTTACTGCCTTTGACTTGTACATTTCTTTGTAGCAGGATTCTATGAAAACAGGACTAAAACATTTTTTAATAATTGTGTGTGTTTCCCAATGTTTCCTGTGAGATGGATCAGATTTTATAACCCATTTCACTGACTTACTAAGACACATTTAATAACCTCATTTGCACAAATAGGGGGAAATAAAAGAAGCCTGAAATTTGGCTCATCTGACTTGCCACTGGTTCTTTTCACTGTCTTTCCATATATTTGAGACATGAATTGAGAACCAAAGCATTAATCTTGCTAATATAGAAATGCACATAATTCCTTGAGTACAGCATATTCTGTCTTCTTCCATGCCTTTTGTCATATTGTCCTTCAGCCTGGAACTGCCTTATCTTGCCCTGGGTAATGTTCATCTCTCTTTTTTTTTTTTTTCTATTTTTTTATTTAAAAAAAATTTTTTTTAATGTTCATTTATTTTTGAGACAGAGAGAGACAGAGCATGAATGGGGGAGGGTCAGAGAGAGAGGGAGACACAGAATCCGAAGCAGGCTCCAGGCTCTGAGCCATCAGCCCAGAGCCTGACGCGGGGCTCAAACTCACGAACCGTGAGATCGTGACCTGAGCTGAAGTCGGATGCTCAACCGACTGAGCCACCCAGGCACCCCAAGTTCATCTCTCTTTTAAGATGGGCCCCAGGTGATTCTGTCTCCAGAAGCCTCTGCTACCTGCTCCAGTCTCTTTAGATGGTATTGCCCCTAATACCTTAACATTTGTTCACTGCAATGACCACCTTTCACTAGATTCTCAGCTTCTAAAGGGTAGAGACATTCACTGGTAAATCTAATTAAGTGTGGTGCCTAGCCCACAGTAAGCATTTGGTAAATATTTGTTACACTTAAACTAACAATGGTATTTTAATGTGCTTTGGTGGATTAAATTGTCCCAAACTTTTGCAGACTATTGTACAGAGAGACTCAATATTGTATAGGAAGAAATGGCAGAGGAAATGCTAAACACTAAATTGGTCACCAAAATACATCAGTAGTTAAAAGCATATAGCAATAGAGTAGCAAACAAAATTAGGCTTTGGGTGGTAATTGCTCCATTTTAGAAATAGCATCGAAACATTTTTTTGAAACCATGCACAATGTAGATTAAAAAATACACATGTTAGTTCCACCTGCAAGTCTTATAACAAGGTAGCCTAAGTAAATTAAGTAAATCTGGCACATGACTGAAAACTTTAAGTATAGGCAGATTGGGTTTTATTAATCCTTTTAGCTGAGAACTTTGTATATGCCATTTAAAATTTTTTTTAATGTTTATTTATTTACTTTTGAAGGAGAGAGAGACAGAGCACAAACGGGGGAGACAGAGAGAGAGAGAAGGAGACACAGAATCCGAAGCAGGCTCCAGGCTCTGAACTGACAGCACAGAGCCTGATGCAGGACTTGAACTCATGAACCATGTGTGAGATCATGACCTGAGCTGAAGTTGGATGCTTAACCGACTGAGCCACCTAGGTGCCTCCTGTATATGCCATTTACTCTACATAGCATGACCTTCCTGGGACTAAGTAATTACGTGACAACCATGGTTAAGCTTTAAGAGCAATCCACAAGATAACCTGACAAGGCAAGTCCTGCTTATAGGTTATGTAGCTGGAGCGAATCTTTAAAACTTCCTTTCCTCACTCCAAAGTCTAGGAAACCTAGCAAGGCCTTTGAAGATAGGTGCTTGGTCCCAGGTTAAAACTAGAATCCAAAAATTTACAGGTCTTCAGTTCTGTCATAATTTTTTATAATTATGGAAAAACCCCAGTCAGTTTTGCAGAAGGCAGAGTCAGGTCCTCTTTGCTTGAGTCTTAAAGCCCATTTCACAGAGATTTGTTCTTGGTGGACATCTCCCAAAATAGACATCACTTGGGTTTATGCTTCAGGCAACATTTAATAGGAACTATGCACTTAATTCTAGAGGTTGTACAAGAGGCCATAATGAATAAATAAATGAAATTGGCTTGGTATTTAAACCAATAGCTCAGGCTGCAAGCACTCCTCGACTCTTATGAATTAATTGCTCTCATGCTGGTATAGACACTCCAGCATTGTTACAGTTTATATTTTTTTCTGTAAGGGAGCATTAATATTTGGATGTTTTAAAATGTACAAATCTCCCACTTTTTAAAGTTGGCAATGAATGCTCTTTTAAAAAACCACTGTGTGAGTTAATACTGTTCTATGTAGGGGTACCTGGGTGGCTCAGTCAATTTAGCATTTGACTCTTGATTTCGGCTCAGGTCGTGATCTCAGGGTCTTGGGGTCAAGCCCTGCATGGGGCTCTGGGCTGAACATGGAACCTGCTAAAGATTCTCTCTCCCTCTGCCCCTCTGTCCGGCTCAGGTGATATCTCTCTCTTAAAAAAAAAAATTACTGTTCTTTGTGAAAAAAATTGACCTGCAGTTTTCCACATGTTGTGTATCTACATAGCACTGCAAGTGGAAAAACAGGGGGCCACGTGACTAGCCAGTTGTGTAGAGGAGGTCATTTGGCCATGGAGCCTACATTACTTATTAGAGCTAACAGGCATGAGCATTTACTATGGCCAAGAACTGTTCTCAATGCTTTACTTGTTATAGCTCATTTAATCCTCATAAAATTCCATGAGGTCGACATTATCATTATGTCATTATTAAATTATCTCCACATTAACTACCATTATCTCCATATTAGTAGCTTCTTCATGGTTATGTAGTTAGTAAGTGTTGGGAGTATGGATTCAAACCCACATCTGGCTGCAGATCAGGGGTTATTAAATTGTATCCTCTATAGGGCCTCCTAGATATAACTTTGCAGTTTGTAAAATGAAAAGTATACAAAAGATCTTAAATTTTGCTTTTAGTTACAGTATTTGTTTTATCTTGTTTTTAAAAATGTTATTTATTTATTTTGAGAAAGAGAGAGAGAGCACAAGCGGAAGTGGGGGAGGGTCAAAGAGAGAGGGAGAGAGAGAGAATCCCAAGCAGGCTTCCCACCAGCAGTGCAGAGCCCAACTCGGGGCTCCACCTGAGCAACCGTGAGATTACGACCTGAGCTGAAATCAAAAGTCAGACGCTTAGCCAACCGAGCCACCCAGGTGCCCCTGTTTTACCTTTTTTTTTTTTTTTAAGATACTTTGTGCCTAAGGGATAATTTCATTATGCTGAAGACAAATGTTCACATAAAAAAATCTTACAGAAGTAGCATCGATAAAATAGAATACAAATGAATCTTACTTGGGCATACCTTTCCCAAATCAGAAGTAACTAATTTTTTTTTTTTTTCCCTCACCAAAACGCAAAAGGCATTAAGAATATTAGCACCAACCTGGATTTCTTGTTTCTATAGAACTTTCAGGATCTGCCTCCTCTGGTTGTGCAGTTTGCAGGGGAGATGGAGTTTTCTATGAATAAAAACCAGATAAATATTAATGTCACAATTTTCTAAAGTTAAGACCTTATAAAGAAAATGCCTCAAGTTAAAAATATTTTGGGGGGTGGGGCTCCTGGGTAGCTCAATCGGTTAAGCTCCTGACTTTGGCTCAGGTCATGAACTCGATGTCCATGAGTTCGAGCCTCATGTAGGGCTCTGCGTCGGGCTCTGTGCTGACAGCTCAGAGCCTGGAGCCTGCTTTGGATTCTGTGTCTCCCTCTCTCTCTGCCCCTCCTCTGCTTGCGCTTCTCTTTCTCTCTCAAAAATAAATAAACG
Organism: Panthera pardus; assembly: GCF_024362965.1. Taxonomy (NCBI): domain Eukaryota; kingdom Metazoa; phylum Chordata; class Mammalia; order Carnivora; family Felidae; genus Panthera; species Panthera pardus. The sequence continues at coordinate 82,734,837 of NW_026526688.1, read as the reverse complement.
TTAAAAAAATTTTTTTAAATATTTTTTGGGGCTGAAGTTTGTTTCCTTTTGATTAATATGTGCTTTGTAGAGGTTATTTTTGGAAGAATTTATGGTTTCATAGATATCTACAAACTTTGATTTCAATTTGTATTTGTCTTTCTAAATAGTATTTGATGTTTCCATAGGTGAATTATTACCCCAAACATTGACTCTCATATTTCCATGCTGTAATGAAAAGCTAAAATGGACATTTTTTTAAAAAAAGAGGTAAGGGAGCCCCTGGGTGGCTTAGTTGTTGAGGGTCAGACTCTTAATTTTGTCCCAGGTCATGATCCCAGGGTCGTGGGATCCAGCCCTGCATCGGGCTCTGCACAGAGTGTGGAGCTTGCTTGAGATTCTCATTCTCTCTCTCTCAGATTAAAAACAAAAAAGAAGTAAGGTCTCTTAGCATATTGGACATGATCCAATTTTTCTATATACAAATAGAATATTTTCTCTGAATTTTGCCAACTAAGTATTTTATTGATTGTTTTTAGGTTTTAGATCGCCAGCCAAGAGAGAAGACAACTCATTTTGCCATATATGCCCAAATACAAGGAGATGATTTTCTCCCAATATTTATCCTGCAGACAAGAGGAGTCATCTTGCATTCAAGTCTCTACAAAATTTCTCACATTACAACAGGCACTCTCAATTACTTTTATTAAGACAAGATACATTTACATGGAGTGTTTATAATCCATCATAGGTTTGGATCATTACAGAAGTCACCTAATAGAAGTCGTTAAAAAAGAAAAAGGCAGGGGTGCCTGGGTGGCCCAGTCAGTTAAGTGTCCAACTTGGCTCAGGTCATGAGCTTGCCATTTGTGGGTTTGAGCCCTGCGTCTGGCTCTATGCTGACAGCTCAGAGCCTGGAGCTTCAGATTCTGTGTCTCCTGCTCTTCTCTCTGCCCTTCTCCTGCTCACACTTTGGCTCTCTCACTCTCGCAGAGAAAATAAATAAATAAATAAACATTAGAAAAAAAAGAAAAAAAGAAAAACGCAAAGGAACTTAATGTGAATTTACTATCAGTCTTGTTACACCCCTGTCATAGCAATGTTGTAACCCTTCTAAATAAGCCTTTTTAAAAAATATATATAGTGGTTATGGTGTGGAGATCACAAAGAGAGATCAAGAGCAGAGGATGAATGAGAACTCAACCGTACCATTCTTTTGTGACTAGGTCTTTAATGATCTAGGATCACAGTTCTAATTATAGCAGCATAGACACACACAAATGTATCTTAAACATCTTAAATAGAAGGGGCCCCTGGGTGGCTCAGTCCTTTGGGCAGCTGACTTCTGCTCAGGTCATGATCTCATGGCTCGTGAATTCAAGCCCCGAGTCGGGCTCTGTGCTGACAGCTCAGAGCCTGGAGCCTGCTTCAGATTTTGTGTCTCCCTCTCTCTCTACCACTTCCCTGCTCACACTCTGTCTTTCTCTGTCTCAAAGGTAAATAAACATTAAAAAAATTTTTTTTAACATCTTAAATAGAAAGTTATAGTAAAGGTTATGTGCTTTGGAATGCTGTATCATATGGACATAAAGTTAGCTTTTGTGATGAAGAAAAGAAAGTCACTCATGCTGGAAAACACATAGATGGAGTTTGAAAAATTTGTATAAAGAAATATGACAATGCCTCTCACCTCAAAAAAAAAAAAAAGAAATATGACAATGAAAACCAGCAAAAGTGTTAAACATATGTAAATATATCATGTTATTTTAAATATTTTGCACACACAAGTTAAAGTATATACTACAATTAGAAATTTGACTCTTTCATCTCTACGCATCAAAGTATATTAAATCAAGTGAGACAAAACTTTATAAAATTTTTCATTGGGAAATGGAGGATAGTTTTATATTTCAGCTTCCTCTATAGGGCAAATGCAAAAAAAAAAAAAAAGTGTCCAGTTGAAAAAGATGGAATGAAATTTTGTGTCTCTTTGACTTGAATTGCACTCAGAGGAAGCGCACTTATAGCAAAATTAAAAACTGAATCTCACCTTTGTTAGTTGTTTAATACAGAAGGCAATTGAGAGGATAGTTCCGATGATACCAACCATTACTGCATACACAATCCCTGTTATCTCTATGGGAGAAAAAGAGAGCAGAAAATTGCAGAAATATGCAATAAGCTACCACAAAGCAACTGAAAAATAAAGCAGGTAAAATCATGGTAGTATTACTTTGTGTTTTTACAGAAAATTTATTAATATACTTTTAAGTATATTTTACATTTTAGAAAATTAGGTTTCCACAGTAACCATGTGGGAGACTGGAACTTTGAGTGCTAAAGTCTTTGTCCAAGGTCACACATCTAATGACAACCAAGACTCAAGAGTTCCAACTCACCTCCATTTTTCTACAGGACCTCACAGGCATAATTATGGATAAGAGCTATGTGGACATTCTACCTTGATATGGAAAAAACCCACAAACTCTTTCACAGTTTCAAAGTTATGAGAGAAAACAATGTCTAAACTATACTATATGCTAATATAATATATCATGTGCACACTGATTAGTATATTTCTAATGTAATAGACAAACTATATGACATTGTAAATATACTAAAAATATTTTTCAAATCTTTTACTTGTTGAGAATGAAACACAATTGAAGTTACAGTTTCTTGCGTATTCATTCATATTTAAACTGCTTTCAAATGAGGTAAATAGAACTGAAGGCAAGACATAGAAGTAAAATGGCATATCTATTTGGCTAATTTATACTTAAAAGACTTATTATTGATTGAAAAAAAGGTAAAAGTGTTTTTTCCTGTCCCTGGTGTTGTCCAGCTTCCTGTCTATTTAGCTTTAATTCATGAATAGGGATTCGGTTCTACTATCCATTTTTCTTGTGCAAAGTATGGATACAGGCCAAGTGTGAAGGGAGGCTGAGAAATGCAGAATAGTAAAGGAGCACATGAATCAACTAAAGCCAGGTCCACAGCAGCACCTAAGAAGTGGGGGTGACGGTCCTCCAGTCATAGAGGGTTGGGAAGATAACCCCAAAGTGGTAGCGTAGGCCCCAAAATAAATCAGGATTGAGATATAAATGGTCTATGTTTATTCTTGATGTGGTGCCAATTAATCAGATGATTTTAAGCTCCTTGCTTGCTTTACAAGTAGGAAACAAGGAAGTTCAATTGTTTTATAAGCTCTTATGAGACTTTGCTCAAGTACCCATGGTTGGTTAGAAGGCTAAAATATCTAAATTAAAAGAAAAATTAATATCAGATTATGTATTGCTAGTTCCAAAATGTTTAGGAAAATAAGAAATGCATATTTTAATTTTAAAAAGAGCATATGCTGTTTGCCTTTATAGTTTTGTATGATGAGAGTTAACAACATATGTTCTTCTGATTTAAAAATTGATGCTTTTTGGGGCACCTGGGTGGCTCAGTTGGTTGAGTGTCTGACTTCAGCTTAGGTCATGATAGCATGGTTCATGAATTTGAGCCCTGCATTGGGCTTGCTGCTTTCAGCATGGAGCCTGCTTTGGATCCTCTGTCTTCCTCTCTCTCTGCCCCTCCCCTCCTCATGTTCTTTTTCTCAAAAATGAATAAACATTTATTTTAAAAAATTGATGCTTTTTATTTTCTTAGGCAATCGCAACTAGTAATGTGTCTAGTTGATCTTAAATCAATAGTTTAAGATGAAATTATTATTATTCTATACCAACTGTTAACATACCTCCCGCAGAAAAAATGTGTTCAAGTAGTCCGTCTCCTAAAAAAAGAAAATTTCAAAATAAAGTCAGAATACATAGAGTGTGTCTTTACAATTCCATATTGGAATTAGATTGTTGAGTGGGTTTCTTTTTATTAACTGTGTTTTGCAGCCACTGTTAAATTTTTTAAAATTGTTTTTAATGTTTACTATTTTTGAGAGAGAGAGAGTGTGAGCAGAGGAGGGGCAGAGATAGAGGGAGACACAGAATCTGAAGCAGACTCCAGGCTCTGAGCTGTCAGCACAGAGCCTGATCCAGGGCTCGAATTCACGAACTGCCAGATTGTGACCTGAGCTGAAGTCCAACGCTTAACCGACTGAGCCACCCAGGGGCCCTGCTACTATTCAATCTGAAGCAGTTAGCTAGTAAAATTTATGAAGTAATGTGTCAATATTAACAGTAGTAATTTCAGTATCTACTTTCAAGCACTTATCGACTTATATCAAAAGCAGTGCATTTTCAAAAATATGTGTGTAAAAATGGTGAGGAAAAAGGAGACACAGTGAGCCATTGCCCCACACGAACTGTAGCTCATCCCCAAGAGAGGTCATGTTGCTATGAGTTTTCCAGATTTATACCACGGTCACCATCTGGATCCAAATCCTTACTGTGTCTCATTTGAGCTTTTATCAACGGTTGCACCGGATTCCCTATCTGCAGAAGTTTCTAGTGATGTTGCCTTAATGCACCACCAGAGTTAACCTGATCAGTCCACATCTTACATTTCTTTCTCTGCTGTCTCCAATGCCACTTTAAATCATGAAGCCATATGACTACTACAGTCTTACAATTTTCTTGAATTTAGTTGTTACAAATAACATTATACCTTATTGTGTCACATACTCAGGGACTTGGTTATATTTGATCATTCCTTAGAAGGTATGTTTAAAGGTTATTTGGGGCTTGTCTTCTCTTTCTTCATGATAGTTGGTAGTTGTGGTTGGTGTATGAGCTCTGGAGCAAAACAAATGGGGTTTCAGTCATAAGAATCTCTTTTACTAGTTGTGTGACCTTGGACAAGTTACTTAATTTCTTTGTGCTTTAATAATTTCTTGGGCAAAGGAAGATCATAACACCTGTCTCTCTGGATTCTGCAAAGATAAAATTCTGGATGTCTGCAAAGATAAAATTAGATAATGCATGGGAACACTTACAATCCCCCACCATGCTAGCCATTATTTTTAGGATTCAGGGCATATAGCACTGGGTGTCTATATTTGACCTTTAAATGCTTTCCGGTTTGACACCATTATGTTGGCTTCACATTGAAGTCACTTTGAAAATTAGATTGTCTCACTGAATGCAGAAGCCTAATAATTAGTTCCAAGCACTTAGCCTAATTTTCCTCTCCTGGTCTCTGTTCTTAAAATCTGCTGCTTCCATTTATCTCAGTGTTATTTTCTCAATGTTTCGATTAGCTAATGATCCTGCGACCACTCTTAAGTTTTTTCTGAGCCTTAAAAAAAAATCTAGAGTATCTTGCCTAAATCCCACCTGCAAAAGACACTTTCCCTTTCTGCATTCAGCCAGCTCTTGTGAAGTCATCTTCTTTTTCCTAGAAAAATAACTGGAGGGGTGTCTGGGTGGCTCAGTCAGTTAAACATCCAACTCTTGATCGTAAGATCGAGCCCTGGGTCAGGTTCCGTGCTGAGAGTGGAGCCTGCAAAAAAGAGAACAGAATGGAAGGGAAGGGAAGGGAAGGGAAGGGAAGGGAAGGGAAGGGAAGGGAAGGGAAGGGGAGGGGAGGGGAGAGGAGAGGAGAGGAGAGGAGAGAAGGAAAGAAAGGGAAAGAAAAAAGAAAATAGAAAAGAAAAGAAAAGAAAAGAAAAGAAAAGAAAAGAAAAGAAAAGAAAAGAAAAAAATAACCAGACATAGTGAATGCCACCTGACTACCCTTTTCTCAGCACTCAGCCTGGCATAAGAGTTCTCATTTACTAGGCAATTATGCTATGTCAGGCTTGGGATGAAGTAATTTTGCCTACATTTTCTTATTTGATCTTTAGAGAAATACTGTAAGATGAACGTTATGGGCCTATTTTAAAATTCAGGGGACAGAAACCCCTTAGGGAAATTCACTCAGGGTCAACAGCTGGGACAGCTGAACACTGCTTGGTTTGACCACAGACCATCCTCACCACTGCACCGTGAGATCCCTTTTACCTGTGTGCACCATTTTGTGGTCGCATTCAGCATTTATTCACTCTGATAGATTGTTTTAATTTTTTTTATCCCACAGTAGTATTTCTGGGAGGTATTCCAGAAGTGAGAACTCCTCTGGAATAGGGATTGCATCTACTTAGCTTCTGTTTCTCAGTGTTTGTCACAGTTTTGCCACAGTGACAAGTCTAATTAGATAGAGTTGCGTCAGAACAATGACTCCAAAGTAACTATTTTAAAATATGAACAAAGCCTGTTTTTTCGTTGTCTCTTCTTTGTTTTTGTTTGTTTCTTAAATTCCACCTATGAGTAAAATTATATGGTACTTGTTTTTCTCTGGCTGACTTATTTCACTTAGCCTTATACCTTCTAAATCCACTCATGTTGTTGTAAATGTCAAGATTTCACTCTTTTTTACGGCTGAGTAATATTTCATTGTGTATGTATACTACAACTTCTTTATCCATTCACCTATGGATGGACACTGGTTGCTTCCATTTCTTGGATGTTGTAATTAATGCTGCAATAAACATAGGGGTGCACATATATTTTCAAATTAGTGTTTTGATTTTCTTTGGGTAAATATTCAGTAGTGGAATTGCTGGATCATATGGTATTTTGATTTCTATTTTTTTGAGGAAGCTCTATGCCGTTTTTCACAGTGGCAACACCAGCTTGCATTTCCACAAACAGTGAAATAGGTGAAGGGATAAGAGTACACTTCTTGTGATCAGTAATCACTTCTTGTGATTAGTTTCAGACCTGAAACTAATATCCTACTATATGTTAATTACACCTGAATTAAAAAAAATTAATGAACAAACTTTGTTCCCCATCTGAGAGATACTGGTGTATAGTAACTAAAAATTCTTGTCTTATTTTCTTACCATGAATGTTGAACTGTAAGGCCTCTGTGGTAACCACATCTGTATAAAACAGAAGTTAAGAAAAAGATCAGAAATAAGGTAACTGAGTGGACTCCAGAACATATCATAAAATAAAAATTTATTCCATGTCTCTCCCAGTGGCAGCTCTGGAATTTCTACATCAGGGCTTTACAGCTGAGGAAAATGTATCTTTATTTCCTCATGTGTGAAATGATAAAACCTGCCTCAAAATATTATAAGGACTAAATTAGTTTAGTGTGTGTGTGTGTGTGTGTGTGTGTGTGTGTGTGTACACGCATTAACAGAGTACTTGGCACATAATGAGCTTTAAATACATGTTGGTTATTATTGTTATTATTCTTATAAAGGGGGGAAAGACTGGAAGCTGTTTTTGCACAGTATTTTCCATAACTTTGAAAAATTGTTGAAAGGGGGAGAATCGTGATGATTACATAGGATGAAAGTTCTGCCTCATGCCTCCCTGTCTCCACCTCCTTGGTCCAATTCTACTTTCCTGGTAAAAATTAAAACAAAGGCATGACCGAATTCAGTTTTCTTCTTGTTGATAGAGGGTGAGTCAATTCTTTTTTCTCTTTCAAAAGTAGCATTTCAGAGTTGTAATAGAATTGTAGGAAATGCTGGCTCCAGTCTGAGGTGACTGGCTGAGGATGTGGATAACCAAGTGATGTAATAAATTCTAGGCCATGGTTATTCTTTAGAATAAACATAAGCACGCAAATATATTCTCATATATCCTTTTAAAATCTCATGAAATGCATTATAAATTGTTTTTTAACATTAAACAATTATACTTTTAAACTTTATAAATGTAAAATTATGAATTGTTTTATCAAGCTTGATAAATTAAATAGGATTTTTTATTGCAAAAATAATCTAGGTTCAATGAAGAAAAGTTGGGAAATGTGAGGAAAGCAAGAACAATATAAAAATCATCCATTATCAAACCACCTAGAGATGGGCACTTTAAACATTTTGGTATATAGCCATTTGAACTTTTAGCTACTGCATCTAAATATAGGATCGTTGTGTTTTAAGTATGTATAAATATGTACATAGTGTTTAAAATATTATACCACAGACACGCACCATATGCCACAGATTATTCTTCTATGACAAGATTTTTAATGGCTGTATAGAATTCCATTGTATGAATGTACCATTGTTCAGTCATCAATCACTGACTTTGAGCATTTCTGTTATTTATGCTTATGAGACTTATAAATCATTCTTAGATAAATATCAGTGAACTAAACTCTGTGGATGTATCTCTGCTTATACCTTTGAAACATTCTAGTGAGAGAAATGGGGCCCAACCACAATGAAGAGTGAGTGGAAAAGTGCCTCCAGACGTTCCCCAGAGAGAGTGTCACTTTGGCGCTTCAGCTAAATGCTCAAGGTTTCCTCGGGAATCTACAAAGAATTGAAAATGTCTGACATTTCTGGTCAGTCTACTCAAGGTCAGAGTACCAAGACCTCCCTCTTCCTACCAGCTGCCAGCTAATCCTTACCCCCAAATTGTGCAGGCAGGAAACATTATCCCCAAACTGTTTTCTGCAATGTTTTCCCCTCTTTTATAAATCCTATTTTCACCATGTTCTTCAACTTGGTCCAACCACCTGATTCATCACATGTATTTAAAAAAACTGCTGTACAGATTCACTACATATGATAAATGAAATACACCTCTAAGTTAATCTTCAACACTCAGGTGTGATGACTTAAAAGATAATATAAGAAAAAACATTTTTAAACAATAACCTGGTGATGGTATTTGAAGTTCCAGCAAATATTAAGATCAAAATTATGGAAAGAAATATTTTTATTGAGGATCAATGAAAGTGTGTAAAAATTATAAAAAAGGATAACTAATGAACAAACTTATCTATAGCTCTTAGTTAATGTTACATCTCCTTTATACCCTTCAGTTCAGTATAATTATTTACATGTAGGGCATTAATTTATAATTGCTTTAGGATACCAAATAGATTCTTTTGAGATGTAAAACTTGTTTCCAGGGCTGCTAGTTCCCAGGGCTAGCTCATTTTGAATTCCCTCAGCATTAGAAGAGTGCTTTGTACATAATAGGTATTCAGTGAAATACTAATAGTTATACAGTTTTTGGCCAATTTCTTATAGAGAAACAACTAGGTGAGTTTCCAGATTGCATCTAAAATGAACATAACAAGGAAGTAAATAAGCCCTACTCAAAGTGGCAGGTACAGAATGAGTGCAAGAATATTTGAAAAACACACATTCACAGAAGACCAACAAAATACTTTAAACATTTCAATAACATTCACATATTTTAAGCCCAAGAAAAAAAATCTAAAAGTGAGAAAGAAAACAAACCACACCCAAATTTTTAAGGGTTAAAAGTGTTAAAATGCTAAAAACTTTAACTGAAGCCAGTGAGGAGTTTTCACTGTGAGCACAAATACGCCCCTCCTCCAGGCTTCCTAAGTCTTCCACAGGACATCAGGGACTGCAGGAGTCTGGGGCCAGTGAGGGAGGTGTGCTCAGTCTAAGGGCCGCGGACCCCCTCCTCTTTATGCACACCTATAAGGCCTTGTGTGATCCAGCCACCCCCCCCCTTTTCTCCACACCTCATTGCTTGCCCCCAACCTTCTCTCTTCAGGTGCAAGCCACACTAAGACGCCTCTTGGTTCCTGAAATGTCCTGTACTCTTTCGATGCCCACACCTTTGTGCTTCCTCTTCCCTTTGCCAGAAATATCCCTTCCCAGCCTCATCTTGCCTAGCTATCTGCTTTTCAGGTCTCAGTTTAATACCATTTCCTTTTGGAGGTCCTTTCTTATTTTCCCTACCTAGACCACAAACTCTACCAACTCTCCAGGGTTTGGCATGGTGTGGTAGAGTCCCAGTGAAACGTTATGATTGACTATTTGTAATCCAAGTCTGTCTTACCAGGGCCTTCATGGTTACAGGGAACCTTGGGTATTCATTCATTTATACATTAATTTACAAAAGTGTTTTAGCATGTTTACAAAGAACACAACAAACAAACCAACAAACGAATAATTCACGGTCTTCACAGCAAGGAAATTCCAGTTTAGTAAAGAAACCCAAAGATTTAACCCATGTATAATAAGGTGTCTTAAGGTGGCGGGGAAGTGGGGGCACAAAGGAGACTATGGTCAATTCTCTGGGAAGGAGCAGAAGGTGGAAAGGAACACCTCCATGAGGTGTTCTCCTCTTGAGAGAACTCTAGGATTTCGACTGTGTGGCTATTTAGGTATAGAGTCAGTAGTGTCAGCAGTGTGTTGGAATTTGATACTATTAAGGGAACTGCAAGTATCTATGCAACTGCAGCACAAGATGTGAAGAGACCAATGCAGCAAACAAGGGAAACAGCTGAAGAGGTAGTGAAGTGCGATGTGGTGTGGGCTGTGGTAGGGAATTTGGACTATATCCTTAAAGCAGTGGAAAGACCATAAAGGGTTTGAACCAAATTTTCATTTGGGGAAGACCACTGTCAATAGCAGGCTGGATGATGTGGGAAAAAAGCATGCCCAGAACTCATCTTAAGAGTATCCCACCTTGTGTTCAGTAGTGGCCAAGATAAGCAGTCCCCTGGGAACCCAGCCACACCTCCTCACAGAGCTTCCTTATCACTACTTTGCATTGCTTTTGGTGGAGAAGGCCTGTAGTCTAAAGGCTTAAAGGAGGAGAAAATTACAGCAACTTGTAAAAAAATATGGCAAAGACCCAACAATAGTATCTAACATTTCTTAAAACTGGTACATTAGTGCTCTGAATTTTAAACAAAGTCAGAGGAGGAGAAAAAAGTATTTTAAATGTATAAGCAAAGTACATGTAACTTTTAAAAAATTTTTGATATTGAAATGAGAAGATGCTTAGGGAAAGAGACCTCATCAAAATAAGTCTTGAACTTTATCAAAACCATTTTAATTCTCTAGCAAATAGACTTTTTTTCTTTTCCAACAGCTATTTCTCAGAGGAAAGGAGAGTTTAGTGGAAATTTTGTTCCGAAGAAGTAGAAGCTGAAGCCCAAAGCTCCAAGTTGTAGTCAGAGCTCAGGAATATCTAACATCAAAGGCAATACATTGTTTAGAGGAACAAAGTCCTTGAGGCAATTTCCAAAAATTGCATATACTTTATTCAAGTCCCAATTGTGAATGTTGTGTTTTACTTGCACCCTTACAAAACCTGAATGGTGGCCAAATTGATATGAGGCTAAAATTTTCCAGTTATGTTCTTAGAAATACCTGCTTTAATTCTCCAGATTTAGTTGTTTTGATGCAATTTCTTACCACAGTCACCTAAAGTCACCAACACAGTAAGTAAATACTTACAGTAAATAAATAAACAAATGTCTTAAGAGCAACTTAATAAAAAATGCTTTTAAACTTCTTTTGCTCAATAATCAAATATCTGGAGCTGATCTATAAAATGATCTTTGTCATGGTTTTCCTTCCATTTTCAGAAAGAAAAACAGATAATCTTGTAAATATTTCAATAGAAGTTAATACTTGTGCTTGCTCAGCAGTATGAAGAGGACTCAGATATCTGTTGCTAAAATACATAGTTTGCAAAAAAAAAAATGTCAGCTTGAAAGAAAAATAGCTCTACTCACTCACATAAATTTTTATATTTTCTAGTACTTAGTTAAAAGATAGATTCACATGGGACAAATTGAATAATTTTATCAAACACTTCAAATTAAATACACTAGCCCCTGGTTGAAAAATGTCACCTAGGAGAAACAAAAGAAGTATCTCTTTGTACATTCCCAGGTGCTTAAGCTACTTTCAAAATTCAAGGTAAGGAAACCAAAATCCATAATATATACCTGTAACAACCATTGGGAGTATTTTGATGTTTACATTTGACAGCAATAGCTCTCCAGTCTATCTCGCTCTCCCACGTTCCTTGGCCCTAATCAGCTAATGGACATCTGAGGACACATGCAGTTATGCAAAGCAGCAAAATTTCTGTGAATAAGGGGATACACAGGGCTTTTTACAATAGAATCTTCAGTTAGATTGATTAGGTAGAAAGCATCCAAGCAAATCTGCAACCATTGAACAACAGATGTGGTTTGCCTAAAACTCTTAGGGATGGGCTTATGAGAAAGGCCTCTCTCTCTCTCTCTCTCTTTTTCTCTTGTGCTCTGGGCCCCCAGATTTCTGTAAATAAATTGGCTTTCAACAAATCTGATTGCATCATTCGCTAATGAAAGGTCAATTTAAATACTGTCCTTTTTAACTCAGAAGGTACTTTTACATTTTATATTACAAGGTCTCTTGGAACAACAATCCAACTTCTTTACACATAAGAAATTTGATATCATAAAAATTAAATGATAAGCTCAGTTTAACACAGCTGGGAAGGAATAGAACCAAGACCTAATTCTGCTGGTTCCAATAATGTTTCCATTTCCAGATCTGTGACTGGTCAAAATCTTGTCAGCAAGATTTCTTGGATGTATTAGCATATTAGCTGGTGAACATTAGGGTGCATTGTACACACACACACAAAAGACAATTAAATTCTGGGATCTTAGGGCCAAGGAGTTTTAAAATAGTCATGTATTATTCATTTTGACTTTTTCACACCAATTTATTGTACTAATTACATTACATCTCTTAGCCCTCAGTGTCCTCTTGCTATAGCCTCTTGCTACAACCATTACTGTTCTAGTAATTTTGACACGAGGGTCATTTTTTAAATCTGTTCAATTTTCCTAGGAAGAGCACAGCCAGACTATTCCTGAAAAATCCCACTGCCATATATATGTGTACATATATTGAATATATATATATTGAATATATATATTGAATATATATATATAGAATATATATTGAATATATATAGAATATATATATATTGAATATATGTATATTCTATATATTGAATATATATAGAATATATATATATTGAATATATATATATTCTATATATTGAATATATATAGAATATATATATAGAACATATATATAGAATATATATAGAATATATATATGTAGAATATATATATATTGAATATATATGTAGAATATATATATATTGAATATATATGTAGAATATATATATATTGAATATATATATATAGAATATATATATATTGAATATATATGTAGAATATATATATATTGAATATATATATATAGAATATATATATTGAATATATATAGAATATATATATTCAATATATATATAGTATATATATATAGAGAATATATATATTCAATATATATATAGTATATATATATATAGAATATATATATTCAATATATATATAGTATATATATATATAGAATATATATATTCAATATATATATAGTATATATATATATAGAATATATATATTCAATATATATAGTATATATATATATAGAATATATATATTCAATATATATATATAGTATATATATATATAGAATATATATATTCAATATATATATATAGTATATATATATATAGAATATATATATTCAATATATATATATATAGTATATATATATATATATATATATATATATATATGAGGTATTATGGAAGGTGTGTCAGCATTTGGCTACCCAACATTACACATTTCCTTAGTTCCTCTAAAAAGTATACTCTGCAGTCCTTACCCCATGCTTACTTACAATGACTCGCTGGTCGAAACTGGAAGGATGGGAAGAACTTTAGGTAGAAATGTGGAAAAGGAGGAATGAAGGTAAAGAAATAGCATGAGCTAAAATGTGAAGACAAGGACATTGCAGTGTGCATTTGTGTGGAGACCAGGAGACAGGTGGCAGGCAAAGGCTGGCAAACTTCTCAGATTGACAAGAATTTAAAGTTTAAGTAGAAAATTAGTGCAAAACAAAACACAAGGGTAGCTTCAGCAAGGCCTCAAATTCCTCATTTAAAATTTTGTTTCAGTCCCCAAATACTGAAATGGCATTTGCTATGGCACTTTGTACAAAGTACATTACAGAGACTGGAACTGAATCACATAGTTTTAGGTTCTGGAAGGGTGTAATGAATGAATTAATATACCACCCAGAATATTAAAGATTCCAAATTTTCATGACTGTATCATCTCACACTTAAAATATCTGAATTGTTCCAGAACATTCACCTCCTTTCTTTCTTACCCTCACAGCTCTGCCCTCACAGTTGTGCAGTAAAACAGACTGAGACATCTGTATATTGAGGCAGGGAACATGAGAAGGTCCCTGTCACTATTCCCAGGGTACCAAGAAGGAGGGGCAACTTGTGGGCCCAGGACACATTTAGGGATACAATGGGGAATAGAGGTCCAGTCTCCTAACACCATCCTCTGTGCTCTATCCACCAAATCACACGGCTCTCCCAAATAGTTGACATTCTAACATGAAATGTTATTAGAAGGAATAAAAATAAAGTGCAATATTGGACAAATAGCCTACAAGTTTGCTTTATGCCAAAACTTCCAGTAGCCGAGCTCCTGTCATGATGTGATAAAGTCAGCTCTTACAGCTGTTGGTTTGGGTTTGGTTCCCTCCTGACTTACAGTTGATAGAAGTCTTATCTTAAGAGAGCAAACTCTTACAAGGACACATCCTGCATATGAAATGCCTTAAATAGTTTCCAACTCAGAAAACTAAATTTTCTAAGTGCTATAGGTTTGTTTGTTTGTTTGTTTGTTTTTTTGGCACTGGATGACCATGAATGTTGGTTGATACATTTATTTGTGGAAGTTTTACATAGCTAATCTGTGGTAAAATAGTGACAAAAACTCACATCTGCTGACTTCCAACCCAGTGTCTTTTCTGCCAGGCCCTATTATTTTATACAGAATGAATGTATAAATAGGGATCTTGCCTGCCCCCCCCCCCCCAAAAAAAAAATGTTTGGAGAAAGCTTTGGCTGTTAAGCAATAATATACTCAATTTTGCTCTTGAACCAAAGGATTGACAAACTCAATCTGGGTCAAGTTGTCATTCATTTTTCTTTTTTGGAAGGGTTTTAGTAAGCCAAAATAGCCAGTTACAATTCAGAAAAAATGAGCCTGCTAAAGAACAGAGTGGTTGTTGTGATAATATTTGAGCCTAGTGTTTTGAATAGCTCTCAATATTCTGTTTGAACTTTCTGATCCCTAGCTCTTAAGGAAGGGAACAGCCTGTTAACTGGTGCATTTAGCAGGTGAGGTGTCAAACGCAATGACCCAGCTTCTGTTCGTCTATAGAGTGACATGCTCTGGCAGTTCCCTTGAAGCGAGGTAGTCACACTTCTGCCTTTCCTTAACTTGACAGAATAATAGCTCCTCATTGAGTCTGACTTGAAGCTGCTGTGGACTAGAATGACAACAGCTTCCCGCAGGAACCTTGAACTTTATAGCCTGGTTCTGTACTACCCAGCTGCTGGCCATTTTCGTTGGTTCAAATCATTGTTGAGGCAGCAGGGTTAGAGAGATAAATCAGCCTATAATCTCGGCCACTGTATGTTCTTCAGCCCAGACAGAAGGAAAGCAAGGGATGTTCATCTACATTGTCCCAGTGAGAAAAGAGGTCAGAGTTCCAGTCCAGTCCAAGCTTTGCCACTCACTGGCTGAGGATCTGAGTAAGTCACTAAACTTATCTGAGCCTCAGTTTCTTGCTTCTAATATGAGAGTAATGGAACAGATATCCTGTAAAGAATGTCACTACTCCAGAATGATGGAAATTTATATGGCTGAGATAATAATATTCATATTTAACACATTATGTATTCATTACATGCTGGGTATCCTCTCTTGCCACCTTCAAAACCTGAGAGCGTATTATTATACATTAACCATTATTTGTAGAGGAGAAAAACAAAGATCAGAAACATTGCCTAACTTGCCTAAGAGATTCAGTTGATAAATGGCAGAGCTGGGTTTTAAATTCAGATCTATTTGACTGCAGAGCTGTCTCCAAAGGTCTACTATGATCTATGCAGAATAAAAAGAATGAGAGCTCCAAGTAAGTTGCTTTGAGAGATTAAATTCTCAACAAATTATGTAACTACTCTCAAACAAGTCTTCACTTATGGCAAAGTAGGGCTAAGTGAAAAGATACAAAAATAATAACTCACCTTGTGTGTAACCTGAGGTGGGAGGGGGGTACCTCTAACACAGAAGGGCAGGGTGACATGTAGTGTCACAGCCATGTTATGGAAAGACAGATGTTTCTGGTTAGTAACAATTTGTTAGCTGAAACCTCCCTTTTTTTGAGGCAAGCATCTTTCAATCCACTTACTATGCCTATCCCAAATCCTCAGAACAAAAGAGGATCACGTACTTTAGGTGTGCCAGCTTTATTTAAAATATTGGCATTTTGGCAGCTGAACTTCCTGCACACATTAGGTTTGAACTTAAGGAGTTAGGCTGGATGAGAAAAATTCTAATTAAAAGTGAAGGGGCGCCTGGGTGGCTCAGTCAGTTAAGCTTCCGACTCTTGATTTTGACTCAGGTCATGATCTCAACGATTGTGAGATGAAGCCCTGCATCGGGTGTGGAGCCTGCTTGGGAGCCACTTTCCTTCTGCCCCTCCCCCAATGGTGCACTTGCTTGGCAAAATGAAAAAAAAAAAAAAGAAAGAAAACCTTATCCCAAGGTTCTCATACCACTGATACTTTCTGCCACTGGTTGAACAATGACAAATAGCAACAATAGAAACTAGATCAACATTCTCAATCCTGACTGCATATTAGAACAATCTGTGGTGCACAGGCATGAGATTCCAGTGTGCTGCCAGTGGCGAGAGTCATTGCTCCAGACTAAATCCACATGTAGAAGCTTCATTTTCCAGGGCTTTGAGAGCTACTCTTAAATTTTCTGAGGTTCTTATGGCACCCTTATCTAGAGCTTGAACAAATTCAGAAGACAATTGGATAGTAGCCTGATTTGCTTGAGAAATACTAACATTCACAATTTTCCATATTACATGATGGTACTTCTTGTGGTTTTGTCTTAGAAAAGCCCCTCTTCCCCTGCAGTTGATTTAACTACATGCAGTTTGCAAGGGTAAGCTCCTGAGTGTGTGAAGCAGACGACAGGTGGAATGGCTCTACTGGGAAGGTGGGCAGTAAGCCTGGAGCCTCACACCCTGTGCCCACTGCCAGCTAGAGGCAGCTCCAAGGAGCTCTGCGAGAATTTAGCTAAGAAATCCTCAGTCTCAAACTGACTTTTCAAATTGCAGAATGAAATCCCTTGTGCAGGAGTTGGCAGACTTTCTGTAAAGGGACAAAGAATAAATATCTGAGGTTTTGTGGGCCACATGTTGGTCTCTGTTACAGCTCTTGTCATTACAGTGCAAAAGTAGCTATAGGCAACGTGTAAGCCAAAGCATAAATAAATAAGTATGGCTTTGTTCCAATAATTATTGATAGACACTAACATTTTATTGATTTTATAGATTTTATTAATTTTTTTTAACTTTCATTTATTATTGAGAGGCAGAGAGAGACAGAGCATGAGCAGGGGAAGGCCAGAGAAAGGGGGAGACGCAGAATCCGAAGCAGGCTCCAGGCTCTGAGCTGTCAGCACAGAACTCGACATGGGGCTCGAACCTATGGACCATGAGATCATGACCTGACCTGAAGTCGTTCGCTTAACAGACTGAGCCACCCAGGCACCCCGATAGACACTAACATTTTAATTTTACATAATATTCACATGTCACAAAGTATTATTATTCTTCTGATTTTTTAAAGCACTTAAAAAAGTAAAAGGCATTGTTAACTTGCAAGCTATCCAAGACCAGTGGTGGTCAGGGTTTGGCTCCCAGGCTGTAGTTTGCTGGCTCCTGCATTACTGTATTTAGAATCTCTGGCTATGGAACTCAGTTGTCAGTATCTTATAGAGACAGTCCCTCAGATAATTCCAACATGTAGTCAAGGTAGTGAATTCCTTCATTAATGGGCCTTGAAATCAATTCACTGTGTCATTACTGGCATTAAAATAGTAAATTGTACAAAATAGAAGAGACTGCATCACACATAATAAGGACACTTATTATTTTGTGGAATTTTGTTTCATATATGTTTATATACTTGTGCACAATGACTTACAGTATACATTCACTACGTCCTAATCACATGTGAATGTGTCCTAACGTTGATATACCTTGCTGTACCCTACCTGAAGACCTGGCCTCCGGAGGGGCTGAGGGAATTGACATCCCATGACACAACTGAAATCCATTCAAGGCACCCATGAGCTGTTGCCGAGTTGGCTCCACCCTAGAACAATCTTATCCAGCTTTTATAGGGTCCCTAAAAGCAGTTACAGTTTCTAAGTGTACTGCATCATTAAACTGATTTAAGAGTTCTGAGAGAGAATTCTTAAGAACATAAAGTTAACCACTGGGATAATTACAAATAGGTTATATACATTCAAAACAGGAGGAGGATAAAAGCAAACTGACCATAGTGTGTATGTCAAAACATCAGAAATAAATCATTAAAAAAATAAAAGTGTGGAATAAAGGCAACAAAAGATACTACATGTCACTTGTGAGCCCATAAATGTACATAAATTGAATTTCCATATTAAAATACAAAGACCTTTAGATTGAGTCAAAATAGGAAAAAAGGCCCCAACAAATGTATGCTAGATCACAAGGAGCACAAACAAAACTAAAGAATGCAAAATGTGTAAAAAAAAAAAAGTGCGAAGGTATGTTAGACAAATAAAAATAAATAAAAACAGGAATCAAAAATTTAAGATTAGACAAAGTAGAATTAAAGGCAAAGACACTTACAAAGACATGGAGGATTAATTTATACTGTTAAAGGATCTATTACACAATGATTCTTAGGTAAATATGGGCCATTATATCCCCAAAACAGAGCAACAAGAAATATAAAGCAAAAGAAGAAACTGACAGAATTACAATGGTTGTGGAACAATTTTAACAGTGATAGATCAATGAAGCAAAAACAAAACAAAACGAAATACTGACAGGACCTGAAAAATATCCGACTTGCAATCACAAGTGATTGATGTTGACTTTTCTGGAGTAATAAATCAATGAGAATAAACTTTACGGTGTGTCCCTACATTCCTATAGACTCATTTTGAAGTGACGTTGCTGAATTGCCTGACAAGATGGCTTTGAGATCTGTACGTGACAGAATAGCTCAGAGGACACCAAGAGGCATATTTGTGCAGTGTCTCTCCTAGCAAGATGCAATTTCACTGCCATGGTTCATCTTTCCAGTTGGCTTTAATAGATGGACTATACTCACTTTTCGTACTTTAGGATTATTTTCTTTCATTTGATTTTTAAGTGCAATCATGACTGAGAAATAAGTGGTAATCATCAAAGGTATGATCCTTAGATTAAAAGGTACCTAGCCCAGATTAAAAGGAGCAAAAGGCTAACATCATAGTCCCCCAATTGGGGTTCATTAAGTGCAGCAGCAGAAGACAGACCATCAGCTTTCATTATAGGCTCCACTTTAGTGAAAGCATAAGCAGAACACTGACAATGTTGCAAGTCAGAAGAGCCAAGCCTGAAACAAGCCCATATGACAAACGAGGTAGTTTAATGTATTGATTAAGTGCATAGATTCTAGAGCCAGCCTTTATGGGTTCAAACTAATTTCCCTACTAGTTGAGGCCTTGGGCAGGTTGGGTAATTTCTCGGTACCCTTGTTTCATCTTTTGTAAAATGGGGATAATAATTGTTGCTTACCTTATAAATTACTGACTTAGTAAAATGAGTTAAAATATGTGTAAATTTTTGCACAAATAGAAAAGCTGTTCTTAAAATTCCTATGGAATTTCTAGAACCACAAATAACCAAATTAATCTTGAAAAAGAACAAAGGTGGAGGACTTACACTTCAAAATTTCAAAACTTATTACAAAGCAACAGTAATCTAAACAGTGTGCTGCTAAACTTCATACTCAACACACCTCTGGAGGCAAGGGAAACAAAAGTAAAAATGAACTACTGGGACCTCATCAAAATAAAAAGCTTCTGCACAACAAAGGAAACAATCAGCAAAACTAAAGGCAACTGACAGAATGGGAGAAGATATTTGCAAATGACATATCAGATAAAGGGTTAGTATCCAAAATCTATAAAGAACTTATCAAACTCAACACCAAAAAAACAAAGAATCCAGTGAAGAAATGGGCAAAAGACATGAATAGACACTTCTCCAAAGAAGACATCCAGATGGCCAACTGACATATGAAAAAATGCTCAATGTCACTCATCATCAGGGAAATGCAAATCAAAACCACCATGAGATACCACCTCACACCCATCAGAATGGCTAACATTAGCAACTCAGGCAACAACAGATGTTGGCGAGGATGCAGAGAAAGAGGATCTCTTTTGCATTGTTGGTGGGAATACAAGCTGGTGAAGCCACTCTGGAAAACAGTATGGAGGTTCCTCAAAAAACTAAAAATAGAACTACCCTACCACCCAGCAATTGCACTACTAGGCATTTATCCACAGGATACAGGTGTGCTGTTTCGAAGGGACACGTGCACCCCCATGTTTATAGCAGCACTATCAACAGTAGCCAAAGTATGGAAAGAGCCCAAATGTCCATCGATGGATGAATGGATAAAGAAGACGTGGTATATATATACAATGGAGTATTACTCGGCAATCAAAAAGAATGAAATCTTGCCATTTGCAACCACATGGATGGAACTGGAGAGTATTATGCTAAGTGAAATTAGTCACTCAGAGAAAGACAAAAATCATACGACTTCGCTCATATGATGGCTTTAAGAGACAAAACAAATGAACATAAGGGAAGGGAAACAAAAATAATATAAAAACAGGGAGGGGGACAAAACAGAAGAGACTCATAAATATAGAGAACAAACTGAGGGTTCCTGGAGGGGTTGGGGGAGGGGGGATGGGCTAAATGGGTAAGGGGCATCAAGGATTCTACTCCTGAAATTATTGCTGCACTGTATGCTAACTAATTTGGATGTAAATTTTAAAAAATAAAAAATAAAATTAAAAAATAAATAAATAAAAAATAAACTCTGAGGACCAAAAAAAAACAAAAAAAAAAACCCAAAAAAACAAAACAACAACAACAACAACAAAAATCCCACAACAAAACAAAACAAAACAAAACAAAACAAAACAAAAAAACAATGTGCTGCTGCTCAAAGAATCAAAGGAATAGAATTGGGAGTCTAGAAATAAACCCACATTTTTATTAATCAATTTTCAACAAGGGTTCCAAGACCATTAAATAGTGAAAGAACAGTCTCTTCAACAAATTGTGCGAGACAACTAGTATCCTAATGCAAAAGAATGAAGTTGGATTCTTATCTCACATCATCTAAAAATATCAGATCAAAAAAAGGACCAAAGACATAAATATGAGTTAAAATTATAAAACCCTTAGAAGGAAACATGGGAGTAAATCTTTATGTTCTTGGATTTGCAGTGGTTTTCTTTTGCAATATAGGACACCTAAGGCACATGCAACAAAATTTTAAAAAATAGATAAATTGGACTTCATCAAAATTATAAACTTTTTGTGTTATCAAAGGATGTTCTCAAGAGAGTAAAAACATGATCCACAGGATGGGAGAAAATATTTACAAATCATCTATCTGATAAGGGTCTTGTATACAGAGTATATAAAGAACTGTTATAATGTAACAAAACCACAAACAACCCAATTTAAAAATGGGCAAAGAATTGAGTAGACATTTCTCCAAAGAAGATACACAAATGGCCAACAACCACATGAAAAGATGCTCAACACCATTAGTCACTAAGGAAATGGAAATCAAAACCACAATGAAATATGACTTCACACCTACTAGAAAATAACAAGTGTTGCTGAAGATGTGGAGATATTGGAATCTCATACACTCCTGGAGGGGCTGTAAAATAGTGAAGCTTCTGTGGAAAAAGTATGGCATTTTCTCAATAAGTTATACATAACATACCATATGACTCAGAATTTCTACCCCTAGATACACTCAAAAGAGAATTGAAAACAGGTGTTAAAAAAAAAAACTTGTACAAGAATTTTTATAACCACACTATTTCCAAAAGCCAAAAATGTACACAAGACCAGTCTATCAACCGATGAATGAATAAATAAGATGTGGTACATCCATGCAATAGAATATTATTCATTCATAAAATAGAATAAAATACTAACACTTGCTACATGCTAAGTGAATGAAGCCAGACATAAAGACCATGTATTTACGATTACATGTATATGAAATATTCAGAACAGGGAAACAGAAACAGAAAGCAAATTAGCTGTTGCCAAGGCTGGTGGGGGTGGGAGGTGGGGAATAAGAGTTTAATGCATTTGGTACTTCCTTTTAAGCTTATGAAAACGTTCTGAAACTAGATAACAGCTACAGGAGTACAGCATTGTGAATGTATTAAATACCACCACTGCGTTGCACATTTAAAAATGGTTAAAATGGTGAATTTTATTACATGTATGTCTCCACACACAAAAAATTAAATATATGTACCTGGCTTAGAGTAGTGCTTGGCAGTAGGTAAATGCTCTATGAATGCTGGCTATTAATCTTTGGAATGTAACTGTATACAGAACCTAATCTATACTATACCCATCTAGAGATGGATGTACCAAAGTTGATTAGCTATACATAGAATTTTGTACACTAAAAATAAATATGGCACCTTCTTTTCTGGTGCTTACATATAATAATTTGTATACAAAGAAACTCTTAACAAAAATCCCCAAATAGAGAGGCACCTGGGTGGCTCAGTCGGTTAAGCATCTGACTTCGGCTCAGGTCATGATCTCGCAGTTTGTGACTTTGATCCCCACGTCAGGCTCTGTGCTGACAGCTCAGAGCCTGGAGCCTGCTTCAGATTCTGTGTCTCCCTCTCTCTCTGGCACCCTCCCCTGCTCATACTCTGTCTCTCTCTCTCTCTCAAAAATAAAGATTAAAAAAAAAATTAAAAAAAATCCTCTACTATAATTGGAAGAGATGATTCTCCTTCAAAATATCTCTCACTTAAAACTTGTACATAGTGATTAATGAATTATTTTTAAATAAAATGGGCAAAAATTCTTTCACTTTTTGATAGCAAATGCATGTGTATTCACAAAGGTATTTCAAAAAAAATTATATATGACAAATGTAGGTAAAATGATCCTAAGACAAATATTAAATTCAGCACGATATTAAAAGAATACAATAGCCAAGTGATTAATACTAGGATGTGAGGTATAGGGCAATGTGATAATATCCATTGATATAATTCATCATTCAACATATTGAAGAATAAAAATACTGTGAAATAAATAGAAACTAATAAGATGAACAGACATTCTTAAAGAAAACCAAACAAAAGTTTAAAAAGTATTTCTGTTATGTTAGGTATAACAGATACTTTCTTTCTTGTGACAACTGTCAGGAAATTTATTATTTTACCATTAAGCTATGGAAGTCAACTTTCAAAGTTTCAACAATGATGCATAAAAGCCATTTTATAGAATTTAAGATCTTTTCTTTTTCTTGATTAAAGCTCTTTGTTTAACGCTAGCAAGAAATTTCTTAACATAGGATTATTTGCTGAAAGCCGCAGACATCATAATTAATGGTGAGACATTCATATTATAGACAGTCTCAAGACAAGGATGACTATCACGACCATTGTACAGCATTAACTAACATAAATAACATTTAGAAGTTCTAACAAATGCAATATCATAAGAAAAGCAGCTATGAACATTTATTTCAAGTGAAGAAGAAACAAAATTTCACTTTTATAAGGAATATGATTCTTAATTTTGGAAATTGAAGAGAGTCAACTATTTTAACCAAATAAGGTTAGCCATGTCACTTATAAAATGAACGTATACAAAGTGATAAATTCATCTTAGGCCATTGATAAACAATTTGAAAATGTAATGAAATATATTTTAGTTAAAACAATAAAAGGACATGTAAAATATCTCTTCAAAAGGAAATACATAAAATTTATCTAAAGTTTTTTTCAGAATTTTTTTCCGAATTTTTTTCAAACTCTTCAGAGGACATGAGATAGGGCCCAGTGAAAAAACATGATATATTCCCAATTCAAAGATTTACTATTACAAAATGTTTTATTTGCTCTGAGCCAATTTATTCATTTAATTCTATCATTCATTCCGTTCTAGCCAAATAACCCTGGGAATATTTTTATGTTGCACAAGGGATAACTTTCCCAAATGATTCTGAAACTCATCTGGAGGAATAAACTAAAACTTCTAGCTTCCAGTCAAGGCAAACTAGCTTCTTGCAGATCAAGCCTCCTGTCCACAACAAGTAGAAAAGCTGAGCAAATTTAACACATCTAGAGAGGGCATCAGAGCCTACCAAGACAGCAGGCTCTGAAGGTGGAGAGGAAGTACAGAGAGGTGAGCTTGCCATTGGCTTTCCCCTGAAGACATTTGTCTATTTTCAAGTGAGACCTGAGAGGCCCTGAAACTTGTGAGAGATTTTAATGGTCTCACAGAACTAGGGGTTCAGGGCCCACTGAGGAGGAGTGGGAGTCGTGACAAACTCAACACGTGTAAAAAAAATTTTTTTAAGTTTATTTATTCAAGTACTCTCCATACCCAACATGGCACTCAAAACTCACGACCCTGAGATCAAGAGCCATATGCCCTACCAACTGAGCCAGCCAGGTACCTCTTATTCTAAAAAAAACTTTTTAAAATAAACGCCATGAGATTTTTAAGTTGGGGCCCCCAAAGTGCTATTCCCTAGAAGTGCGTGTGGGTGGGGGGGGGGGGGACAGAAAGTGAGCTTTCAAAAAGATGGATTGCTAGTTGCAACTCAGTTGCTCAGTTGCTGAGTGGATTAAGATGTTTCTTCTCAGTAACTGCCCACTGGAAGCCAAGATCTGACCTGGCACTGGTTTGCCTCACCTCACTCACCTCACCTCAGACCTGACTCTGATGGATCCCAGCTACGTTTAAAATTCTGACATGTTATTCATGATTGATTTTTTGAATTAATTTTGAGTTTTTAAAAAATACTTTATGAAAGTATTTATCTTGATGACTAAGGTTTTGGTGCCCCCTTAAATTTGGTCCTGAGGTGAGTACCTCACTTGTCCCATTCTAATCTTCAGTCCCGAGTCCTACACTTGAAATTAGTGAATTTCACTGCATGCAAATTATAACTTGGTAAAGCTGTTAAACACACACACACACACACACACACACACACACACACAGAGAGAGAGAAATGGTTTGTTTTCATTAGCAATCAAGGAAATAAAAGTCAAAACATAAATACACCATATTTTTCACTTAACCTTAATTTCAGATACAGATTTCTGGGACACAATTTGGGAAGAAGGTACTGAGACAAGATGCTTTCAAAATTTACTGATGGGTATATACTTCGGCATAACTTTTGGGGAAGCAAATTTAGCAATATTCATCAAAATCTTTAAAAAGTACATATTCTGACACAGAAAGATGAATCTACAAGGATGTCCATCATAGTGTTGTTTAGGTATTAAGGAAGGCACTTGTGATGAACACTGAGTGTTGTATGTAAGTGATGAATCACTAAATTCTACTCCTGAAACCAATATTACCCTATATGTTAACTAATTACAGTTTAAATAAAAACTTGAAACAAACAAACAAAAACAGACTGTAAAGTAGAAACAACCTAAATATTTGAAACATGGCATAGGTTAAACAAACCATAGTTAGGCATCAGATGTAATATTGTGGAGCCGTTAAAATGTTTTGTAAGTGTACTCACTAATATGGAATAGATGCTTTTTAAGTGAGGAAAAGTCAGGTTTCAGAATATTATATACAGTAATTTAAAAAAAAATTTTTAACATTTATTTATTTTTGAGAGACAGAAAGAGACAGAGAGCTAGCAGGGGAGGAACAGAGAGAGAGGGAGACACAGAATCTGAAGCAGGCTCCAGGCTCTGAGCTGTCAGCAAAGAGCCCGACGCGGGTCTCAAACCCATGAACCGTGAGATCATGACCTCAGCCGAAGTCAGTTGCTTAACTAACTGAGCCACCCAGGAGCCCCTACAGTAATTTTTGAAGTACATATTTATAAACATGCCTAGAAAAAAACATCTGGAATATTTGTACCAAAATATCAACAGTGCTTATTTCTGGATAGCAGATCAGGAATGATGCTCTCCTCTCTTGAGGAAGGAAGTAGAATATGTTGGGTAAGGCTGAGGGTTCTATGGTCAAACCTCCTGGATTTGTATCCAGCTTTCCTGCTCACTGACTGCTCACTTGCTCCTCAGGCAAGTTTTTAAAACATTCTGAACCTCTTTTTTTCATCTGCACGATGGGAATAATACCTATTCCATAGAGTTATTGTCAGAATAAAATAACTGAGGCTTAAAATAATAGGGGGCTTAAAATAATAGAGGGCTTAGCATAGTGCCTGATATACAGAAAGTGTTCAGTTTGAACTAATACTTTTCTCATTTTTCTTGAAAGAATACATGAAAAGTTAAATATATGCCATGACCCTTGTTCCCTCTTTATATATGGTTTTTGTAAAGGTGACAGTTCATTGTCTCTATCACTGGATAATTGCTTAAGTTTAACACTTCTGTCAGTTATGTCGGTTTCTTGGAACGAAACCCAGGCCTTTTGCTTGTATCTTTAAAGCAAATTGCTAAATTTGAGTCTGATTCCAAAATATCAGAGGAGATGAAGCTTTAGCTGAGATGATGTCAGGAATCTCCTCCAGCACCTTTGCTCTGGCAGTTGGTATGATGCCTGGGGACAGAGAGAAGAATGTATGGTATTTTATGATTTGGGGCCTACAATGGTTTTAGAGTCATTTAATTTTCTGAGACAGACATGGGCCTGGCTCCCATGATGTTACAGAAGTCTCTTAGTGAACAGTGTCCCAAGGTTCTATGCACCTGACACTTTTCTGATACTCTTAGCTGCTGGAGTATGGCTGTTGGCGGCTTGGAGTTATGTATCACAATAGAGTTGTGTGTCATAACAGATATGTATGAGCTGTGTATTGTAACAGATGTGGACAAGTTGTGTATATACATAACAGAAACAAGCCCTATTAAAAATTGAAAATGGGAAAATTAGTAATGATGGTGTATCTCCTCTGTTTACTGACAATTCTTGCTTTTTTCTCTATCAGATTCCTGAAATAAGAGTCAGCAGACATTCTAACCAAGTTTATTTGAGTAACCACAATGAAATGCATCTGCCAGTATCTTGGTTTTCCTGTTCATATTTGTCAGCATTGCTTAATGACAGAGGCCTCTTAGAAAGCAAAGATTATTTGTTCAGTTTACCTTTTACATTTTTTTTACCTTTTCCTAATTATGGTTTTTTTTTTTACCTTTTCCTAATTAAATATGCAGAAATGATGATAATGGCTGGAAATCTATTACCCATCTGCTTTTGTTGGTAACTTACGTGGTGATTGAACAGTCGTGGCCCTTACTGGTGATTCGTGAGTCACTGAGACACTTTCAGTAGCTAGTTGAGAGGAACTATAGCCTATAAAGACAATTTGAGGAAATTACTTAAAATGTGCTTCCCCAAAAGGTTCATAGATGTTTTCAATAATCTTCTAGAAACCAAAGTAAAAAGAAATCCATCACAGGAATGCTAAATCTGGTTTACCAATTTAAAATTAGTGGGTGTCAGTCTTGAGGTACTCTTTTTTCCCTTCTTTGAGGGATCCTTCCCCAGGCATTCATAGTGAGGTGTCTAAAAACCCAATTTTACCCCAAGATCATGAGATTTATAGGTTTGGGAACAAGGCTACAGGTCATCTCAGGCTGACCTTTGGGAACTCATAGAAGTTAAGCGATGGAAGGGATTTTAGATACTATCTATTCTGTGTTTTATTCAATAGGGACAAGGAAACTGATGCCCATGAGGATGAATGGATTTTCCACAGTGAAACTAGTCTGCTGCAAAATTCTGGTCATTTCTTATTTCTGCAACTATTATTTATTGAGTGCTTACTATGTGCCTAGCAATGTATGGGATGCATAAATAAAGACACAGGTTTTACTAGTAAGAAATTCAAGTAGTCCCTGAAACCCAGCTCAGAACTCTTCCCTACAACATTTACATGGACAGAAAGGCTCTCTTTTTGGATTGCTGAGAAAACGGAGATCCCTGTTTCTTTACTTACTCCTTCTAAGCATGTGCTTTTCAAACTGATGTACCTGCTGACATATGGAATAAGATGTCCAGGGTATCATGGTCTACCTACACGGAGCTCTCATTTTGCCTAAACAAATAAAAACAAATATTCTTTCCTTCCTTCTCCTCCCTCCCTTCCCCTTTTTCTCCCTCCCTTTACTTGCTTCCTTGCTGATTCACCCGATATCCTACGACATGTCAAGAGCTGTGCGAGATTCTGGAGATACACTAACGAATAAAACCTGTGATAACACCTGTTCCTTGGGATCTTCCAATTAAATCAGTAAATTATGGCCTAGAATGCAAATTTTGCACAAATTTTAAAGTAAAACCAGGAAACTGAGGGTTTACTTTAGAGGGTCCTGGTTTATGAATTTCCTGGTTGAAGTGTTACAATAGTGCATTCTCAAATTCCTTCTTAGTGTCCGAATCTGATTTTCAAATAAAAGCATTGAACACACTCTTGTCCAGTGTCAGAAATGTTGCCTTTGTCCTTCCCCCAGCTTTTGTGAGGTCAGCTTCTTCCAGTCATTCACCTCCCTTCATAAATGTCACTTACTCCAAGAAAAATTCCCTGCTACCCTTTTGTAAATCAGCCTTCTGCATTATGTTTATCACCTTTCCCGTCTTAATTTTATTGGTGTTCTTTATCATCGTTCTTATGTTAGTGATTTACTTATTCAGTTTAGGGCTGGTGCTCCCTCTCACTGCCCTGACTGTGTGCTCCACAGGAGCTCACTGCTCCTACTGGCGTGGCCTCCGTGTCCAGCACCTGACACACAAGCGCCAAACGAACAAATGAGTAAATGAATTCAGGGATTGGGAATCAAATAATTTCAAGAGAACTTACTCTCCATTTGGAAAATGTCATCTGATAAATTTAGAATTAGGAATAGTGGCTTTACCCTCAAGATCTCCAGGGAAACAAATATCATATTTTCTTTATTTTTTCCCCTAGCCAAAGATGTTTAAACCACTTTCCAGGTTCTCTACTTAAACTAATGAGTAAGGGGGTGCTCAAACACCTTTCCATTATTCCATTATTCCAGAGAATGTCTTTGGATGGTTTCAGAAAACGCAAAGATGATGGCAGCATTTGCAATGAAGGCCGCGGGGGGCCTTTGGGGTCGCATGGCCTTGATGACCTCTCATGAACTGTCATTGAAGACCTTAGTACACTATCCACTTGAGCAGTTGTAGACATGAAGCATTTATTTCTTCTCCAGGAACCCTTTCCAAATATCCCCCACCCCCCGCCACAAAAAACTGGGTAATGTATCTAGTTCGATTGAGTAGGCCTTCTTTGCCCTCTGAACAGCACAGTACCTCTTTTCTTTTCTGTGTAATAGCTCTAGAAGTATTGGAATATATTTAAATAATATACTACATCCCTTCTGCTTGTTTTCTTTTCTTCAAGCTAAATGTTTTCACATTTTGCTACTTAAAAAAAAAGAGAGTAATTTTGTTAGTCTCCTGTTTTCCTGTAATTGTCCCATTTTCCCTGACTTCTCAGAAATCATCCTCACACACCCAGATTTGTTCCCTAGTCAGTAATTACTATCATATTATTTATTTACTAATATCATTTACTAATTTACTATTGAAATTTATTATTTCATTAGTAGGAGGCAGGTACCAACACTGTAGGCATTTTACAGATGAAGACAGGGAGGTGAAAAGAGGATAATTTGCCTTAATGTCCCCCAGCCTTTCAGATGTCAAACCAGGTTTGAGCTTAGTGCTGTCTCTTCCTCATCCTTATGCTTTAACCATTACACTTTTTTATTGGCTAATATATCTTAGAAAATGCTGGCTCCCTTCTCTATCTCCTAGAGAGTGTCCAGTAGATCCTTAGTATGTGCTCCAATTTGAGTTAGAGCCACGTCTGAGGGCTCCATACATTTCAAGTAACTGCCTGTTCCTTATCTATGTATTTCCAACACGTAGACAATGCATTTGAGAAGACATTAACCATCACATTCTCAGAAAAAGGCCCCAGATATTGCTGATTTAATACAACTTAGTAATAGTCCACATTATTTCTTTATCTTAATGAATTGATTTTGATTTCTCCCCAAACCACCTAACACTTAAGCCAATAAGCTGCTTTTTCTTCTTCCTCCATCATACCTCATAAAAGACCAAAGAATGGGAAACAGCTCCCCCACGGATGCAGACTTCATGCTTGTAGCTTGTACTTTTTTGGCGGGTGAAGGAGATTATAATTTTTCACAAAACGTTTTGAAAACTGAGGATCACATATCCACCATCACTTTCACTAATGACCGTTTAATTTAGAAGTTAACCTCATTAAGCACAAATAAGGCAATAAATTTATTCACACAGAGACATTTCTCATTATATTTGGTACAATTCTTTTCACTGTGGCGAGGCTTTGAACTGAAGCATGCTACTGGAAAATTGTGATCCAGCCACAATTACAGAACTCCTTAACCCAATTCCCTCCACCTTACCAGCTGAGTCCCAATAGAAATCCATCCACCAGACTGGGCTCTGAGATACTACTCATTTATTTATTCATTTAAGTAAGATAGAACTAAAATCAGGTAGTTTACATTTTAACCTAGAATCTGATATCCACTATAACAGCATCATGCTACAAAAAGAAATGTACTTACCTGAGAGTAGTAATACAGTTAGTATTATTGTTTTTTCATACATCCTGAGATCATGAGCTGGCTCTCAAAAGTCAGTACCAGAAAACCACCAAAGACAACTGGAGTGCAGTCTGTGGCCCCAGCTGGGACTCTGTTATCTTTCCGACACACCTTTCTGAGGCATCAGTTGATAGGCCTGGGAGGCATTTTAAATTATGCAAATTTGTGAAACATCTGTCAATAAAGATACATGGATAGCGGCTTCACCGATTAAAGTGTTAAGTAAAATCTTCACTTCAGGGAACTGGCTGTTACATGTTAAGTCTACTTTGCATAAATTAAGTGGGCGTTGCAAGGCAGTGGTCTCCAGAAGCTGCCCGTTTGAACGAAGAGGAATTGGACCTTGATGGCCTGAGACTGGGGCCCTGAGCAAGGCTGGGGTAGCTATCAGGGAGCTAGAGACCTTCTCGGTTTTTATGTAGGTGTTCTCCTGGGCCAGGACGACAATGACTTCTTACACGTGAAATAAATGTATTTGAGAGGTTGCCTTACCACTGAGTGCTCTGGGGTTTGAAAGAACTCTCCAACTCACGACAAGCCACACAGCGATATGAAAGTACATGAAACACAGGAAAATTTGAATTCAAAACAGGATTTCAATTCAACAGCTAGTGCCCACATGGCTGCGGTCAGTGAATCATCTCTCTCCAAAATATGCCTCACTAAGTAAGCGTGAGTGAATGCCAAGGCAATAAATGCAAACGCTCAAAACCAAAAATAGACAACCCAAAAATCTTGTTGTAAAGCAGGTTAAAATGTGGGTTATGGAAGGCTGAGGCATATCCATTTTAAAGGGAGGCATAAAAAAACAATCATATGAATTAAATCTGAAACAGCTCAAAGAAGGTGATCTCCTTCCTGTGAGAGCCGTGAATATCTTTCCTGTTTGACCCAGAAAATCAATTTGCTATGTCAGCAATTTGTCAAATAAATTATATGTACATTTTTACCCAAAATGTGGTTAAGAAACTATTTAGGAAACTAGTGGTTTGCAGCCTCAGGATATGGCGCCACAGACAAAAAAAATAATCATTTACTGGGGAAAATATGGAGATAAATGTTAGCTAACATCCCAGAGAGGGGTTCTGAGGGGATAGAGAAGGCACTGAGATGCAGACCTGAGGGGGAACTAAGACTGAGGGACACAGAGGGGTCTCTGAGAGACAGCTCAAGAATGTGAAAGCCCCAGAATCCTGAAGCCCCTCTGAAGCCTGTGCCAATTCATGCAAAAACAATTACAGCAAAATTTACAAATCATTAAATGTAACTAATATTCAGTAAATGAATAACTTGCTTAATTTAGTATTTGCTATGGCTGGATATCAGATTGGGTTGCAGAAATTGTTTTCAACAGATACTCAAATAAAGGAGATTTATTTTGGATATTATTATGATCAATAAAGATTATGTCACATGATTTCATATTTTTAAGGAGAGAACAATTATCATGAGCCTTAAAAATGCTATTGCCCTTTGAAAATAGGTAAACAAGGGGCTCAGTCGGTTGAGCGTCCAACTTCTGCTCAGGTCATGATATCACAGTTCATGGGTTTGAGCACTGCATCTGGCTCTGTGCTGACAGCTCAGAGCCTGGAGCCTGCTTCAGATTCTGTCTCTCTCTCTTTCTTTCTCTCTCTCTCTGCCTGTCCCACACTCATGCTCTATCTCTCAAAAATGCATAAACATTAAAAAAAAAGAAAATAGGTAAATAAATTAGTCACTATCCTCACAATGGATTACTATGCAGCTATTAAAATCATGTTTTCAAAAAATAAAATCAAATAATATTTTCAAAAACAGTTGATATGGAGACTCAGGATAAAAAAAGTAAGCGGAAAATGGCAAGATCCAAAACTGCATATACAAAAATAAAATCCTGTTTGATTCTTTTTTTTTTTCTTCTTCTGTGCTTATTACCTCTATTTGGAACACACTTACTGTCTTCTTACATGATCTACTTCTATTATGCTTAGGATCTCAATTTCAGAGTACTTCCTCCGGGAAGGTTTCCCTAACTTCCTGTCTGCATCAGAGGCCCCGGTTCTGTACCCATATTGCACTCTGCTCTTCTCTTATCATAGGACTTAACATATTGCACTGCAGTCATCTTTGTGTCCTCACTGGACTATGAATTCTAAGTGTGCATGCCCTGCCTGTGACTATCTTATTTACCACTGAGTGCTTGGGGCACAGTTGACAATAAAGATTTGTCAAATCAATCAATCAATAAATATTGCACTGCAGAGAAAAGAAATTTCTTTCAGGCAATCTTGAGGAACAGAGGTGGATCTTTCATCTATCTATTATCTATCTATCCATCTATCTATCTGTCTATCATCTGTCTCCTAAATTATATCTTAGTTTCAGGCTACCCCCAGCATGGAAGTCTCTTTCTAAGGCAGGAGAAAAGGAAAATCAGTCTAAAATCCAGCCTTCATACCTTCTTCCACCTGGACTGTTTGGCCGTTGAGAACACTTTTCTTCATGTGACCTCCTGCTTTCCTAGCGGATCACTTCATTAACCACTCTCAGAACTCCTATAGCACTTAGGCTGGTTCATTTGTTTTCCTGCATGGTCCTTTTCATTATATTTGTAAGTCTTATCTCCCTTGTTCTACCTTCAGCATCTGGCAGAATACCCTACAGAGGCTGAAGGGCAGTCAGTAAATTGTCATCAGTGCTGGCCACCAGATGACATAGGTAGTCACCTACATGAACATGAAGCCACAGGAAAGAAATGGGTGCTTTGCTCTCTGTCACTTGGAAGGACTAGTTAGCTCTTAATAATGTGGGGAGTGGGAATTGACCTTGGGTCAAGTATGGGTTTGTAGCTTCCTTCAGGCAGATATGTTGACACTAGCTTAGTTTGATTAAAGACAGGCAAAACCTGTAAGGGTCTCAGTGTAGAAACTGGAGGTCATACCCAGCATTACTTACACGCAGCGTGCGCGGAAGACTGTACAGTGACCTCTAGTGGCATGTCTATGTAATGGAAGGAAAAATGTGAGATCTCGAGATGCAAGGGAAAAAATATACATCAGATTAATACTTCTCCCTTGCACGCATTTCCACAATCTTCTTAACATTCTTACTGAAACACATATTCAGAATCACCATGAAACCCTACTTGTAAGATACATCATGCAAAAGGGTCAGACAAATTTACATATCTTTTGAGAATTTTGAGTCTATGCCTAAAGTAAAAAAACAAATACTTTTAAGACATTTAATCACACATAGAAACCGTATCTCAATTTCTTGCTACTGGATGTCTTTAGGCTATTTTTTTCTTGAGTGTCACTGGCCCAGACGAAGGATGAAGTATAATTTGGCAAAGTAGGAAAGTCAATCTGGATCTATCAACTTAGCTCGAACTTGTTTCATTCACCATGGGGGATTATCCCTTTTTGCCAATTACTTATGTCCCAACTATTTCAGGGTCACACTGTCCTGATTCACAATGATTTCATGCTAGTCTGATCTTCCTGTGGAGAAGTCTACTTTTTATGTTCTGCATGGAGAACTGAAGAGGAGGGGAGGGACAGGAAAATTGAGACAGAGTGGCTTCAACTGCGGGCCTCCTTGGGAGCCTGTTGGCTTGAGGAAACTTAAACCACTCTGCTTTGCCAGAGTGGTTTCACTTCTTTCCTCGACCTTCTTTTGTTATCTTACCATTGCAAAATTAAAATAAATACAAATTTAGACCAATCCGATGTTCAAAATCACCCAATTAGGGAGGCAGAACAGATACAGGTTTTCCCTGCCATCGGAAAGTAGAGCGTTCTCATGAAACTTTTCATAGGCTAAAATGGCATTAAGCAAAGAAGCAGTTGCTATCTATATGGAAACATACCTGAGCGTTTCCAGAACCGCGCCCCTCCAAAAACCTCCCTTAGGCTTTTCTAATACCTTAGGACACATCTTGTTAACGGATGCACAAAATAAATCGAGATAAAGCACAGGTGCTCACGGGTGCAGTTCAAGGCTGGGGTGGCTGTGTGTGGGAGATGCTGAGAGGAGTTCCAGCGGAAGGAGCTGGGCTGGGCCGCTCTCCTTGCTCTCCCTGCTCAGGCTGCCTCCACTGCTGTCAGCTGTCCGACAAACACTGGATGCTATTTTCACTTTTTGTCTTTTTCCCTAAAAGCGAGAATCCTCTTCGGATTTCTTTCGTTACTGAAAACAGGCTCTTATGTAGGTAGGTCTTTCGTGAAAGCAAAGTGGCACAAGAAAATTTCAAAAAGCAAGGGATACCTGTATTATTCTTATTCTACACATGAGAAAATTGAGGGGTAGAGAAGAGATTGCAAATGTATTCCTTAATTTGATTTGGCGTTGTCTTTCCAAACATACTGATTTAGTTGTCAATATTTAGAAGGTGTTATATTTTAATTAAAATCAGGAGGGGATTTATTTTTTCTTTCTTTTTTTAGAATGAAGAGAAGGTATGTATTGTTCATACTAGGCATTTATTAGGAGAGGATTTAATTAAAAATCTGGCCCCTCTTAAACATCGGGAAGATTTGCCAAGAGTGAGCTTGCATCCCTGCCCGGTGAGGATCCACCGGGGCCGAGAGAGGATTGGCTGTCCCTTAGGACAGATAGGCTTTCTTGAGTTAGCCAAGTCCTTCACCTGATGCTTGTAGCAGTCAGCTTAGACTACCTGATAATCTGGAAAAACCTCAAGGCCTCAGTGTCTTCAGCAGCATCGGCTCATTTCCCGATCCTGTTACATTTTGTCTGTGGAAGGACTAGGGCTTCCAGGATCCGGACTGAAGGAACAACCCCATTTCGAATATGCTGTTCTTGGTGCAGAGGGACAAGAAAAATGGTCAAATGGAGCAATGGCTTTTAATGCTTCTGCTCAGACTTGGTACATGCCATTTTTGCTCACATTTTATTGGCCAAAGTGAATCACAGGCCAAGCTGACCTCAGTGGGGCAAGGAAGTATACTTCCTCTAAAGGGAGGTCCTGAAAGTCATACGGCAATGGTGAAGTTATATAAAACACAGGAAGAGCAGCGAATAATTGTGAACAATAATTGGCCATATCCATTTATACTCTCTGCCTAGCTCCTTTCTGCATTTGGGTTTGTAAATCCAATTTAGATAGTTAGGATACCTATTTAAGGCTTTTTAGAGCTGAGATGTAACCCAGGTCCCCATTCCCTTTCTTTACATCCATAAGGTGATATTTTGTGTGTTGGAGGTGTGCTCAGTAACACCCAAGAAGTCAGAAACTCTCATAGACATGAGGAGTAGGCGTGAACAAGTGCTCTGCGTTGTCTCGAATTCCATTGAGCTATCCTATTGGAATCAGGTACCAGGCATGGTCTCTCCATGGATGATTAACAGGTCCAGTTTGTTCTGCATCCATTCAGTCATTCAACAAATGATTAGTGAATACCTACCAGGCACTGTGTCAAGTATCAGAGATACAACCTTCAGTAACTCAGCTTCCTCTTCAGGAACTTACAGGTCACCTGGGGGGACAAACAAGAAGGGAACTGCACTATGGAGTGCCAGGGATGTATAATAGTGAGAAAAGAGCCCATGGGAGCACAGAGTGAGGCTCTGAACTCAAAAGGAAGGGGATTAAGGTGTACAAATATCCAGTTATAAAGTAAGCAAGTCACAGAGATGAAAAGTACAGCTTAGAAAATATAGTCAATAATATGGTAATAATGTATGGTGACATGGTGACTACACTTGTCATGGTGAGTACTGAGTAATGTACTGAGTTGTACACCTGAATATCAATATGTTGTACACCTGAAACTAATATAGCACTGTATGTCAATTATCCTTCAATTATAAAATTTTTAAAGGGAGTCTCCTAATTCAGACATAGGGTTCTGGAAAGATTTTCCAGAGCAAGCAAATAGACATAGAGGATGAGTAAGCAGGTCAAGGGAGAATAAAGCACATTTCAGGCAGAGAAAACAGCATAAATGATGGTCTGGTATTGAGAGACAGCATGGTAGTGGTTTGTAAAACTGAAATTCTGAGGATACGCATGCAAATGTGCATGTTTGTGCTTTGCAGTGTCTAGGTTGTCAGTTCATTCTGCCCTTTACCTTTGTGTGCATGAATTTGGCCCTCGTTCTCTACATAAAAAAATACTGCAAGGAGGGTATCAGCAAGATAAAGGACAAATATATAGAATTTCTGGTTTTTTATTGAGATGAAACATACAAATTTTTAGTGTGCAATTTGATGGATCAGTTATATATATATATACACGCATACATACGTGTGTGTGTGTGTGTGTGTGTGTGTGTGTGTGTGAAACCACCTCTCAGGTGGTGAAACAGAACATTTCCAACATTCCCAGTGATTTATCTTACTCCTTCCAGTCAACAGACATCCTGCTGCACTTAGGTAACCACTGCTGATTTCTAACACCATTGATTAGTTTTGTCTTTTCTTGAATTTCATATAAATTGGATTACCTGTTATGAACTCTTTCATGTCTGGATTTTTCCCTGCTTATCATAAAATCCAAAAGACTTATTCAGGTTGCTTTTTCATGGATAAGGAGATCTTTCTTTTACATTACTGTGACTATTCAACTGACTCTGCTCTCCTTACTGAAAAGATCATCTGTTTCCATCTTATTGTCCCTTTATTGAGGGAAATGTGTGTTTTTGTCTCTTGGCTGCTTTTAAGATTTTCCTTTTGTCTTAGATTTTTTAGGATTTTGGTTATGATATGTCTGCATATAATTGAGGGAAGGGGAATCTGGGCTTCTTAAGTTTGTGAACTGATATTTTTAGCAGTTTTGGAAAATCTTGACCATTATCCCTTCAAATATTTTCAAATATTGTCTTTCAGTTTCCTCTCTGCCATTTCAATTATGGATACATTAAACTTTTTAACTATTACTCACCTTATATATTTTTTAATATATATTACTGTGCTTTAGTTTGGATATTATTTAGTGACCTTTAATAATCCTGTCATCTGCTGTATCTTGTCTGCTGTTAAACCTATATCATGAGTTCTTTGATTCTGACACTGCATTTTTAATTCAGAATGCACATTTGATTCTCTTTATACATTCCAATTCACAGTTAAAATTTTACTTATTTTCTTTTTTCTGTGTACCTTTTACTTTGATTTCTTGAACATAACTAATCATAGATATTCTAATGTTCTTGTCTGCTGACTCCAAAATCTGAACAGCTGCAGTTCAGCTTTTATTTTATTTATTTATTTGCATTATGGCAAAATATGTATAACATAAAATTTACCATTAATTTTTTTTAACGTTTATTTATTTTTGAGAGAGACACACACACACACACACACAGAGTGCAAGCAGGGGAGGGGCAGAGAGAGACAGAGACACAGAATCAGAAGCAAGCTCCAGGCTCTGAGCTGTCAGCACAAAGCCCGATGTGGGGCTCAAACTCACGAACTGTGACATCATGACCTTAGCCAAAGTCAAATGTCGGATGCTTGACTGACTGAACCACCCAGGTGCCCCCCATTTTAACAACTTTTAAGCTGCCATTTGAAAGGCATACTTAAGTGCATTCACATTGTTGTACCACCATCAGCTTTTATTTTAAAAATCATAATTTTTGCTACATTTTCCTACCTTTTTTGCATGCCTAATAATTTTATTTTACTTTAAAAATTTTTTTTAACGTTTATTTATTTTTGAGACAGAGAGAGACAGAGCATGAACGGGGGAGGGGCAGAGAGAGAGGGAGACACAGAATTGGAAGCAGTCTCCAGGCTCTGAGCCATCAGCACAGAGCCCAACGCGGGTCTCGGACTCAGGGACCGCAAGATCGTGACCTGAGCTGAAGTCGGACGCTCAACCGACTGAGCCACCCAGGAGCCCCAATAATTTTATTTTTAATGTAGGATATGGACCTTAGCTTTCTAGCTTCCCATCCATATAGTTGCAGTGAAGATGCTCTAAGGAAGAAACTCATTATGGTTTGTTGCAGGCTTCCCCCCTGCCAGGATTTTGTTCTGTTTTTCCAATTTAGCTCACAGACTACTATGCCATTCTAGAATTCAGCAAGTTTCCTGCAGGAGAAACAGGCTTTGTGGTTGGCCTCTAGTTGCCAATCTGTTATGCCAGCCCTGATTAACCATCAAAAGCTCTGACAGTTCCCCTCCGACCCCATAGTGTCTTGCTTACAACCTATTAATGTCCCCATGGAAGAAATCGACAAACAGTCAAATTCCCCCAAGGAAAGAAAAGATTCCCTCAGTGTGACTATGTAACTCCCGATTACCTCTCATATCTGCACATGACTATGATGCCAATAACAGAATTTTCCTGATGATGTTCTCATCATTTTCCCCAATAGGCCAAATTTGGAGGAGTAGCCAGATCACATGTTTCAAATGTCAATGAGCAAATATCCGGGAGCATTTTTAGTGATAGACTTCTAATATTTTAAAAACTTAAAACCGAACCCAAAGAACCTGCTGGTATTTTATAAAATTCTGGGATTATTCATCCCTATTTCTCTCTTTTTGTCTTTCTTGGCTGCACTCTTGGGGGTCAGAGGAGAGAAACTGGGGGACTTGCTGTATTAATAAATATAGGTGAGCTTCTATAGATCCAGACAGTAAGCCAAGCCCAAAATAATACATTTATTTTCAAGTCGTAATACCAAAGGATACCTATTACACTGTTACTCTCTTGACTTTGTCTGACAAATCCATGGCATTAATGAAAAATTATTGAATACTAACCAAGGATCAGGCATTATACTAATTACTTGTTGTAGGTAATATATTAATCCTCATCATGATTCTATGAATTAATGACCATTCCCCTAGCATGTGATAGAGACAGGATTTGAATCTAAGCAGTCTGTCACCAAAGCCCACCCAGGTTTATATTCTGTAAACTATACTTCCTTCTCTTATACTAGACTATGTAATGAAGTGTCAACTAGCACAGTCTGGAAGGACAGGGGCAGATCAAATATTAAAATCAGGACATTGTCCTCTATTTGCATGCAGGGGTAGGTAAAGAAGCTTTAAATAGAGACTTCTCTGTGCCCGGAGACAGGTACATACTGTTCAGAGGAGTGAACCTGACTCCTTATGGCTGGAGAATAGAGAGTGAGAGCTGAGAATGGCAGGAGGTATGGCTAAAGACTGTGGACAGTGAGATCATAAACCCTATCAGGACTTGGAGTTTCATACCATGGACAATTGGTAAGTCATGGCAGGCTGTGCAGCAGCATGGTGCCATACTGTCCCCAGGATGGGGAACAGATGCTAGGGAGGTAACTCTGCTGACAAGGAGAGCAAAAATGCTTTAGCAGAAATTGAAGCACCGGGGCACCTAGGTGGCTCAGTCTGTTGAGCTCCCAGCTCTTTGTTTCAGTTCAGGTCATGATCTCATGGTTCATGAGATCGAGCCCTGCATTGGGCTCTGCACTGACAGTGTGTATTCAGATTCTCTCTCTCTCTCTCTCTCTGCCCCTCCCTTGCTCTCTCTCTCTCTCTCTCTCTCTCCCCCCTCTGTCTCACAATAAATAAACTTAAAAAAAAGAAATTGAAGTACATAAAAGTCAGGTGTTTGAGGCAACTGTTGAGGAGTTAGTTGAATTGATTCAACAACTATTTCAAACTTAATATTGAATGGTCTTGTGTTTGACTGGATAAGGACAATGAGAGGCAGACCACAAGTTGCTTCCAAGCTTCCCAGCTTGCATGACTGGGTAAAGTGTGGTCCCACTTAAAGAGAGGAGATTCTGCAAGCAAACCAGCTCTGTGAAGGAAGATCATGAGTTTCATTTGGGATACGTTGAATTTGAGATTTCTCTAGAAGATCCTAGTGGAGAGGACAAGTAGGAAGTGGATGACTTAATCTGGCACTCAGAAGAGGAATCTGGACTGGAGACAGAGGTGCAGAATTGTCAGCCTATACACAGAGAGAAGGGAGCCACTGCTGGGCAGGGGACAAGGGGAAGTTTGTACTGTCTTTAGACTGAGTGCACAGAATGTCTCTAAACCTACCCTTGGGAACTGGAGACATGAAGGTGGACTAAGCCATATCGTTTCAAGGAGATTCCAGGTTCCTGTAACGTCCAGCTGAAACCTTATTAAAGATATTAAAGACATTTTTTTTTACCAGAATTCACCCCTTTCTTGGGGTACCTTTCTATCCTTCAGAGGTGGGCAGATGACATATATCTTATTATGTGACCATTAATTTTGACCACAGTTGATTAGTTCACACATGGACACCTGATTCAACTTGAGCCCATCTGATTCCCTTCTGGAGTCTGGAGAATATTTTATTGAGAAGCACAGAAGACTGGAAGTTAGAGGTTAAGCTGTATTAATGATGGAGTTCTCGGGTGATTATCAACAAAAATTTCCTGAGCATCATTGAACTGCCTGGGTTCCCACCCTTTCTGACACCTGGAGTCTATGAGGTAGCCCATGTCCTTGCAATAAATCCTCTCATCCTAGGAAGCTATTTTGGAGTGGGTTTGAGATACTTGTAACCAAGAGAGTCTTAATGAGGGCAGGCCTTCATATGTCTAATTAGGGAATCATTACCAGAATGAAGCAAAGCTGAGGCTGAGCTGAACCGGCAGGGACCAAAAGAGGCGGCTTCACAAGCTTCCACGACAGGAGTGAAGACTGAAGTCATTGCAGATCATTTGGCTTCAAATGACTAAAGGGCCCTTTTATGCATGGCTAATCCTGTGGGACGTTTAGCACAATCCAAATATGCCCCCTGAGTCCTGCCACGACACTCCCGTGAGATGTGAGCCTGCACTGTCTCTTCCAGACAAACCCTGCTGGTTTTTTTTTTTTTTTTTTTTTTTTTTAACTATCTGTCTAGTGTAGAAGGGATTCAATTACCCTTTAGCCTTAAAAATATGCCAAAGGATGGTGCTGGCCTTCTGTGGCTTGGAGCAAACTCATATTGCACAAATCTGTTTCTCATTTATGTGGTTCAGCCAAAGAGCCAGGGCTGTGTTTTTCCTTCATAGAATGGGGCAGTCTAGAAGGCCGGCATCCTTTTTATTCAGACATTCTATTCAGATCCTGAACATAGGAGGGAAGGAGAAGAAATTACCGGAAAATTTGCATGTCTATCTTTATAAGACTAAAGTTCTCAGAATAAGAGATGATAGGAGAAGCCATTTTCAAATACATAGTTAATTACTATGTTACTAGACTCATGTTCTATTAGCTGGTATGATTTAATAAACGAGTCATATGGTAGTGTTTCTAACACACTGCCTTCAATACAAAACTTGTGACTACTCCTAGATATAGTTTAAAGGAATATGCAAGAAAATACTATGCCATTAGAAAGAAAACAAGATTGTGGTAATGTGATCCTTCAATAGCTTCGGTAGTGGTTTAAGGATTTATCTGTTTAAATTTTATACATTATAATGATTCTGCAAAATGCCGTAGCTAATAAAAAATTAGAACCTACAAATAACTTAAAAGGCACAAGACTGTCAATGAGACACATAATGGACATCATTACTTATCTGGGGAGAACGTTAAAGTACACAATAAATGTCTCACTATGATGCTATGTACCATTCAGTAAAGAAAAATTACTTTGGCTGTATATAGTCTGCCTTGGGTGAGCAAGGTTCAGGAACTACATGTGTATGTATATTTCACAGGGTTTTTGAGTGGAGGGACTCAAACACAGAATGTTGTTTGAGCTGGTTTTTCCTAACCAGGCCCAGGAGAAACTGTCCTTTATACTTTTTTCCTGGACCCCCTCAGCTACTCTTTTTAGTTTTTTTTTTTTTTTTCATTTTTATTTTTTGGCTTCCATCACTAGCCAGCATTGATTTACACTAGAAAGCACAAACAGTCAGAGAGAAGTAGCCTGAAATTCAGAATCTGAAGCAGTGCCACGCCTGGGGACCAGGACGTTCAGATACAGCGGGTCTTCTAATCAAAGCATCAGCATCTTTGTGGCATTTGCATCTTCGTGTGGAGAGAAGGTTGAGAAGCCAGCCCAGGAGGCCCTAGTCTCTGTGGAGGTCCTGTTTCTGCTTTTGTTATTCGATCTTGGGGGAAAAAGCCAACATGGCTATTTGTAATTAGTGGGAGGCCAGCAGTGCCTGGAGAGCATGGCTTGAAAGCAAGGGCACATTGGCTGGCCCCTGGTACACGTCCTTCAACACCACCAAATGATGCTCCTACCACCAGTAGGAGAACCAGTATATATACGTTGCTCCGAAGCAGTGTCTCGCAATCTTTTTAGGTCATGCCACTCATCCCTTCTATCCTTCCTCCATTTTAATCAATGCAGGAGGTTTTATTGATTTTTACTTTCTGTAATTGTTTTTGAGAGACAAGAGTATATGAACATGGGTTTTAAAAATGACCCAGTCCTGTCATATTCTAATACATCCTCCTGGGAGGGAAGGGCATACGTAGAGTGGTTGCTGAACATAGTACATCTCTTTGACAGGGTAAACTCATAAAGCAGTGTAGCCAGGAAATTTAATTTATACTTTCAGAAAGTATTTCAGAATGTGCTACCCTTACCCAGATAATTGTGAAAACAGATGTCCAGAATTTCTCTTCTCCCTGCTTCTGCTTCTGTTGCAAACTTTACCTGGGCATTATTTATCTTATGAAGAGGCAACAAGGAGAACTGTGTATTTACCCTGTGAGCGCAGAAACCATTAAAAAAAATTAAGCCGTTAGCATCAACATTCCATGTGTAGCCTTCGGTTGATAGCTAGTAAATAA
The DNA here is from genome assembly GCF_024362965.1 of Panthera pardus. NCBI lineage: Eukaryota > Metazoa > Chordata > Mammalia > Carnivora > Felidae > Panthera > Panthera pardus. The sequence continues at coordinate 82,691,472 of NW_026526688.1, read as the reverse complement.
ATACCTTATGTAAGATGAGAGGTTTTCGCTGATGTGGGAATCATCGGTCTATATGTGTTTACAAAACAGAGTTCCTCAGAACCTGGTAACTCTCTGCATATTCCTTTTTTCAAGTGGCATAAGCTTGCACTAAGGAACAAGTGCTATTATGCAGTTCACATAGCAGCATTCTTGATTATTCTTGGTTCCCTCTTCAGCCCTAGGCCTTTCCCGGCATGCTTATATGGTAGCTGTGTAAGAAGACTGCCAGGGAGCTTCCAATTTACCACATGTTTCCTTTGGATGGCACTTTAATTGTGTAGGTGACTGTTTCTTTCTTAGAATTATCTGGCAGTTTGATACTATGTATTGAAAACCGTTCCCTGTTGCACATTTTTTGGAACCAGAAATGTCAGTTCTAAGACTTTATTTTGATGCTAAAGTGCTGGCAGAGTTCAGAGAACTAGCTTCGAGGATAGGAGAAAAAGAATTCAAAACCACCTAGACAGCTGATAGTGCAGAAATGTTTAAATAAATTACTATGAAATATTAAGTGGGCAGTAAAAACAAATTGTCATAGGAGGGTATTTAATGGCAGGGAAAGATATTCACAATATACTGTTAAAAATATAAGTTGCCAAACAAATGTCTTGTGTGATCCTTTGTGGAAAATTACCTACTTGTGTACGTTGCTAAGGTTCCTAGCATATAAATGCATAGAAACAAGATTGAAAAGAATATAATCTCAAATAATGAGATTTTTCCTTCCTTGGTGCTTTTGAGGTATTCTACTGTGAGAATAAATTGCTGTGTGCTAATGAGAAAGATTACACAGTTAAATTCTTTAAAGAGTGGTTACAAAAATCACAAAACAAATATATGATTTCTGATTTTGGAAGATCCCTCTTTTCTGGAAAGAAAAAAAAAAAAAACCTGTTAAGTTTGTTCTCTGTTTTGATCACTAGAGGTCACCAAAGTCATAAAGATTATTAGTAATAGTTTTTTTTTTTCTTTCCGTTTTGATTTTGAGTCACAGAGGGATGTTTCTGGCCTCTCCTGTTATGCAGTTTTTGAAGCATTTACTGGAAGACCTCTTGCCGCTTAGTCTTAAGGAGAGTAAACTGTTTGGACTAGTTTTTTCTAACATTAAATATTCCCTGAAACAGAGAGACATCTATCTATGGGACTATTCAAAACAGATGGGTGTTTCTGTAGAATGTGATTTATTTCCTCCTCTGATACCAAAGGGCCTATTGGCTGATACCTGCTGAATGTGAGTTCTGAGCAATGTTGTTGAGACAGAACCACAGAACACCCAGCAGCAGCACACATCGTTTCAAATGAAACAGCATGGACCATTTCAAGGAAAAAACGTCGTACCTTTACTGGTAACATGTGTGGCGTACGAGGGCTTCAATGAAGCAGAACATTCAAGAACACCCATCGCACCTTTTGAATTACAGACCACACCACCTTTTCGCATGTTAATGATTCTGCCTTTTTTGAATCCAACAGAAGCCCAAATCACCAGACCCTAAAATTAAGGAGAACCAAGGAAGGTTTAAAAGCTAGAATGGAATCCTGCAAGCATTCAAAGAAACTGTCTCATTCACCAAAGGGTGCAGCAAGAGGCAGAAGATGCAGTCGCTAATTTCAGTGTTGTTAGCGTGTTCCCATAACTCATATTTAACAGCGAGGTTTCTGTAATTAAACAAGATGCAGCATGTGGAAGCTGTATATTTGTCAGGAGTTATAAACAGTGGACAAAATGCAATAGGTGAGAAGTGGCTCACATTTTCAATGTCTGTCACCCACAGCTCAGTTACCTGGTCATGTTGATGAGTCTGTTTGAATCAGTCTCCCAGAGAAACGAAGCAAACTGTTCTTTTCTATAAGAACTCCCAGTGCTCAGATACCTGACGTATCCAAGGTTAAGGCTTTGGTACAACCATAAACTAAGAGACTTCAAGCCAATATCAACGTGATACATTTTGCATTGGAGCTTGTTCCTTATTCAGCGGACCTCATTTGCCTTTGATCTTGGTTAACTTTGAAGTATCCAAGGTTCCCACTTTCCATAAGTGTTTTTTTTTTCTTTTAAGTTAAATCAGACAGTCAGGCAAGGGAACTCTAAACCTTAAAAGAAGTGAAAGCAACTAGACACAGTCAGTTATATATTTTCACCACTTTGTTTAAAGTAGCACATCGCTGTACTTAAAACACTTCACATCACTGAATTATTTATTAAGTTGTAAATAAAAGTCACATTTTCCACTGTATCTTCAGAGACACATTGGAAAGAAAACATGTTGTTGGGAACCTGTTGTAGCTTTCATGTGAAAATGTAGTTAAATGCAAAACTATAGAGAGTAGTTAATGATGTCTCAAAAACCATTACCATGAAATAGCTGTTAACTTAAAGGAAATATTTATATAGGAATTCTAATATTTCAGATCTTATATCTGAAAGCTGGCTCCTTTACGGAATTTCACAGACTATGTATTCTAAAGTCTACTAGACATCCAGGTTTGCATTTGTATTTATAAAGTGATTCAGACCCATATCTCAAACACTCATTCATTTTATTTTACTCTTATGTTTCAGATTTATGGGACTATTTTTTCTTACTATGATAATGGCAATTTTATTTAATAATGAGGTACATATATAAATCACACATATATACATGCATGTGTGTGTGTATGAATCTATCATTGGGCACAAAAGTAGACTCAGTTATGTATTGTTTACAAAGTTTGTCTGAGAAGGTATTAAGAGAGGACATTTCTTTTTAGAGAGATTTTAAAATTCAGCCCACCCAGGTATCATTTATCTCTTCTGTGATAACTCACTCACCTAGTCATTCTCCTTTGTCTAAGTCTGCAAAGTGGAACTTTCCTCTATTAAAGAAAACCAACAAATTTATGTTATCCCAGATCATTAGCAGTGTCCTGGGGGTAGTTTGCGTTACTATTTTGGTGCTTTTCCAGCAAGGAGCAAAAAGTGCAAGTTATCATTCAGGTCATCTGGAAGGGCTAAATTCTCTTTTGGCTAAGCCTGATCCTGTCAAAATACAAGCTAAATATAGTTATTGGACATGTGATCTGAACAGTGATGCACATAAGAGCTTGGCACAATTGAATTACCCATGGGCTTGACGAACATTTGAGAGTGAAATCAGCTCTTCATATATCTGGAGACAAGAGGTCTAATTCCTAAAGCAGCTCTTTACCTTCCCATGAACAGCTGGAGGAAAACCAGAAAGGAATCTATTCACCTGCCTATAATTAGGAAGTTTAGGGAAAAAACTTTGAAGAAGGGAATTTATAGATACAATCGTGGTGCAGATAAAAATGTGTAAACCTCTCTACTCATTTTTGCTACCCAATGAGATGTATGGTAAATGCTGAGGCTTCCATGGCTTTGACTGTGTTCTTTGGGATGAGTCCGGGACCCACTTTAGCAGGCTGGATCCACCTTAGCAGGCTGTCCAAATAGCATAGGACCAGGCACTGGATTTTAGGTCTCAGGACTCTCAGCTTGAATCCTAATGCTCTGGGTTACTAGACATGTTCTTTAACTTCTTCAAATATCAGTTTATCTGTAAAATGGAAAAAAATACATGCCTTGGAGGACTGTAGTGATGATTCAGGGAGAATCTAAATGTAAAGCACTAACATAATGTCTAGCTTGTATTAAATGTTTAATAAAAGTTTGTTTCCTTCCACAGAAAGTTGTTGTAGGATTAAATAACCTAATATTTGTAAAAGTGCTTTGTAAACTACAAAATGCCATCAAATATAGGTCATTATTAATGTTCTTTTTAAGCTGTATTTTATATGCACTTGGTTCTTTTGGAGAACTTTAGGCAATATATATACGGCCTGGAACTCACATAGGAATTCTAACAGATAAGCCAAAACCAAATTTTAGAGAGTCTACATTTCCTCCCAGTAAAAATCGTACGATGATTTAATAAAGACTAACTTTATTATTTGGAATGACAATCATCTTTCTTCTGAACATCACAATGCTTCAAAGATAAGTAAGAAAATACATAGGGGGAGCGATGGGGAAGGTAAAAGAAAGAACAAAAAGAATGAAAACAGGAGCAGCAGAACAATCTACCCTGTTGATGATTGAATGTGGCCTATGCTCCTAATTACTTTAAAGAGTTGAAAACCATTTTGTAAACATTTATTTATTTATTTTGAAAGAGAAAGAGAGAGAGAGGGAGAGGGAGAGGGAGTGGATGAGCAGGGGAGGGGCAGAGAGAGAGGGAGAGAATCCCAAGCAGGCTCCATGCTGTCAGCACAGAGCCCAATGCAGGGCTCGAACCCATGAACCAGGGGATCATGACCTGAGCTGAAATCAAGAATTGATGCTCAACCAACTGAGCCACCCAGGTGCTCCAGAGTGCAAAACCATTTTATAATGTAGTTTATTTTGAAAGAAACATCTACTTTGACACCTACAAGTATACAAATATCACCAAAAAGGTCTGGAAAAGGTTGAAGTTATACTTTTAAGGAGCAGGAGGCTATTCTTGAAGTTCCCACTTGCATATAGGAAAAGTTTAAATTGTGTAGATGAAATCATTAAGTCCATCCTGGCAAAAGCTGATGCCACTTGAGGATGAGACCCAGAGAATTTAGTGCCCTGGGAAATATGTTATTGTGTACCCCTGAGGGGACACTAAAAATACAAGTGGAGTGTGTAAGTCACCAGAGCACCAGAGCACAGCTTATATATAGACTTCTCTCCTCTGAGCAGGAAGCAATTGGAATTCGTTAAATCCAGGTTAATTCTCTGTGGGGATGTTTCTTCATAAATCAAGGTCCTAATGTACAGTGACTTGTTCAAAGTCTTAGAAGATATCTTAGAAGAATCAAGGTCATAAGTCAATCTGGTATGGAATTACCAGGCAATGAGTCACAAGAGAAGAAATAGCATCAAGGCTGAGAGAACTTGCTTTGGTGTTAAACTAGCCTGTTCCTGCCCCTTACTTTGTGACTTTGGTCAACTTGCTCAAACTACAAGGTTCAATTTCTTCATCTAGAAGATGAAGATAATGATGATACATTGCAGCATTGGCTTGCAGATTAAATGAGAAAGTGTATGTAAAACTTTTAGCATCGTGTCCAATAAATAATAAGTAGCTATTACTATGAATAATAGTATTAATAAAATACAAAAATACTGCATCATGAGGATAGGGGTCTTCAACCAAGGGCCTTTTGTGGAAATATGTTAGGAATGCAGGGGCTGTCCTGAAGAATGTTCTGTGCTAATTTTAACTGATAGTGAAAAATGACTGCTTAGATAACAAGTACCAAACAAAATGGGAATCATATTCTAATATGTTCTTTAAACGTCTCTTCAAATAATAGTGACATTAAACTAAGTAGAAACAGCCTCAACCTAGAAGATGCATCTCTCGAACTGTGGAAATTGTCTTTGTGCCCAGAGAATTGAAAACATACTATTTGCTTTTAACTTTGGCTAAAATCAGGCATCATTTAAAAATATTTTTGATTATGGGTGAAGGGCATTAAGGAGGACACTTGTTAAGATGAGCACGGTGTTATATGTAAGTGATGAATCACTAAATTCTATTCCTGAATTCATTATTACACTATATGTTAACTCACTTGGACTTAAATTTACAAATATATATATTTTTAATTTTATTATATACTAATCAACTAGAGGAGCTATGCTAAAAATGCCATATTCCTATAGATATCTATAAAATACATTTAAACACATACTTGACTGATATTTAGTGTTTTTGGTAACCTCAGCCAACAAAATTGATGGCCCAAAATTAAAATGGGAAATTTACCAGATAATCCAAAGCCACATTTAAGAGCGCTTCCATTTTTTTTCCAAAGAAAAACTGCATAATTAGCAAAATTAACTTTACTATTTGGAACAACTACCATCTTTTTTCCCTCTGAATACCAAAATGCTCCGGAGTAGGTAACTGTTGAAAGATATGGAGAAAATGATGCATCATCTTCACTGTTATTTTTCCTCATTGTCTACACTTTATTCTGGGGCTGCCTGAATTTACTTCCAGTCCCACAGCCTGTGCCAAGTCTATTGTGAAATCTACCTGGAAGGGTGAGGGGATTTCCTAAAGGAAGGCCAAACAAAATCTCAACTAAGGTGAATGTTTTGAGAGAGGTAGAAGAAAGAATGATTTTTCCCTCGGGGCAGATTTTGTTCTGACGATGCCAAGATTTGCATCTGCAATCCCCAAATCCTCTTGGATGGTTTGTTGACATGGTCATTGAAAGCCATGTCTTGCCAGAATGGGTAGGTATAATTTGTCCAGGTGTTTGTTTGTCTCATGAAAACAGTTATAGTCATTGTCCATAAAATATTAGCATTTCAGTGTTCACTAATGCAGTCATAGAAGATAAAAGTAAGTCGTTACAGCTGAATAAAATCAAACTATCATTAGTGTTTCCAAGAGTAACAAATCCATTATGGCAACAGAGAGTCATGGGTAAGAGAAGATTGAAAATCGAGATGGGGAACAGTCTGGGAGATTGAACAAGATTTGCACTAAGGCAGTAGGATTGGGGCTGGAAAGGAGAGGGGAGTGTAAAGATCAGAGGTAGAGTGCTTGTATGGGGTGAGATGGAAAAGTCTTAAGATGACTCTCAGGTTTCTGGATTGATAGACTGCAAGAGTGCTGGAGCTAGGCCCTGGGATGAAAAAAGAGAGAGAGAGAGAGAGAGAGAACAAGTATGGAGGGAAAGCAAATATGTTTGCAATGGATAATTGAATCACCAGATATAACCAATAAGCAAATGGATATTAAGGTCTAATTCTTTAGAAGAGCATTTAAAATAAAAGGCAATCCAATATAGAGCAGTGTACATCAAGAACATTCAGTGCTGTAACAGATACAGTTTGCTCATGGCACAGACTTACCATCCGTGAGTCAAAATTTAAATTCACTAGTACAATAAATTTGGAGAACTATAAATATATATATATTTCAAAAGCCTTGAAAATATTAATATTTTTATTTAATAATTTTACCTCTAAGAGTCTGTTCTAAGGAACTAACCACAGATATAGACAATGTGCAAAAAAAAAAAAAAAGATATATACTGCAATCAAGTCAAGATCAACCTGAAAACCCAGTAATAAGGTAGCAAAGTAAATCATGATAAATCTATAAGACAGAATCTTAGGCAACCACTAAAAATAGTTTTCTTGAATAATCTTTAAAAATGTGGATGCATTAGTTTTCTTTTGCTACATGACAAATTACACCAAAACATTATTATCTTAAAACAACAAACATGTATTATCTCACCCAGTTTCTCAGCACTGGGAATCTGGTAGTGGCTTATCTGGTGCTTCTGGCTCAGGGTGCCTCATAAGATTTAAGCTGGGCTCTTGGCCAGGGCTGTAGTCTTCTTAAGGCTTGACTGGAGCTGGAGAAGCCATTTCCAAGCTCATGCACGTGGTTATTAGAGGCTTTCTGGCTTTTGGCTGGAGGCTTGAGTGGGCGCTGTCATAAGACTGCTTCCCCCTAGAGGGTGTGTGTGTGTGGGGGGGGGGGGTGGATGGATGGGAAAGAAAGTACACACAGAGAGAGACAGAGACACAGGGACAAGGGGGTGTGGAAGAACATGCGATCGTGATCAATACGAAAGCCAAAATCATATATAACCTAATCACAGAAGTGACAGCATGTTACTTCTGTCATATATATGCTATTGATCACACATACCAATCCTAGTACAATATAAGAGGGGGCTATGCAAAAGTGTGAATACTGGTAGGTAGAGATCATTGAGAGACATCTTGGAGACTGACTACACAGTAGGCTAATGCTGATGATAAAGTATTAACTGAGCAAAATAAAGCATTATAAAGAGACCTCAATAATGCAGAGAAAGAAGACAATGTAATGATATCAGAATATTAACTATGTATATCTCTGCTGTAGGACTACAATGGTTTGTTTTATTTTCCTTTGTATAGCCTTTGATATTTCACAGAATTTTTATAATTAGCATGTATTTTATTTATTGTATTCTTTTTAAAAAATGTTTAATATTTATTTATTTTTGGGAGACAGAGAGACAGTGCAAGCAGGGGAGGGAGAGAGAGAGATACAGCATCCGAAGCAGGCTCCAGTCTCCGAGCTGTAAGCACAGAGCCTGCTGACACAGGGCTTGAACCAACGAAGCACAGGATCATGACCTGGGCTGAGGTCAGACGCTCAACTGACTGAGCCACCCAGGCGCCCCATAAATGCCAAAAGAATGCAGAAAATACACTGAGCTTTAGTATTAATTATTTTTGCATTGACTCAAAGATGTTCCAGTAAAACTCAAGTAATTTACCAAAAAATATACTGAAGTATTCTAATTTTCGTTCAATTAGTTAAGCTGAAGATCAAGAGATTATACTTTTGATTTCTTTTTGAATAGCTCCATATAGTTGCTAAAGTATTTTGCAGAAATTGCAGTGTAATAACTAGGCTCCTTGGTTGATGACTGTTAAGATGCTTTTGCTTTTCAGTTTGCCCACTTTATCAAAGGTACTATATGCTTAGGCTAGACGATCTCTAAGGCAACTTCTAATTCTAAAATTCATTGATTTTTAGCAGATATTTATTAAATACTTTGTAAGTACAAGGCACAGTGCTTTCTTAGTCAACTGTACTACAGTCCAAGATTCATGAGGAATTTGAAGGTGTTTTTGGAAAGAAAAGTTGGTGCAAATGTTTATTTTTTACTTACACCATGAAATCTAGGCCCTGCCCCAACACATCAGAGGGTGGCATTTGGAGATATAAAAAGCAATACAGAAGTTTTCTGCAGCATTTACAGAGTTTCAGTAGCTTGCTACATGAAGTGGGGCATATTTGTGGACTTAATTTAGTCCTGAGAAGTGTCTGCGGATACCCCAACAAATGTCTTTCCTGGTGTTTTAATGTTTACTGGTATTTCCTTCTGCAGGATATCCGCTCTGCTTGTCTTCCCGCATGAGAGAGTGCAGATGTTCCTGAAAGCATCTTTGCAGGATTTACTTGAAGCAAGATGCTGAGAAGCAGCAGAACTTGAAGGGAGCTGTCAGGGCGAGTGAGAGGAAGGCAGCTGGGCAGGGTTTTCCAGGCTACAAGAGCATAACCTGTTCTCTAGGAAACAGCTTTACTTTTTTATGAGAATGAGCGCTTGCTGTTACAGAGACCAGAAATGTTCCAGCACTCTTTCAAATTTTTGAAATCCAAATAACCCCATTTTTTTGGATACTATTGGATATTCTGTTTGTCTCACAGAGATCCTGAGATCGCAGTTTGGTGTGTTTCAATTGGTGTGTGTTTTTAAAAATGAAATTGCTAAGTGATTTCTCAGTGTCTGAGATATACAAGACCTGAAGATAGGACAGGTAGGTATAAGGACAGTGGAAGACCTGATTGGACTCCAAGCAAGTAAAATAAATGAGTGATTGTAAACTCTAGTCAAAAGGACTCTGTAGGGACGCTTGGGTCGCTCAGTCAGTTGAGCATCCTACTCTTGATTTTGGCTCAGGTCATGATCTCATGGTCATGGGATCGAGCCCTGTGTTAGGCTCTGTGCTGAGTGTGGAGCCTGCTTAAGATTCTCTCTCTCCTCCTCCTCCTCCTCCTCCTCCTCCTCCTCCTCCTCCTCTGCTCCTCTCTCCCACTAGCGTGTATACTCTCTCTCTAAAATAAAAAATTAAAAAAAAATTTTAAAAGAACCCTGTAAATAGATCTCAAGGTGCTACTTGTATGATACAGCCACCACCAGTCTGAAAGGGGATTACAACCAGAACTCTAGGGTGTAGGTGACTACAAGGGCATATAAGTAAATATTTAATGACCTGAGGCGTATTGCACTCTTGAGAGTGACTAGATGCTTCTCTGAAGATGGGAAGCATTGAGTGTTTCCCCAGGTAGCTGAAGACTTACTGGAGAGGGAGGAATGCTTTGATGATATTACTATCAAATGACTGAAGTCAAAGAGACAAATTCAGAAGTACATGTACACATGGTGATGATACATACATTCTGAAAGAATGGAGACTATGCTCTCAAAATGACATGTAAAGCAATGCACACACAGTAATTCAGACTATAGTTTGTGGGCTAATAGAGACCTGTTACAATGGAAGCACAGTAGGGCTTTTAATATGCATTTATGCAAAACCAAACCAAATCAGTATACCAAAGAATGCAGACATTTCTTGGCCATGGTCAAGTCACAAGGCAGGTGGAGAATGCATAAAGGTGAGTCTGAGAAGAAAAATCAGATCAAAACAAAATCAAACCACTGATCTCATCTTTCCTCAACACTTTCCCAAAGGACGACAGGCTGCCCCAGAGCTTAAATTAAATGAACAAAAAAATTGCACAGAGTAACATAGGGAAGAAGCCTACTTAGAAGTTCAACCTTCAAATTGTGCCGCATAGCCAGGAGCTTCTGGCTTCTCGCAACCAAATCCTTAAATTTATAAACATGGTATGAATTATTAAGAAAGGGAATACAGATGGGTGGTGACTTTATCGATGTCCACCTCCTTTTAGAATGCCTGGTCACTCTCTCCTCCTCCTCCTCATCATCATTGTGAAGGAAGGTCAGTTCTGAGATGAGAAAAAGATGTGAGAACTAGTGAGATAGACAAGGCATGACAATCTCACAATTTGAGGAGGAATGGAAAAAAGGAAAAAGAGATTAGGTATAAAGAAGGAGTAATTAATATTTATTGAATGTTTGCAATGTGCGATGCAGTAGTAGTGATTTATGCACATTACCTCATATAAAGCTCATAACAATTCAACGAGAGAGGTCTCCTCATTTTGCGAATGAGAAAATTGGAGGTCAAACATGGTAATGATTTGCCAAAACTAATACCAGCTGTGAGTGGCAGACTTCAGTTTTGAACCATGTGTTTTCTGGAAAATCCTCTCTCTTTCCACTCCCCAATGCTTCTTTCCTAAGAAGCCCTGCAATAGTTGTGTGAATGGGCCCATGAAGTATTGCCAAGGTGGAATCAGGACGCTTTGCCTTTCTTTGGAAAGGTAAATCTTGCCTTCACCTGAGGACCTTCCTTTTCCCTCAGGGATCCTAATGAGTCACTCCTTCACTTCATTCTGTTCTTCACTTAGCTGTCACCTCCCTAGAGAGCTCTTCCTTGACCTCACCCTTGAATATATGACTTCTGTTATTTGCAGTCATCTTACCCTTCCTACTTTTCTTCACAGCACTTCTCTCTCTGTGACATTATGTAACTATTTGTCTATTTGTTTACTTTTTTGACTTTTACATTAAAACGTATGCATGCACTGGAATGAGCACGGGGTGTTGTATGTAAGCCAATGTGGCAATATATTGTATTAAAAAAATGTATGTATGCTTCATTGAGTCAGGTACTTTGTTTCATTCAGTGCTGTATCCATAGAGCCTCCGTCTAAAATTTAAGAGATGTTTTATATGTACTCAATGAATCAATAAGTGTGTTGCTATGAGTATTTCAGAAGCAGAAGGGGAAAAAAATCATGATCAGCCTCAAAATTCTAGTTCTAACTTTTCCCCTTCCCTAATCCACTTCCCCTTCCATATTCAACTGAAATATCAAGCCTCAGTTTACTCATCATCTTGTCTAATTGTAAAATTTACTACTAATGTAGGTGAAGGCAATTGTGGTACAGACAGCTGCATGGCCAGCAGAACCCACATTTCTCCTTCCACCCTGAGGCATATGTCTCAGAAGTACCTGTTCAGCCACGGCTGCTACAGCTCTCTACACCCCCTCCTTGGATTTGAGGCAGCCGCACAATTAGTTTTCGGTGATAGAATATGAAAAGAAGTTGTTTCAGAATTGGTTTTTAAAGTGGCAAGTATGCCTTCTATATTTTTTCCTTTTTCCCACCTCAGTGCAGGAATAGTGATAGAAGTCCTAGGGCTGTGGGACCCAAAAGATGGAAGGAGTCTGCGTCTCTAAACCACCCCCCAACATTTCAAGGAAGTGCAAATAAACTTCCATTAGATAAAGCCACTGCAAATTTGGGGTTTGCTTTAATATCTTTTAACTGTACTTATAAATAGCTCAGTAAAATTTTAAACAACGAGGATTTTGGTGGAAATAGTTTTGCAGATGTTTTGGGCTATGGGAAATGTCAGAGATACTTTGTACTTTTCTAATTTTCAATGTCTACTTTTATAGTACTCTTAAAAGTATAATCTCGTAAAAGAAATCAATACACATCTTTTGCTTTTTTTGATGTACAAACAGGTCCCTATTTATCTGCAAAAGACCCACATGAGAAGAATTTGTGGATAAAGACTTTTACAGGTAGTTGGAAATCTCTAATCAGGCCAAACTGACTCGTGTCTCTATGATACTATGTCTCGTGCTTTCTGGGATTAAGGATGTACAAATGCCTTTCCCTGAAATGTGGTTGAGATCACTGGACTCAGCTGTTTGGGATATCCCCCAGAACCCAGTTGTAAGTTAAATAAAGGTAGTGTAGTAGATGTTCTACATAATTTGTTTTGCTGCTACTTCTGCTATAAACCTTGGAAAGAAGTATATTAATTTTTGATATTCATGGTTTTCCTTTCAGTAAAATGAATTATTACTCAATTTTGTGCAGATTAAGCAGGTCCATTGAGAAAGAAAATTTGGTAGATTCCCTGTGTTAATGTGTTAAGGGCACTTTATGGGACAAGGGTATTTTCTTTGTCTTCCTATAAAGGCGTAGAGACAGGCAGAAGATTCATATTATCTCTGCTTCTTTGTCTAATTTCCTCATCAAAAGCACTAATCTTCACTTCCTCCCTGCTTTGAAACAGCAGTTAGTCTATGAATGACTTATTATTACACTAATCTAGGTGGGTAAATTGCTACAAATATTCCTTCTCAGAATTCGATAAAATTTGTTTAATGTATCTTTTCCACGAAGTAAATAAATGGAAGGAAGGAAGGGAGGAAGGGAGGAAGGGAAGGAAGGAGGGAGAAGGAAGATGTTCAAAGAAGAAATAAATGAACTGGGTCCATATGTTTAATTTTGTCAGCTATCAGGCTCATCATTCATGATTATTACTTTGATAATACAGAAGATATATCACAACTGTCTTTCTAAGCAATGTAAACTGAAGAGACAAAGCTCTTTTAAAAATTTCTTATTGATATGGGGCCCATGGGTGGCTCAGTCTGGTTAAGCATCTGATGTCAGCTCAGGTCATGATCTCACAGCTTGTGAATTCAAGCCCCACATCGGGATCTGTGCTGACAGCGCAGAGTCTGGAGCCTTCTTTGGATTCTATGTCTCCCTCTTTCTCTGCCCCTCCCCCACTTGCACTCTGTCTCTCTCAAAAATAAACATTAACAATAAACTTCTTAAGATATAAATTACATATATTGAAATGTGCATTTATCTTAAGTGTATCCTTGATGGATTTTCCACAAACTGATAAGACTTATGAAATTAGAACCCACATCAAAAAGAAACTGACAGAACCAACACCATGGACCCCCGGATGCTCCTTTCCCGTCATAAGATTAATCACTTTCCTGACTTCTAATAGGAGCCTAGTTTTAGCCTTTTTGTAATTTTTACAAATGGAATCATACAGTAGGTACTCTTTTTTATCGGACTTCTTTTGCTGAATATTTTCTTGCAAGAGTTACCCTATTGTTGCCTATACTTGCAGACCATTCATTCTCATTACTGTATAAAATTCCACTGAGCAAATATGCCACAATTTATTTATACACTCTACTGCTGATAGACATCTGGATAATATCCAGTTTGGTTTGAGGCTATTACAAATAGTGCTGCTATGAACATTCCAGGTAAGTCGTTTGGTAAATCCAAGTATGTATTTTTGTTGAATGAATACATATATATATGTACATATATATACATACATATGTATATATATACATGTGTATGTATATATATATATACACATACATACATGTATGTGTATATATATATATCTATATATATATATATAGATATATATAGATATATATATTTTTTTTTCCCCCCTGGAATAATTAACTGATACTACTGGACAGTTTTACAAAGTGCTTAAGCCAATTCACACTACTACCAGCAGCGGATAAAGATTTGAGTTGTTTCATATCTTTGCCAATACTTGGAATTTTTTGTCTTTATTGTTTTAGCCATTCTTGTGGGTGTTTAATGGCATTATATTGTGGTTGAATCGTCTTTTTCTGGACGACTAATGAACTTGAGGATATTTCCATGTTTATTGGCCATCTGGATAACCTGTTTTATGAAATACCTCTTCAAGTCTTTTAGCCCATTCCTGTATTGAATTATCTGCATTTTTCTTATTGATTTGTAGGAGCCCTTTATATGCTCTAGATAATAGTCCCTTGTGATATGTATACTGGAAATATTTTTACCCACTCTGTGAGTTGCCTTCTTAACTCTATTACTGTTTTCTCTTGATGAACAGAAGTTCTTAATTTTAATTAGACAAAACTATAAAGAAAGAATGGTACTATATACTAAGCCTTAAACAAGGTGGTTTGATTCCATGCATAGAATAGGGGTTAGGAGTCACAGGACTATTAGGCTGTGTATCAAACTCCTGAAAGTCACTTAACATTTTTTGCAACTTGCTCTTTTCAATTTTTATGCAATAGCTGTTCCTAGGGGTCATGAGAATAAAGGACAGATTTTTGAAATTATACTACCATACCACCATTCAAGGACTCCCATCTGAAGCTTTAAGCAATGTGAAAATCTTAACAAAGATGGTTAGAACAGTAAGGGCATTACATAGTTTTCACAGTCAATTTGATACTAGCCATGACTCCTTCAGCAAAGTGTCAGTCTTTGGAAAATAACAAATCAGAGAACCAATTTAAGTTTTTGATAGCACAGTGAAGTTGTCAGTGAAAGGTGCTATTTTAAGTCCAAGAATTACCTCTAAGACTCTTCTTAGGAGTCGAGTTGTAAGAGTCTGTAACCAGTGATATTTTTAGTTAAGGAAATTCAGTACATGAAATAGTCTTATAGTATTATTTTAATGTCTAGAATTGGTTCGAATCCAACATAAGATCCATGTTGGAAAAAACAAACAAACAAAGCAAATTATAGCTCTCTATGCAATAACGTAAATTAATGGACATATTCCCTGGAAAAATGGAATTTACTATGTGAAATCTTGTAAATAAGGCATATTTTTAAAAAATATTGGCTGTAAAGTGATTTGGTGAAATGATTATTTTCCTCATAAGACAAAATAAATTCTTGTCATATTATTAAATGTTTTATAACCTCAAAATGCTATTTTATAGTGGACCAGCTAGAAGTTAGAATTAAAGCTGATTGTGTTATGGTCTGGTCAGAGTTTAAGCAGAGGACATAGTTTCTAGAGTTGTTTCCTTCTGTCTGGATATCAAGGATTATTCAGCAAGCCTCAGGTTCATCATCTATGTGTGCTGCCTCCCCCATTCCCTAGTCAAAGGGCCATTTATTCTAAATAGTGTATGTGCCCTTTTTATGTTTCATCATAGTCAATTACAGGAAAATTTTGTTATACACAAAGTCCTGATAAAAACAAACAAAAGCATCACAGGAAATACCTCCAAGAATCATATATGAGTAACAATGAGATTGAAATGCTACTCTTTCAGATACTGAAGGATTTAAGGACCACTGGGTGTTTGTGTACTTTGCCAAATCACTGGCTCCTCAGAGGTAGACCCAGTTTTACTCATTTTTTTTAATTAAAAAAATTTTTTTAACGTTTATTTATTTTTGAGAGACAGAGACAGAGCATGAGCAGGGGAGGGGCAGAGGGAGAAACACAGAATTGGAAGCAGGCTCCAGGCTCTGAGCTGTCAGTACAGAGCTCCACCCGGGGCTCAAACTCACAAACCACGAGATCGTGACGTCAGCCGAAGTCGGCTGGTTAACCAACCGAGCTACCCAGGCACCCCCAGTTTTACTCATCTTTATGTCCTTCATCGCTTCTGGCATACTGTCACACACAGAGCATGTGCACAGTTTATACTTGTGAACTAAGTGAATGTCAACATTAACTTTTGAAAATGTAAAGTGTGAGTTTAACACATGCTGTATCTTAGTCTTCATTTTCTAAGTACTCAGAACTTGGAAGATAGATCGTTTAGTAGTAAACTTTTCTCTCTAGATATGTTCTCTTAAAAAAACGGTGAAAACAAAGGGAAAAAAGCCCAAACCATTAAAAAGTTTTAAAGCACCAAATCTCTCCTCTAGGAATGTATAAAGAGCTAGCTTAAGGACAGACTAACATAATTTTTTTACGGGTTACATTTTCTCTAAATGTGATCTTGTTTTATTTTGAAATACAAATATTAAATTTTTTTTTAAATGTTTATTTAATTTTGAGAAAGAGTGACAGGGCAGGAGCAGAGGAGGGGCAGAGAGAGGGAGACACAGAATCCGAAGCAAGCTCCAGGCTGTGAGCTGTCAGCACAGGGCCCGATACAGGGCTCGAACCCACAGGTTGGGGGATCATGACCTGAGCGAAGCTGGCCGCTTAACCGACTGAGCCACCCAGGCGCCCCTGTTTTGAAATACAAATATTTTTAAAAGCATAAACTGTAAGCAACTGGAAAATTGGTTTTAAGCACATATGATATCAGATTTCACAAATGTTTAGGATCATGGTGTTATTTCCAGGACTATGAGATTTCATAAACATCATGTAGGAACTATTTATCGTTCAGTTCACTTCTACATAACTGAGGTGGTTGATTAAATATGAAGACGTTTTCTATCCATGACTGTAGATAGCTATGTTTTATTGTATTCTAAATGAACATTTTACACACAGATCTGTGCAAAATGTAAATTTTTTTCTCTCCGATTATATACCTACTCTAAGTTTGTGGATAGTAAGCAGTGTGTAACCTCAACTAACCTTCAGTCAGTCCTACGAAGGTAAACTGATATTACAGGCAAAATCTTTTTCATGTGTTGCATTCAGAACACTTGCTGTCCAAATTACTGAGTTAAGAGAATTTTCACTGCCCATTCAGCCTAGTGTAATATTAATACTGTTTACTTATCTTCAACATACAGTAGAATTAAAACTATAAAGGAAAATCTCTTTTTCTTATTAGACTGTTGAAAAAAAAAAACCTCGTATTTTGTGATATCTGTTTCTAATTTGTCTTTGGGGAAAGGAATGCCAAATAGTTGCCTTGTTTCCCCCTTAAGACATTCGGAACTTCACCAAACTGCAGTGAAACCATGATGCACACCCCAGCATGTGATATTTTTTTTCCTCAGGATCATAGTCAATAAATTTGATTAGTTTGTAAAGCATTCCAAGCCACCAGCCCACAAAGCAGGTTGAGCCAATACCTTCACTCATTCCCTGTTCCTTGTAGACCACCAGGGCTCTAGTTTGTATTTTTAAACCTGGGTTAAATTGTGGCATAACCACAAACCATTGTATGCTATTAACAGTGGGGTTCCAATGAATGACTGACAAACAAAATCTTAGCACACGAAGTCTACTTCTCTCAATGGTAAACACATGTTATTAATGAAACGTTTCTAACGGGCACAGGCAGTTTGAAGTCTGTCTTGACTGACAAGACTGTATTTTGCTATCTGGGCTAAACAAACAAAATAAAACATTTTAAACTAGTATATTGGAAGAATATGTTTCGGTGAATCACAAAGGTATAATTTGCTGTTCTGGATTCTGAACTTAACTCCCCCTCCTCCAAACCTGGTTTATAGTATACTGTTTTTCCAGGGTTCAAAGACAGCATATAGTACCTGTAGCTTTCTTAAGAAGATTTGGATGGTGTTAAATCCAAGCCTTGGTCCAGTCTCAAAGACAGCCATCTTGATGTACAAAGGACACAACACAGGTGTTACATGTGTCACTACAGGAGGATCCAGGTGAATATTTGTTTTACGTGCAGTTCAGAGTCAGAATCTAGTTCCTCAGAGAGAATTGCTACTGGGAGGTGGAATGCTAAATAAAGATCAGATGTGATTCATCCTCAGCCTCCTCTGAGTTCATGGGGTAGGTGAGTGGAGACTTTGTCTATGTATATTTGATGTTTTCCTTTATCAGTAACACTGGCTACTTAGTATGTAGGCATCTGTGAAAATAGACAGTGAGTCTTTTGTGTGATTTTTCCAAACTCCTGTTTAACATAAAGGGATAGCAAACCCCAAACCAAATAAAACAACACTGGCATTGCATTTTAGATGTCTTTGAAACATTCCAATGTTTTGGACCACCAAACTCGAACCCACGATGGTTGCATTTCATTTTGATCAAATTGGGCAGTGCTGCCTCAAGCTGGTTTGCATTTCTTCTCTTCCAATTTACCCTGACTCTGTGAGAGTAACCAGAGAATTATAGAAGAACAATGTACCGTTAATCCATTCTGTAGCATTCTTTTGAAAGGGAATTGAGTAGTGAGGAAATGAGGGATGGACTCTAATTTCAGAGTGACACCAGAATTATTGAAACAGTTCCTAATATCAAATGTTTCTAGGAGTCGATTATCACTGTCCCTAACAGCATCAAAGTAGCCAAAGGTACACACTTTATTCAAACTATACATCCATGCCGCACATTTTTCTTTTCTTTGAATTACTTGGGTTACTTTCCCTCCACTGAATTGACAAGTTACTTTCCCTCAGCTGAAATTAAGCTGAGAGAGTATAACTTTCAACAGTTGAGGGTCAATGTTGAAGAAAAAGTTTGGGATATGCACTAATGAACAAGTGAATGAATGAATAAATTTAACCAATCCCACTCATCCTTAGTCCACTCTGTTTCTTTTCTGGTCTCTATTCCATAATGCTTTATTCCCAACCAAGGGCATTGTCTCCCTATTCTGCCTTCCACTTGTCCAATTAGCTTGCCTGTGATCTGTGTGGTCTTTCTACTTGCCAAACTGGTCTTTATTGTTAATTTCCTCTGGAGGATGGCATAGCCAGGAACATGGGGGTTCTGGCAACTTTGTCTAGTGTCCAGCATCTTCTTTCTGCTCTCTGATGGCCCTTCAGGGCCCACACTTGCCAGGCAGACCCCCACCACTCTTTCTCACTAAAACTTTCCTATCTGCTATCCTTTTCTCTAAAGCTCTTACTAGTGCACTTGATAATTTACAAATTCTCTATCAGGCCAAGGTGATAATAATGAACTCAAACCATCTTTTGTGTATTTCAAAACAGAATGCTTGGAAATATCATGCCTTAAAATGCATTAATGAATCATAATTGGCAAACATTGAAGATGATGTTAGGAAGTAAAGGAAGGCTACCAGTTACCCCTCATGTCTTACCCCATGGCTGAGTAGCTGCCCTGACTATCCATTAAAAGCTGCCTGAAGCCCATTTAATCTTCTTTACCTGAATGCTTGGGGTTCAGAGATTACCCTTTACAGTTTATTTACTCATATTCTCATTTATCACATAAAATAAAACAAGAAAGAGATTACTCCTTAGAGTTTGAATGAAGGAGCTTAGTCTATATTTGATTTCACTTGTGGGTAGAGAAAAATGAAAGATACTTCCAGCATATACTTTATAATAAAGAATTAAAGAGTTCTAAGATTTTATAACTTGGGGGAAACTATAGGAAATTTAGACATAATAACAGAATGAGGGCTAGAACTCAAGTCTTTTTGGGTTTGCAATTCCTTGGGCTTATATGGTATATGTTGCAGTGAAAAATATATTGTATAAATTTTCTAACTATATTACTTATAATATAGTTCATGCACAAGTGCTTAAGTTAATGGTAGCTTGGTAAAATAGTATATTAATGTCATATACACACATACACACAAAGATTTGGGGAATTAGAGACAACTTTAAACATACTTTCAATGTGTTCTTTTAGATTTGATATTCTTGTAAACCCCAGGACAAGAAAAAACTATTATGTAGTCATCTCAGCATTAGGCACCCAGCCATAGTAAAGCATCAACATCTATTTCTTGATTTCTTGGCTTGGTTTTTAAATTGGTGAGTGCTCAAACATAAAATTAGTGCCATATGTATATATATATACATATATATATGTATATATATATATATGTGTGTGTGTGTGTGTGTGTGTATAATTTACTTATTTTGAGAGACAGAAACAGCCTTAGTGGGGGAGGTGCAGAGAGAAAGAGAGAGAGAGAGAGAGGGAGAGAGAGAATCCCAAGCAGGCTCCATGCTGCCAGCACAGCGCCTGATGCAGGGCTCCAACTCATGAAGCATGAGATAGTGACCTGGGTGGACACCAAGAGTTGGTTGCTTAACTTACTGAGCCACTCAGGTGCCCCAGTACTTTAAAGATTTAGGAGATGAGCCTAGATGAGATAGATGTTCCTTCATGCATAATTTCCAGATCTTATCTTAAACAAGGCACTACCTCATCACTGAATATTTCATTCATTCATTCCATAAATATTTATGAAGTATTCATTACCTTCCAGGTAATGTGCTAGGCACTGAGGAATGCACAAAATAGAATAAAATATTTCTGCTTATAGCAGTAACCATTAATCCTTGCCAGTATTTGTGTTCTCCTCTTTTGAGGGGGCACACAGCTAGACATTTTCTGGTCTCCTTTACCATGTTCTGGCCAATAGAATGCAAATGTAAGCATTGTGTGCCTCTTTTAGACCTTCCCTGTAAATATACCCCATGTAAGATTCTTACCTCTCTCTTTTTCCGTCTGTCACATGAATGAAGAATACTCAAAGGTCCTAGAATGGAGAGAGAGGAATCACAAAAAGATGGGAGCCTGGATTCCTGTATGGTTGTATAGTACATAGATTGTTCCCATTCCCATCAGTCTACACTGGACTGTGTTAAACAAGAAATACATTTCATTGCATTCAGCCACTAAGATGCTCTAACTCCTTGTTAGAGCAGTTAGTGAACCATCAGTTTAGCTACACAACAAACACCCTCCAAATTTAGTGGCTTAGGACAAAAGCATTCTGTGTTGGCAATTTGAACAAGGTCGGCCAGGATGGCGCATCTCTTCCCCTCAAGGCACTACTAGGCTTACTCATGGGTTCATGGTCAGTTTGCAAGTCAGATGGAAGCTGACCAGTGCCAAAGGGCCTCTCTCAGAGTCTAGTGGTTGGTGTGGGCTGTTTGCTGAGCCATGTTTCCAACATGCTAACCTGGACTTCTTTGAGAGGAAAGGCAAGCTCCACTTTCTAAGCATCTTTAAAGGTTTTGCATGCATCCCATTTACCAGTGTTTATTGCCCCAAACAAATCATATAGCCAAGCTTAGAGTCAATGTAGGAGAACTGTGTGAGATGACAGATGCAGAGAGGTGTGATTCCCTGGGAGCTAGTTGCTTAACAATCACTGCACCACACTTGATGAATACATTGCTCTTAGGGAGCTCAGAATTCGAAGAAATAGGCATGTAAATAATTATAATACTCTGATGAGAAGTGTGAGAACTGAAACATGAAAACAATGCTATGGGGGCACTAAAAAGGGAATGGCTAACTCCACTTGGCCTGGGCATAATGGCAAAACTTACATAAATCAGGCAATTTTGGTGCTGGGTCTTGATAGATGAGAAGATTTTGTTAAGAGTACCAGGAGTACATGATTTGGTTCTGGAAAAGGAGGAGGACAGTCTAGAAAGGGAAAGTAATAGTAGAGGAAATACTATAGGAAAAAGCATGGAAGTCAGAAAGAAGATGGCCTGTGTGGGAGTTCAGAAAGGTTTAATGGTACTAGGGTTTTAGTAGAGAGTATTATGAGATGGGATGTACATATAAGTAGAGTCAGGTGGTGATAAAAGTTTACGCCAAGGAATTAGGAATAAATTGACAATATTGGATCATTGAATATGCTTTATCAGGGCACTCATGATATTGGTTGTCAAATAATTGGTAACATTGGAAGATGGACCTGAAGACTTTTGGTAGAACAATAAGGTAATAATGGGTAAGCACAAGGAGAGAGAATGTATCTCAGTACACACACTTGAGTGTACAAGAAAGATAATTTTACTATAATTCAACATGATTTCTGTCTTATAACTCCATGCTACAGGGTAACAAAAAATTGGTCAGTAACTTTAGGGATACCTCTTTACTTCAGAATTTTGTGTGGGCTTTGCAGGGCTGGCCTTGTACAAAAGTACTCAGGCCCCTCTGGGGCATATCCACAGGCTCTGAAAGTTCTGGAAGTTCTCTCTCTTACCTCCATGTTATTTGGAAGTATACGGAGGTCACTCTAGGGAACCTGTGATACAGAGAACAGGGCAACTCCCTGAGCCTATCTCTGGCCCTTTGTGCCAGGACATACTGCATTGTTTCTTCACTGGAGACTTTTGTCTTCCTGGAGCTGTACTGTAGAGATGAACACAAGTCTCTCTTGCTCCCAGATTCTACAGATGCATCTGAGAGCTTTATCTTTCATCCGGAATTGCTCAGAGACAGGGAAACAATTTCCTCTGCTCCAGTTCCTATTGCTTTGTAATAAATCAGCTTAAAATTTAGCAGCTTAAATAACTTTTTATTGTCTCATGGAATTTGGTAGGTTGAGAACTTACACAGGGCACAACAGGTATGCTGGTTCTGCTCTGTGATGTCTGGTCCTCAGCCGGGGAGACTTGATGGCCATGGGTTGGAATCACCTGAAGATGCATTCGCTCACTTATCTGGAGCCTTGGTGGGACAGTTTGAAAACTAGGACTGCTGACTGGAACTCTCACTGTGGCTCGGCTTCCTCAGAGCATGGTGGCCTCAGGGTAGCCAGGATTCTTACATGACAGTTTCTAGTACCAAGAACCCATCTTCTAGAAGATAAGGTAGAAGCTACATTACCTTTTATGGCCCAGCCTTAGCAGTCATACAAGTTACTTCTGCCATATTCTATTGGTTGTAGAAATCAAAAGCCCATGGAGATTCAAGACAAGGGCACTCAGACTTCTCAATGGGAGAAGCGTCAAAGAATTTTGGTGCCATGTTTTAAAACTACCCAACTTTTCTCAGAGCTTATCTCTGATGTTCATTTCCCCTTTCAACCTGAGGATTTTGTTTGTCATTAGTCTGAGACTCAGGGTGGGGTGGGAAATAAGGTATCAGGAATATTTACTCTGACTCATGATGTCTTGTCTGAAATATTTTATTCACAGTGTGAGGCCTTTCCAGTCACTGAGATCCTGAGAATTTTGAAACTCAAAAGCCAGAAAGAGGCAGAAAGAACACAGCCTTTTGTTGTCACATGTCTTCCCTGAGGTAAAAAGATCTATAGATAAACCTAACTACCTGAAGGGGTGAAGGACCAAAGGGATGAGGGAAATACTGTGTGTGTTGGGGGCTCAAGGGGAAGGGTGTGAACCAATTAATATTATTAAATTTTATTCTATGTATTTATTTTTTATTCCATATATTTAACATTTAAATGCTATTCCACCAAACACGCCACAAAGCAAAACAAATAAACAAAAATATTATTGCTTTTCTCTGATAATTTTACTACTAATAATTTTGCTGTATGTATATAGTTTTTTCTCTCTTTCTCTCCTTATTTATTATTTTATTTGCTCCAGTTAATTTTTTTACATATTTTTGATTTAACGGACACAATATCTGGGAGTATTCCAGATATTGTAAGATACCTATATTGTAAAATTAAAACCCCTACCCCATAAGGTATATCAGAATCTATAGTACAATCCCTTCTCCTAATTTCAGACCATATACAATCATATACAATAAAAAAGTTTCGCTTTTCATATTCTTTACTACACAGATAAGAGATACAAATTGACTTGAGTAAAGTGAGTTATCCTAGGGCAAAGATCCTTTGAATTTACCAGGAGGGTTCACTGACAGGCTAAAAACTGTACGTAGTAGTCTCTTCTTAGGACCTTTCAAGTCAGGAACAAAAGCCTCCTCAGAGAAAGATGATGTTAATATTGATCAGTTGTTGCCAGTAGTTCATGCAGATGTTTTGAGCTACCCATTGAGCTATATAATGTAGTTATTTTGGTTCATACTTCTTCTGTGCTTTATGTCTATGCCCATTTCTGAATCAGTCACATCAATTGGAGAGTTTGAGTATATTATTCAGTCCCATTGTTGCAAATGGAGTGTCAAAGGGGTGAGGCAAGGTATCAGCTTCCTGGAAGATGTAGGGGTGAATGCTAGGGGATAATTAGGATTCTTTATGAAGGAAGAAGCAAGGAGTAGATGCAACTGATCATACTCACTACAGAGAGAGGGAAAAAAAGAACATTTGAAGCCTGTAGCCAAAGCATTGGTATCAATGGCAAGTGCCTGTGAGCTGAATATTAATTCAAGAAGTGGCCAGGCATTGTTTCAAGAACTGAAAGATTGAGAGTGTTGAGAGTGCTGCTGATTGGATTCTGTATCAGGTCAGAAGCAAGGCAGCCAGTGCGGACAGCAAAGTGGCCAAGAAATTGCCCACCAGCTTGTGGAGATTACCAAGAGGAAGAGAGAACTTCTATCGAACGTTAGTGTAGACAATACCAGAGTCTTGGAAAATGATGCCTGCTAGATTCTATATCAGCAAAGAAGAGAAAAGAGTACTTGATTTAAAAATATGAATGATAGGGGCGCCTGAGTAGCTCAGTCAGTTGAGCATCTGACTCTTGATTTCTGCTCAGGTCATGATCCTAGGGTCGTGGGATGAGCCCCCTGTGTTGGGCTGAGCCTGCTTAAGATTCTTTCTCTCTCTTCCTCTGCCATTCTCTCCTGCTCTGTGTCTCAAAAATGAAAGCAAATTTAAAAGATACAAAAGATATATTCATAGTCATATTTGGTGGAAATATACTGATAGATGCTAAAACCTATCGAGATAATCTTGACTTACAAAGAGATTTATAGACAAATGGACAAATGGTTTTTCAGAGCTTAATGTGAGCTTCTTATATGTAGGGCACTGCTCTCTACTTCAGAGCTAAATGGATTTTTGAAGTCCCAGGACCTTCTGGCCATTGTGAAGCACAAGTGTCAGGAGGCGAATATTTGGAAGCCATTTTTCTTTTGAGCTAGAACAGGAGTTTGCATAACATCCAGCCTGAGTAAACTTCTAAAGAATGAAATTCAAGTTTACAAACTTACTTGCAAGCTTATTTATGTATTTTTAACATTTGTCTTAAAAAGAAACATTGGTCTATAACTCTGTAAAATGGTGAGTTGAACACTCAGCAAAATCAAATTTAAACTGAGAATTAAAACTTCTTCCCCAACCAGGGCTGGCAGTGGTGCCATGGTGAGAGTACAGCAAACAGGGAACTGACCTGCAAGACATGAATCCCACGAACCCCTCCATGACTGGGCATTAAGGAACTCTTGACCTTGGACAAGTCACTTCACTTTTCTAGGTCAGAAAGAGACTAGCGTATTAGATGGGATGACTAAGGCACTAAAACATGTTAATTGCTATTTTCATCTGACTTTAAGGTTGAGGAGTCTGAGTACAGTTAAGCCACTTGTCCCCAGTCAAATACTGAGTCAGTAGGCTAGGAATGGCCTGTGTGCCCCATGACTCCTTAGCTGGGACTCTCTCCTCTAGTGCTTTCCAGAATTTGACAGTAAATTTGGTTGTATCTAATGAAAGGGCTCCCACTGTTAGTGCCACTCACACTATAAGCACCTTTGACTTTGGAGTTCCCACCAAGTATCTTTAGCATTCAGGTAGGCTTACCCTATGAACCCCACCTGCCTTGGCATCTCTGAAGCACAGTCTACAAACAAGCACAGGACATAAGGAATAATCCCTTGCAATGAACAAATATCTTTTCAAACTCTGAACATGCTCAGAGGAACATCACTTGGATTAGTGGATTAAACGCATTAGTCTAAGTGATCTCACTAATTTTGCATTATATAATAAGTGAAAACCTCAGAGTGATGGGAATGTTCCTTTGCAAAGCCAGCTATGGCTTTCTAAAGGAAAGTTTAGAGATAAGAGAGGAGACGGCAACATAAAAGGCATTTAAACCTATTGGAATGCCTCTAATGCAGCGTAAGAGAGAGTAAGCAAGCATTTGATGCATTCAAGTCAGTGATGATAAAGAAAGAAGAAACTGGCTCACAACTCTATGATTCTCTATTGCAGTTTCCTCCAGAACAGTTTATGAAATTGGTCCACTTTACCGGGGACTGCAAAAGCCTATCTTCTGTCCTGAAAAATCTGCAAAGTTAAGAGAGATGTAGTCATGATCTTAAACGGTCATCATCTAGGATTATGACAACCCTCTATTTCAGTCTTTGAGTGACCACTCAGTCTACTAGGTTCTCATGAGATACTAAACCAGGATAGCAGGATACTGGCCTGTGATTTCCACACCCCAGGGATCCTGAGAAGATAAGCCTGGTGTGTCAGACCCTGCCTGCTCCTGGCTTCTCTCTCCCTACTGCCACACATTCAAGGGCCAACTGATCCCTCTGACTGGCTCAGTATTGTCTCCTCGGGAGTTAAGTCTTTTTAAACCAAATGGCTCATAACTGTGCCTCACTTCACATTGGCCTAGCCCTGACTTTGCCACTTCTAGCCAAATGATGGGTTTTGACCTTGAGTATTGGACTTGAAATCTCTTGTTTCTTTTAGCACCTTCTCCCTTGCTCCTGCTGGTCTCCATCCCCCCAGTAGCTGAGGGTATAGGCAGAGGAGTTGGCTTTGTGTTTGCTTTGTGTTTATTAACAGAATAGTTTCAAGAAGAATTGTTCCTACATGTCTCTGTTGCTCACCTGTAAAATGGGGATAATAATAAAACCTATCTCAGAGGTTGGTATGAAGATTAAATAAGGCACAGTATGTAAAGCAATTAGCACAGAGTCCATAAAAGCTGTTAATAACTTTAAGCAATTAATATTAATATCAAAAACATATACAAAAGTATAATGACTCTATTTACATATAAGAGTCTTTTCCCCAAAACTGGATTGCAGATTTTTTTTAAAGTCAGGGGCTTTGTTTGAAAGGGTATTCCAATCTCCTTCAGAACTAAGCCAGAGGTAGGGTACTAATGAGAATTAATATAATTCTTGATTGACTTGAAACCAGAGCAAGGTAGACAGTAATATCCTATTACTAGGGCTGAAATTGAAACCCTGTACATGCATGCAGAGAAAATAAAGAATAAGTCAGTTTTTGGAAGGCAGGAATTGTGAGCCCACACGATGCTGGGCACTGTTACCTACATCATGTCATGATCTCAGGGCATGCCAACCACAAAGGACAGAGATAAGTCTTCAGCTAGTCCTCAATCACTAAACACTCTGCAGGACCCTGCACTGAAATTGCATGCAAGCTGTGAGATAAAGCATTCAGAAAGAATTGCTTAATTTATACACAAAGTATTCTTCAAACTGGTTTAAGTAAAACATTCTTGCTCATCATCATTGACTTCTAATTATTAATTAGACTAGCAACTGTAAGACCCCAACAGGCATAGCTTTTCTCTGTCAGATACTTACTAGAAAACAACTATCAGGGTGTACCCCTGATAAACAAAAAGTGTGGGGCGGTGGTAAAAAGGAATAAAAAGGGACAGTGAGAGTAGCACACATCAACCACCACTAGTTTAAAAACAATTCTTTGGGTGTTTATGTGTATGGAAAGTTTTTTTGTTTAAATACAATGTAGTTAATAAACACAGATTTATGAAATCTTTTCTTTCATCAATGGGCGATGGCAGACTTGAGATGCATGGATTATATTTTTGAGTGTCAAAGTTCAGAAGGCAGGAAAAATCCCAGGAACAGATTCTCAACAATAATCACAATTTTTACTGTTCGGAGATTTATCCTGACATTTTTCTTCATCTTTAGGCATCCAAGTGTGTATTTTCTTCTAGTCTTTTAACTAAAATCATCCTCACAGTCTACATAGATTGTCTTGGAATGTAGCCAGACAAAGAAAAGGTAAAACTATTATGCATATACTAAATGTTGTTACTAGTAATTTGGGGAGCTTGAATATATTGTTAGCCTCAAGGATGACAGTCACTATTACATTGAAATTTTGCTTGTGATATTTAAGGAACAACCCCGTAAATTACATCGGAAAAATATTTTGCCTGGTTTGTGTTTCACTGCATGGATAAAGTAACACTGTCTTCAATCATCATAGGCTTTACTGTTATTATAAAAAGTGATGGAGTGGATTTTTTCTCATGATTTTCTTTATTTCAATTATTTGTCCTAATATTTCCCAGATATTTGTATCTCTCCCCAGCCCCTTTTTATGGTAATTTTACATTGCATTTGTTGCAAGTAAAAATGTGTAGTTTCTAGAATCAGCTAAACAACTTTTCAAAAACAAACAAAAACATTCTCGTTCTGAAAATCAAAGCTTAAGCACAGATTAAATCAATGTCTGTTTTGGAATATCAAAAATGATTACCTGCAAAAAGAGTTTTACAAACAAAGTTTTTTAAAGCTGATGTGTTTTGTGGTATTGAAAAGCATAGGATGTAAGCACATTCAGGCAATATTTATTAACATGAAGGAAGCAAAGCTTGGGACACTCGGCTTGCTGGGTAGGCAGCTGGTAGGAGATGAAGTATGTACTCCCCGGGAGGCTCCCAGATCATCTTGGATGTGTTTTTGTGTCTGCAATTGTGTACATCCCAACTGTACTTCCTTTAGCGGCTAGATAGTATTTTATACGCCACCTTATCTCTGTGCTGCTACATGTTCCCTTCTAAACCAACCCTCTCACTGCAAGATGGAGTTCCAGGTGACCAGGACTAGCCTGGGATACTTAGATTTCATTAGGTTAGTATGGAAAGGAATGCTATTCAATGGAGTAGCATGCCTGGTTCCTAGACTCATCTCTTATACGCTTCTTGGCCATTCCTCTTTCTGATTGGTGTAGGTCCTATATTAGCCAACATTTATTCATCGGGAAGGCAAATCTATTAAAAGCCTATACATACAGTGGATTTCCTCTCTTTTCTTTCCTTACCTAATCAGTCCAATGCAGCAATACTAGATATTGTGGATACATAATTTCACTATTTTCACAAGACTTATATTCTGGGTGGTAGGAATTTTGAATGGCAAAAAAAACCAGGGTTGCATATCTAAGCCATGTCCTCTAGTCTAGCTATTGCATAAAGTTGGTGTTTTCATCTCCAACTGACTGATTCCTCATTCAAATATTCAGAATTCAGGAAATTGTTCTGAACTCAGGAAGGGAAAGAGGGTATCATTTACTGTGCATCCTTAAATCCCAACAATTATGTGAACAACTATAATCCAAATTTTCAAATTATCCCACTGATTTACTTAGCCTAACGATTTTATCAAATAATGGAGTGTTCAAATAAATCTCAGGTTGACGTGGTGTC
The DNA here is from genome assembly GCF_024362965.1 of Panthera pardus. Classification (NCBI taxonomy): domain Eukaryota; kingdom Metazoa; phylum Chordata; class Mammalia; order Carnivora; family Felidae; genus Panthera; species Panthera pardus. The sequence goes on along the minus strand of NW_026526688.1, from coordinate 82,662,130 downwards.
AGTCTTCAGTAAGAATCTGAAAGTGTTTCCTTTTGCTTTCCTACAATTTTTATAGGTGACTTTTTAGTAGCTGTAAAATAGTTGCAGTTTATACACCTCATGATTATTTTGTCAGAATTAAGTTCCTAAAAAAATCCAACTTTCTACAATATAAAATTTCTCAAAGAACTTCTAGAATTTAAACTATTTATAGATTGCCAACATGTGTCTGCAATTAAATTCTTATAAATGATGGAGTTTACTCAATACTCAGTGAAGTTGGTTTCCAGCAACCATGGTATAAGCAATGGTTTGTGAAGTAAATGAAGTAGAGTCAGAACATGTGGACCCTTAACTTAGGAGCTTGGATATATCACTTAACTCTTCTGTATGTGTTCATTTTACTTGGACCTTGAGAAAAGTAACATGTATCTTACCTACCTCATGAGACTGCCTCAAAGGTCAGATGATGTGAAAATTTGATGAAAAGTAAAGTGTTGTCCAACTTGCTTCCTTTGATTAGTCCTTTAAGTACCATTCAATATAGCTGACCCCTCCCTTTCTCTTGGCATTTGTGGCACTCATATTCTGGTTTTCCTTTACCATTTGGGTTTCTTCTATAACATCTACTGAATTGGCTCAGTTGGTCCTTTTCTACCAGACCAGACTGGGTTTCCCAGAAAGGAGATAAAATCTTGCAGGGAGATCGTTTATTTGGGCAGCAATCCCAGGAAGCAAGTTTGAGAGACAGGATTGTGTAATAGAAAAGGGAAGGAAAACCAATGCAAATAAGAGTTGGTTACCACTTTGGCAAAATTAGTCTGAAATCCTACAGGAACTTTTGAGAATCTTATGAAATGTATCTCAGAACTGTCTACCTGGGGATGAAAAGGAGAAGCATTCGTTTATTACCTCTTGATCTCCCATTGATGATTTCATGGGAGATAAACTGCTGTTGACTTCCGGAGCACACTTGCATGAGTACTGAATGGTTCCTGAGAATGTCCCAGGCAGCACAGCAGAGAAGTTTCAGTGTGGATTGATAAGAAGCCTTGTCAGTTTGCACCCATGAAAGGATTGTAGAAGAATGCAAAAAGCCACCATGACAGTAGCCAGTGCAAGAGGGAGGTCAAAGGGACTAAAGGGGCACAAAAGAGGCACAAATACAGACATCTAAATATTGGGGGTTCCTGGATTCTTTTTTCTGTTAATCACTCTTACTCTGCCTAGGTGATCACATTTATTCTTACAATTGAAATGATCATCAATAATCTTATTATTCCCAAATTTATATCATTAGCTCAGATCATATTTCTGAATTCCATATTCATTTATTCTGTTCTCTACATAGCATAAATTCTAGAATATTTCAAGGCATACCCAGTTCTACATGTGTAAAACTAACTGTTAATCTTTCCCTACAAATCTATTCCTTCCCTAGTCTTTAGCAGCTCAGTAAATAGTAGAACACATCGTTTAAGCAAATGCACTATTTATCTTTTACTGTGTAACAAATTATCACAAAATTTAGTGGTTTAGAAAAACAATTTGTTATCTCATAGTTTCTGTGGGTAAGGAGTGCAGAAGCAGCTCAGCTGGGTGGTTCTGGCTTTGGATCCGTCATGAAATTACAGTCAAGATGTTGGCTGGGGCTCCAGTCATTTGAAGATTCTACTAGACCTGGAAGACTCACTTCTGAGCTGTTCCCCTCATGTGGATTTTAGCAAGAAGCCTTAATTCCTTGATGGCTATTGGCAGGGAGCCTCAGTTTCCTGCCACATTTCCTTCACGAGGTTGCTTCCACCAGATCAAGTGGTCCAAGAGAAAGCAGGAGCTACGATGTCTTTTATGACCTTGCCTTAGAAGTCACAGTCAAACACTTATACAGTCCAACACTTATAGTGTAGGAGAGAATCACACAAGAGTGCAAATACCAGGAGGTAGGGAAAATTGTGGGCCATCATCATGGAGGCCATCTACCAGTGCAAGAAATCTGAGAGTAATTTTTTTGCTTAAGAGAGAGAGTGTGTGAGTGGGGGAGAGAAGCAGAGGGAGGAAGAGAAAGAACCCCAAGCAGGCTCTCTGCTCAGTGTGGAGACTGATGCAGGGCTTGATCTCATGACCCTGGGATCATGACTGAGCTGAAATCAAGAGTCGACCCTCAAACAGCTGAGCGGCCCAGGCACCCCTGAGAGTAATCTTTGAACTTTTTCCTTCCAAGATTCATTGTCTCACCAAGTACTGTTGATTTACCCCAAAACATGTTTCAAATCTGTGTACTTCACTTTATCATCACCTCCTTGTCTCCAATCGAGTCCACCATAATATCTTGCTTGGACTGAAGTCTTCTAGCTGGCTTTTCTTACCTTTACTCATGCTTCTTTCTAATCTGTTTTTCGAAGTAGCCACAGTAATTTTTTGAAAATACATCACATTATGTCATTGTTGCTATTCTCCCATAATGCCATGCCCCTCTTAGAATATAATTCAATCTTCTTATCAATGCCTACAGGGCCCTTCTGGTTCTGACTCCTGCCCATCTCTTTGACTTCATCTGTCACTGCTCTCCCCTAATTCTTTACAGTACAAATTCCTATCTCCCTCTCCCCACACACTCTCTTCACCAGTTACCGTTGCACCCACTTTCTTTCCTTGATACCTTTGACTAATCTTCAATTATCAGATTAAGCTTTAGGGGAACCTTTCCCAGCTCCCCGTTTATGTACCATCCTTTTATTCTTGAGCCCTACTCCTTGTTTATGACACTTGCTGATATTTATCGTTAGGAATGTTGCTGTGCGTTTGTTTGGTATCTGTCTCGACGGGCAGGGACCATGTCTATTTTGCTCACACATGTCTATCCACTGACGTGCACAGTACTCAGCAGAACACAGCTATTAATTAAATACCATACCCAAGAAAGTCTTCCTGTTGTCATAGTTTAAACAAAAAGCCATCCTGTATCTCTATGTCAAAATTTCCCACAAGTTATGAACAACTGTTTATCAAAGAATAAAGAAGAATTCTACTAAAGGAAATAAAATATGGGTCACTGTCCTCATTGCTATAAACTTAATGGAATGAGATACAAGCAACCAGAAAGATAACAAACACAGAGAGAAACAAACAAAAAGTTATTTCAAATGAGGCCATTGAGCTCACAAAGTATGTTGTTATAAGTGAAAAATGCCAACAGAGAGTTGCAATTCAGTCAAGGGGTTTGAGTCAAACTGAAAAATAAATGACTTTACATGTAATACTTTGCTTTCTAGATCATTAATCTCCCAACAGTGACAAAACATAAAGATAAAGCTAACATCTTTGAAAAGTTCACTGTTCCTATGCTGCACCCTGAGCATGATTAATCAAATGCAATCTTTTTATACAAAACAATCCTTTTTTCATTCTTAATGGTATCAAGCTGAAGCTTATTATACACAGAGAAACTGCAGTGTTCACACATGATCTACACATGATAATCCACTACTGCAGATGAGAGCTTTTCACATCATTACCAAGGTTTTTTGAAACCCTTCCTTTCCTAGCTTCTTGAAAAAAATTTTTTTTTAAAATTCTTTCCCATCCTCCATCATCATTTGTCTCTCACATGCAAACACTTGTGTTCAGCATTATAGAAATCTTACTCCTATTTCAGGAAAATCAGTATTTCTTTTCTTTAAAATTCAGTTGTCATTATGCAACACCCATTGGTAACAATCAACGGCATTGAAATGTTGTCCTTTCTCTCTTTTTCTATCTTCTCCCTCTCCCTCTTCTCTTCATTTTTCTTCTTTCCCTTTCTAGCCACCCATACACCAACCAGGGACACTGTAATAAATTTAATTACCATTTTCCAAATTTGTCCCTGTACAAATTGTTACTTCTATAAACATTTAACAAACCTAGCTGATGAAGGGCGGAAATGAACTGCTTTAAACCTATGAAGGGCCAATTCTAACAGTTTCATAGATATATAATCAAAAGGGATTACTCTTTCAATTGCTGAAGTGAGAACTGAAGTCTCTTTGAGAATATGAACTTTCAGTCTTTCCTCTATGATTTCTCCTAGCTTAAAGAAGCACACTTTTAAAAATTACCTTTCCATGGTCAGTTGAGACCTAACTCCTTGGAATGAACATATAATTTCTTAGAAGGTGATGAAAGAAACAGTAAAAAGAAAATGAATTTCAGCACTTGGTCATATAAAACATCTCTGGAAGCTCTCACTACATCTGCAAAGTTGATCTGGCCTAATGAGCACATAAATGTTTCTTTAAGTAAAGGGAAATATATTTTTAAAGAACCCTATATGTCATTTAAATTGAGTTACAAATACCTTAGAGCAACAGGTTGGTGTTCCAAAAGGATGTTTTTTTCATGCATTTCAGAATTATTGATACAATGAGACCTTAAAAATTATGGAAGGGGACTTGTTGATAGAATACACATGTTACTATGGTGATATTTTTGGATCATACTGTTTGCCAGGAACATGGTGTAATTCTGGCTAATTTCAGTTCAAATTAAATGCTGTTGTGACACAACAGAAATGTCTCTAGGTCACATCAGTGTGATTTGCACTAGGAAATTAGATTATTCTGTATTGGAAACATCAGCTACAAGGCATGACCACACAGGGTCATAAATCTTTCTGATTTAGAAATGGAAAATGTGCTCTTGTAATGTAATCATTATTAATAAGTGCTCTGCATTCTCAGGATACTAGTTTGTAACTAGAAAACAACTCAGATCTTCACCCTTGTAATTGCCACTCCAACAGGTTCCTATCAGAGTTCCAGTTATAAGCTGATGAGGCATGCAGCCCTCCCAAAGAGCAAGCAGTTGTGGATGGATTCTGAGTCAAAGCCTTCCTGGAGCAAGTGTGGCACACAAGGCAAGATTCTATGCACATCTCAGCAACATCTATTTCATAGGATACTTTATGGTAGATTCTACAAGATCTTGCTTAATTTGATGGCTTTGTGTAGATTTGTAAAAAAGCATTTGGGAGATGGGTTTATTGTTTCTGTACTGTGAAATGATGAAAGCAGCTGGTCCCACTCTTTACTATGTGATGCTTAGTGTCTGTGGGTGCCTTGGAGCTAATCCAAATGTACATTTGCCTCATGTCAATAGATGTTTGAGACGTTCAGGTGTTAGGAAAAAGGTAGACAAATGTTTATTTGACTAACTTTTTTGCTTATCTTCTGAATATGGGTTTGTAGGCTGTCTTGTGTATTTCTCAAGTAGAGACTAAACCAGTACTTCCCAATCCTCTGCAGATAGAACACTCAGAAAATGATACGATTTGTATAGCACATTGGGATAGATGGATACGTTTGTCTGAGGCTGGGTCCAACCTACTGAAGGATCCACAGCCGGGAACACTGGGGTCATCAATGCCCTGGAAAATCTATAACTTGTGACACTGAGTTCATCATACCTGAAGAGTGAGAGGCTCTGACTAACGAATCTGTTTTCTAGATTTCTCACAGATGCTTGCAGCTATTTCCTAATCCAATCTAAGTCACCTATATCGGTTTAAATTGCACAGCCCAGAACTACATCCAATGGCATGAAAGAAATGTAATAAATTTATTTAGATCTTTGGCTTTTAGCACCTACAAACTATGGCTCCAGGTTAAGCATTTTAGTGTCATCTGCCTTTCTTTAAACAGCAAACCACAAAATTAACCAAATCACAACAGAAAAACATGTTCTAATTCTGTTTGTTATCAACTATAATCTCCTATCTTTTGATTAGGCCATACTCCCACAGCAATTTCCCAAGGGCTAATAAGATATATTCTTAAGAGTCTAAATTTGGGAAATATATTAGGTTCTGTTTAAAAACAAGGTAAACCATCTGTCTGCTATTTAACCCCAAAACTCTAATACTTTCAATATACAAACAATTGACTGTTTTTCTGAGTAGCGAACATAATTCTCTTTCCAGTAGTTTGATGGGCTCCACATCTCCGTAGATGGAGAGTACTCTGCCTAACTTTGTTTTCCATGATACATGCATATCACATTCTCTGACACACACACAAACACACATTTTGACTTTGTGTTCAGTTTCTGCACATCTGTGTGTCTATGTGTACAAACATGCTTATATGTATATATCCTTAATGGAAAAATATTCTGTAAACAGAATTTGTGGAAACAAGAATGCTATGGCTTTCACACAGGTAGGTTTTACAGATTGTTCTTTGTTTTATTTTAAATAGTCTTCTTTTCCTTTATCATATGTCTCCATAGATTCAAATGAGATTTAGTAATTTATTTTATTTAGAATAGTGAATTCCATGGGTTTCATCTCCTCAATAATGTTGAAACTGATCTGTAAAAATAGCTTTATGCAAAACTAAAAAAAGAAAAAACAGACCCTGTTTTACAAAGTTTTAGACACAGCTTCATCTCCTTCTTTCCCAAACACTTTTATCTATGACTACCTAGCCCAGGTAGTCAAAAACTCACTACAGTGTCACAGGACTAAGAAATTACAGTTGGGAAATGTTAAGGCTGAGAAAAAATCTTGGAGGTTAACTTGTTTAACCCCATAATTTAAAAATAAACCTTAGAGATTAACATATTTTAACCTCATAATTTTAAAAAGGAGGAAACTAACATGGAAAGACTAAATGATTTTCCCTCTTAGCTAATTAGTGGCAGAACTAGGGCAGAAACTCAAGTATTCTGCTTTCCAACTTCATGCTTTTGCGGATGTACCTGCTATTTCTTATTACTTGAAAGAAAAAGGATTAAATGAGATGAAAAGATTCAGGATAATTATAATTTAGTCTTTAGTTTATACATGTTTTCTAAATACTCTTCTGGTGAGAAAGATACTAGTGATGTTTGTATATTTGTCCACTTGAGTAAATATAAGGTATTTTGGAGAATATGTTTATTGCAAAACTACACAGAAGACATGGAATATCAAGAGTTCGTTAATTTGGCTTGTGTCTGAGGACTGGGCATAGAATTCATATCTTGAAAAAGCTGTGGACTTTCTAGTGACCTTTTAAAAAGTCTTCATACAATGATCTAAGCTCTTTCTGAAATTCTCTCCTCCCTTTCTGTTCACAAGGCTGTTAATTCTTAGATCTGCCCTCTCATACTTCTGGTCTATACGTTTTTCATCCAATTTCCTAAAGGTGAGATCCCATGAGACCTCCATGGTTTCTTCATTTACACTCATATTGTAGGAGACCCTATATCCTGTGTGATAATTATGTCCATAAGCATCACTTCCCCCTGCCACTCCTTCCCATCCGAGAGAGGAATTGTTGATGATTCTCATGTTTTTCAGGGCAAGTGACAATGCCGGAGTTGGGCTTTCATTGACCGTTATCAGTTGGTTTCACCTAATGTATTGAAGTTTACCTCCCACTTCTCCCAATATTGAATTTCATCCTTCAGCTGGTCAGTCCTTCAACATCCTTCGTGGTAAGTTAGCTTATTTCTATCTCTTTGTTGTTACACTTGAGTTTCTGCTCAGTGGAGAAGCACACCCCCTCCTACCTCTATGGACAAAGCCAAAACATTCCCAGATTGCATGGCTTCCGTGAATCTTTCCCAAATGAACTTTAACTAAAATGCACCACCCCCCCTTAAAAATTCCAACTGCATTTATCTTACCAATAGAGTTAAATTTACTCTACTGCATAGAATATATTTCTATTCATCTCAACTAGAAGGTGTCCATTGTTCCTCCATCCCCTAACAACACACAGTAAATTGGTTGCCATAATGATAATTGACAACTATATATTAAAAACTTAAATTCATTTACATTATTCTTTTTTAATGTTTATTTATTTCAGAGAGAGAGAGAGAATGCACATGCACAAGTCGGGGAGGGGTAGAGAGAGAGAGAAGGAGAAAGAGAATCCCAAGCAGGCTTTGTGCTGTCAGCACAGAGCCCCATCTGGGGCTCCAACCTGTGAACCGTGAGATCATGACCTGAGCCGAAATCAAGAGTCAGACGCTTAACCAACTGAGTCAGCCAGGCACCCCATTTACATTATTCTTATATTTATTATTTTAATTGATCTTCACAACACCTCTATGAGATGGATAGGGAAATTATTATTATTTCACTTATTAACAAGGAAATGGAAGATCAGGTAAGTGAAATTACTAATAAACGGAAATGTTAGTATTTAATTTTGCCAAGTATAACATTAAAAACAAGCCTATTGTCTCCTATTTTCTATATTTCTTAGATTAAGTGACATTTTTCTGTCTGGGAATAAGATGCTTGAAATCAGGGAAAATTCGTTTTTTGCAAAACCTCACTGCACTTGTTACTCTGCGTCATTCTAGTGAAAAGGTCATTATAGATTAGTAAAAAGTTTTAAAATTCTTCCACAGTTATCATTCTGTGATTTATCTCATCAAGGAAACAGAAAATGTAAGCCTCTTTTTTTTCCCCTTACATTTTGGGGGTACACATCTACTGGTTGTTGCCCTGACCATCCATGTGGAATAAATAGGAATTATTATAGAGTACTCAGAGAAATGTTGAAACAAAGAGCTGAAAAATGTCTGAGGCTGACTCAGACCTAATATAAAGTATTTAAAGATTATTTAGAAAACTCATAATCAGCAAATTAATTTCTGAGGAATCATTTTTTTTGTAAAATGGCTTTTCCTTTACCCAGCATTCACAATACATTTTTCTTTTAAAACGACAGTTTTTTTTCAGCTTCCTGAAGCTATGGAAATCAGGCACATTCCAATACCACACAAAGGAAACCTAAATAATCAGATGAGACATATAGGGCCATGGGTCCTTCATTTACTTGAAACCTCAAGGCACAGAGCCACGTGCTAGCCAACACTGTACTAGCCAGAGGTTTCTCTAGTCCCACCATTGGCTTCATCAGTACTGTTATTGGCTTTGCCAGGCCTGCCATTGGCTTGACTCATTCAGTATCCACTAAATCACGAAGCACAAGACAGGGGAAATAACACTGAACTGGGAGTTAAGAACCAGATTCTGCAACTGGCTCTGCCCTTCTCCACTGTGTATCTTCAAGTTAAAAAAGTTAGAAGATAAGAGTAGGTAATTTCTATTCCCTTGGTTCTAAAATTCCTTGGATTTTATGATTAGAGTTTTGCCAGGATGCCAGGATGCCAAGATGGCCCACTATTTAATTTTAGGCTCTAATCACCAGCCTGTTTTGCCCTTCCTTTTGTATCCCAGGCCTCAGCAACAATTTTGGGCCTGGCTCAGTGTCATCCATGGGCTTGCTGGGGAGCTGTGGGAATTTGTTGGGAGGCCCTTTGATGGACTAAATTGTTGCAGTTACTCTGTATCTCTGTTTTCCCCACTTTGTTTGCACCAATGGACAGATGTTGATACAGCATGACTTTTGCTCTGTCTCCCAGATTCTAAACTGAACTGTGTCTAAAAAAGAAGGTGTGGCTGTCAGATTCTGCAGTTAACCTAATCAGGAGGAACTTGGAGCACATCCTTCTCCATTGGTATGGTATCTTTCTACCATTTCCCACTATGAGGGCATCTTTCTACCATTTCCCACTATGACCTCTGCACCTCTGCTCAGACCTCGTCCCTCAAACACAACAGCCCATCACTTTGACGTCCTAATAAAGATGGATTTTTGGTATATTCCTTTGGGTGAAACTTCTTGACAAGTTTGAACGCTCTTCTTTTCTACTTTACCCATGGTCCTAAACACACATCCATGTATACTTGTTCTTATGCATTCATGTAAGAACATTTTCTTCAGAAATATGACCATTTTTTTCTTTTGAATGTTTTTAATCTCATAAGCTAGAATATATATCTGTTATAGTATTTTAAGACAATATAAAGTGAATTTGTATGTGTGTGAAATTAGAATTCTTATGGATTTCTAATGTAATTCTATATTTTAATTTTATATTTGCTTTAAATGACATGGGCCTGTAATAGTTAATATAACTTATCACTTGGAAGACTACTCTAACATCTACCTAACATGATAAAAATAAAGATTTGATCAAGTGACTAAAGGTAACAATAAAGTCTTTTGTGATAAGATGGGTGTTCTTTTCCTTGCTTGACTTCTGTTAACTGAGGAATATGGAGTATTTTTTTCTTTTTTAATCAATTTAATTATATAAAATGTGTATAATTATGAGCAGCTTAGCTGGGAGTTGAGGTGCCTTCATAGGCTGCCATAAGATAATGGACTGCATACTTAAGGGAAATGTCAAACTTCAAACATATACTCTCTCAGGAAATGATTTTAAGTTTAATATTTAATTTAAATGCCCTCCACCTGTTACCCCCAAATTTTATTTTTTTTCTCTCTTTTTTTAAAGGATGGAGAATATGGGGGAGAATGGGTTCTAAAATCAAGACAAGCAATTTGTTGAAAATGATTTCATGTAGTTTTAAACTATAATCATTCTATTCTCTGGTGTTTTCAAATACAACCCTTTTCCACATTTCAGAACACCTGTGGTTGTGTTCACATTCATAAAGACCAAAAGCATTTTGCACCAATTTGAAACCTACAACCTATGTGCTTTTTGAGGAGATACGGCTTTACAAATTTAGCTTTAGAGAGGGCCCACCCAAGTGGGCAAATAGTTGTAAGCATAGGTGAATGGTACCGTAAAAAAAAAAAAAAAATCCAGATTTGTAAAAAGAATTCTAGAGTCCCTTGGCCAGGGTCCTATAATCGATGTGAATCTCAAATAGTTTCCTGACTTTGCTTTTAAACATCAGTGGTAAGTTTTGGTTTTCTAGTAGTGAGGTATTGAGAGTATTTGGCTATCCTTTCTTCCCAAATCTGGGATCTTTGTCCTACAGATGTTTTCAGTTGTGTTAATGGTGTTGAGTTGTGCGTGGGGTATGATGATGTAGAAACCCGGAGAATAGTTTGAGACCAGGCCAAACGTTGTTGCCTGTAGCTTACTGTGGGCCAAATTTGAACTCATGGTTCCAAAGGTTCAAAAGCTAGCACACTAGCTTCTTTTGGAAAATACCAGCTCCAGAATAATAAATCATTCTCAAAACAAAATTCAGTCATTTTGAAACATCAAATAATTCCTATATGAGCCCACTCCCTTTTAAAAGTGGAAAGATGCTTAATGTGTCAACTCTCCAAAACTTGGGAAGCAAGATGCTTTTACAGACTGGGGAAAATATGTTCTAATGAGGCAATATCCTAAAAACATTGTCAGTATAAAATCCACAGTTGAGAGACCTGGTAACGCATCCAGTATCTACAGGGAAGATGAAAAAAAATTTGAGCCAAATAGTATTATATTTCTTCTGGGGTTTTCCTCTCTCCTGGTGTGGATGGGAGCTTGAGGTTTTATCATAAAGGGATAAAATGGCAAGAAATCATTTACTGGCTTGCAGTCATGGAGAAAAGGCATTCACATCTGTTTCTGGTATTTGTTGAAGAATATCTCCAGTTGATAATTTGGATTGGAAGCAAATTGGTTTGTTTTCATAGGTCCTTTTCTTCCAAGCTCAGATAAAACAAACCTATCTTGTGGGTGCAATGGTTTGCATTCTGAATTCTTGGTTTACGTGGCACAAAATCCCTCTATTATATTGCTAACACATTATCCATCTTTAAGTGAACAAACTAGCTAAGTTTTAGCAGGATTTATATTACATAAGCTCCCATGACTGACTACACATTGTGTGTGTGTGTGTGTGTGTGTGTGTGAAATTAGAATTCTTATGGATTTCTAATGTAATTCTATATTTTAATTTTATATTTGCTTTAAATGACATGGGCCTGTAATAGTTAATATAACTTATCACTTGGAAGACTACTCTAACATTTACCTAACATGATAAAAATAAGGACTTGATCAAGTGATTAAAGGTGACAAAAAAGTCTTTTGTGATAAGGTGGGTATTCTTTTCCTTGCTTGACTTCTGTTGACTGAGGAATATGGAGTATTTTTTTTCTTTTTTAATCAATCAGTAATGGATGAAGAGAATACCATATATAGATAAGTTTTTAAGGTCAAGGAAAGACAAAATTTCTCTCTTCACAGAGTTTAAAATACATTAAAAAGGGTCATATGCAGGAGCACCTGGATGGCTCAGTTGGTTAAGTGTCCAACTCTTGATATAGGCTCAGGTCATGATCTCACAGTTCATGGGATTGAGCCCACATCAGGCTCCACATTGACAGTACAGAGTGTGCTTGAGATTCTATCTCTCTTTCTCTCTTTGCCCCTCTCCCATTTGTACTTTCTCTGTCTCTCTCAAAATAAATAAATAAACATTAAAAAGGGGGTCATATGCAAAAGTAAATAAAGAAAAATTGAAGGTGCAGATGCATAAGCACATAAAAACATGAATACATGAATACATGTGCCGAATATGGTTGTTTATGAAGTTTGGTGAAAGGATAAAATGACTACAGCCAAGTAGAGGCAAACTAGGGAGGTGACAGGAAGTGATAGTTTTCAAGGAGCAAGAAAAAAAATGAAGTCTGCATTACAGAAAGAGTAGGGCAATGTCTTAGATGAAAGATGCTTAATAAGCATCTAATTAATCACAAAAGTTATTTGTTCTTGCTTTTACTTTATTTCTGCTGAAATCCAGCTGCAGTTTTCTCCTGAATAAAGTGTAGAGGGAAAATGTTTCCCAAAATTATTACAAAATTAAATGAAACTCTCCAATATGGCTCTGGTTCCTTCAATTCAATTTTTAACAAGAGATTCAAACTACTCTTTTGAAGTGACAGAACTTTTGAAAAATCTTTGCAAAGATAATTTTGGGGGAGTTATAATAAGAGGCGGAAAAATGTGAAATAGCTTTAGAAAAAATGTTGTCTCTTTGTCTTTTCCCAAGGCACAGCAATATAAACAAGTAGCAGATTTCCTGTATGGCCTAATGAGACATAAACACAGATAGTAAAAAAGAAATGAGCCCCAGAACACATTGTTGTTTTTTTGTTTTTTGTTTTTTGTTTTTTCAGTTATGAAACTGGTGACATTCATAGATCTATTGAGACATATTGTTTGGGATTAGTAGACTTTTATAGTTAAAAAATTTTTTTTTAATTTTTTTTTTAATGTTTATTTTTGAGACAGAGAGAGACAGAGCATGAACAGGGGAGGGTCAGAGAGAGGGAGACACAGAATCTGAAACAGGCTCCAGGCTCTAAGCTGTCAGCACAGAGCCCGACGCGGGGCTCGAACTCACCAACCGTGAGATCATGGACCTGAGCTGAAGCCGGCCGCTCAACCAACTGAGCCACCCAGGCGACCCATAGTTAAAAAAAAATTTTTAAACAGCCTCAGCCAGGAACAACCTGGTTTACTGACACCATTTTGTAGTCGTTTACCATCTTGGAGTAGTGTACTGACTTAGTCTAAGTTTTCCCCATAACTTCTACCTTCCCTATATCCCATATCTCAATGGGATACAGTCTTTTTCCTATTGCAAGAATTCATCCTTCATACAAAAATAAAAAATGTTTTAGATCTCCTAAATCTTACAATTTAAACGACTGAACAGACATAAAACCAATAAAAAATAACAATAAGTAAATTATGTTCACAGAGTCCTATGGCAAAAGCCTATCTCTAGAAGAACTAATCAATCCTATTTTTTGTAAAACAAACAAACAAACAAACAAACAAACAAAATCCAGCAGAATAAAAGTTTTGGGAAAAAAAACAACAACAAAAGCCTAAATGGACAAAAGAACTACACTGTGGTTTAAAATCCAACATTACTGGTTTGAAAAAAAAGCTATTGGTGCTTTAAACAAATTTTAGTTGTTTCTGCTCTTCTCTACTCGTACCCCCAACCCGTGTGAATTATTTTATTATTTAGTATGCTTAAAAAGTTGATTGAGTCTGGAACCATTAATTAACTGATTATTTTTCATTACTTGGTATTTCAGAGAAAGAGGCAAGTCAAAAACAACAAACTGATGTCAGGAATTTCTTAGAAAAAAAGACACAAATTCAAAATATGCCCTGGGCTTAGTAAAATCATAGCATACAAGAGCTGGGAGTAATCAGAAAAGTGGACAAACCCTAAAATGCACAGGCTTTGCAGTTGGATGAACTCAGGTTAAAATCCCAACTTTACCACTTGCTTGTTATGTGGCCATAGTCTAATTATTTAACCTTACTAGTTTGTAGTGAAAAAGAAATATAAACATGATTAAAATTCATAAAATTAAAACATTAAGGATCTTTTTAAAAACAGGAAAGACTTTGGGCAGTGGATAGGTACTCTTTTAAAAAAAAATGTTAACAGTTATCCACTTTTGAGAGGCAGAGAGACAGAGCACAAGTCGGGGAGGGGCAGAAAGTGAGGGAGACACAGAATCAGAAGCAGGCTTCAGGCTCTGAGCTGTCAGCACAGAGCCTGACTTGAACCCACAAACTGTGAAATCATGACCTGAGCTAAGTTGGATGCTTAACTGACCGAGCCACCCAGATGCCCCCTTAAGCCTCAAGTTATATATTCATCACTGTGATGCCTTATCCTCACAGAGTAAGGGTCTGAGGAGGTAAGCAATTAAGTAAAGATAGAACCTCATAGTCTCCAAGGCTGAGACCCAAGAGTTATAGCCATGTGGGTTCCTCCTTCCCGGAAGTTAATCACCAGAATCCCTTACAGAAGAGAGGATCCACTGTGAAAGCTACACTGTATATGCTTTATCACCTGAAAATAATGTTAAAAACATATAATAAAAATTGTGATAAAAACATGTTAAAACAAAACTGTTCCCGGATTCTTCATTTTTTGTTAGTAGAAATAAAACTGCAATAATTACTAATTAACCCATTTCAAAAGGTCAAAAATGCAGAGTTAGGGTGAATGTCAATAACCTGTCAGATTGGTCATACTCTTACAAATCAGTTCTTCTCCTCTGAGTTATGATTTTAATGGTGAAATTCTTAAATTAAGAAAACATTACTAAATTATATTCCTTTTTATTGACTCTTTTATTTTAGAGAGACAGAATGCAAGTAGGGGAGAAGGGCAGAGGGAGAGAGAGAGAGTCTTAAGCAGACTCCATGCTCAGCATGGAGCCGGATGAGAAGTTCAATCCCATGACCCTGGGATCATGACCTGAGACAGAATCAAGAGTCAAATGCTCAACTGACTGAGCCACCCAGGTGCGCCTTAAATTATATTTTTATAGTTCAGAAAATATAAAATAGTATTGCAGTTGGAGGCTATTTCTTAAAAGGGCCTTATGGGAGCCTAAGGAAGAGACCACTCATCCATTTGTATTCTTTGCTTTTTCTTCAGAGTGATATTCATAAGATACAGTAAATGATATTTTCATCATTTATTCATTTTTAGTGATAAAATGTTTATTTATCTTAAAACTTTTGAAATCTGTTTCATAAGGATGCATTTAAACCAATTTGAAATGGAGCAGGCCTACTGGTTTTAGCATTATGTTTTTTAATGTTCACTCATTTATTTTGAGAGAACAAGTGTGAGTGGAGGAGGGGCAGAGATAGAGAGAGAGAGAAAAAGAATCCCCAGCAGGTTCTACGCTCAGCATGAGGCCTGATGCGGGGATCAATCTCACGAACCATGAGACATAACCTGAACCGAAATCAAGAGTCCAATACTCAACCAACTAAACACCCAGGTGCCTGGACTTCAGCATTGTTTTACCTGCAGCTGAGAAGTCACTGGCACATTGGGAAAAACAAAGACATTGGGGTCTGCAGACCTGAGCCTGACATCCAGCTGCTTTACTCTGTGGTTATGGGATCTTGGGCAGGTTGTAACTTCTTTGACTATCAGTATTTCTGTCTGTAAAATGGGAATAAATAGAATGTTAGGATGTACTGATAAAGAGTTGTTTTATTTCAAGAGCCTGGCACTCAATATATGCAGGGGTTTTTAATTATCTAAAAAATATCATCCACTCATTGAAATGCTTTGTGTGGAACACATGGAGATAGTCAATAAATATGTCAAAGTTATAAGATGTCAGGGTATAATTTTAAAATAAAACAAATGTCTCTAAACTAATATTCTCTAATCAATTAGGTTTTAAACCTAGCTATTAGTGTAAATCAAAAGGAATTTCTCCCAAAGTGATTTTGTAAACTTTTCTCTAATACACTTTGTTTCTAAGAGAACTGAACACAATGGATGAATCACATTCTTGTGGATGGAGCATATAACAAAGGGCAATTTCAAACTGGACTTAGAAAACTCCTGCACATTCAGAAGAGATACACTTTCCTTCCCTCTGAGTTCAACTGTTTCATTTTTTTATTACTTTTTCCCTGTCAAGACCAAGGGTACATTTTAACCATTAAAAAGTATAAAACATTAAATTTAAAGATGTAGTACAACTACCTTAAATATTTTTGAAATTTATAACCTGAGTCACTCAGAGAAGAGCGAAAATGGGTTTTACAATGTTTAAAAAAAAAAGTGGTGTTACCAATCCAAAATATTTGGGAAATGTTCCAGATTATGAAATATTCATGTATTACAACAATCTACTTAGGGCATGAAACTTAATTTTTGAAAATGACTGCACATAAAAACACATGTAAACAGAATTATGACTGCTCTTTTTGCTGACAGATACATTTATTGGGTTCACATAACTAATGTGGACCTTCTTCATCAAGGGAGAAATTTTCTATAAGACTTTGTATAAAATGATTCTTCCACCATGGCTGGTCACCGGAGGCAGCATCCCTAATTATAGAAATGGTATTCTCTTCTGGGAACATGCAATACAGCAACTTTTCATCCCTAATTAGTGTAACGGGAGGGTCTAGGCAATGCCACTTTTCATAGTTCTTTTTAAATCTTTGGCTCATAAGTAAATTAGTCTCTTGTAGAAAAATCCCTACCGTCTCGTTGCTCTGGTAAAGATAACGATAGGAATAATAATTATAATAAAAATGAGGTGGAGGAGAAAAAAGAAGGAGGGGAAGAGAACGAGGAAAAGGAAGAGGAGGAAAAATAAGGAAGAAGAGAAGGGGGAAAAGGTGGCCCTTACTTTCAGCCTGCGGACAAAAATCTCAGGATATATGCTGCATGAAAATTGGGAACTACATTTTAAAATGCAGATTTCTCCGTTGCACCTGCAGATATTCTGATACAGCATGTCTGAAGGCCTAGGAATCTGCACTTATCTTACAATATAAGTCCCCAGGTCTGTAGATGTCCCTTGAGAAACACTGCTCTGCAGTTTTGAACAATGAAAGGGTTATGTCTCAAGTCTACTCCTGGATGTAGCCACTGACAGCTGACCACACTTCTGGCTCTGCTGGGGGCCGCCACTTACTTGATGACCATGGGCCCCCTGCCATCCTGCATCTCTTCTCTTCATGACATAGGTGCAAGGGGGAGTGTGGAGCTGCACAGGCATTCTCTCACTGCCCACTCTTGTGTCTGTTTTTCCTTGCCACACAATGCTAATGTAGGAGGGCGTCTCAGACTTCAGTGAAGGGCTGAGGTCCACTAAGAGAAACAAATACACGGGGTATAAACACAAAGTTATATGGTTTGTAAGATGCCCAATAGCTCTTTTCCAAGAGGAGAGAACACACATCAAAATGAGCCCTCTCTCAAGTGTTCCCTTGTAGACAGACCCTGGTCCCTAGTGCCAGTCCTTCTTCAGACTTCCCTCCAAATGTCCCTGGACGCTTCTTAAGGGAATATCCACACCTCTCCGACAAAGATATTGTTGTCTGTTGACTCATTTCTCTCCCTTTATCTAGCGCTCTCAAAGACACAGTGTCCCCAGAAGAACATTCTTAGTTTCTGAAATTGGAGTACAGCAGTTTAGCCTCGTTGGCAAGGGGTGGATGAGTAAGAATAGTGGCTTCCTACAGCAGGATAGTGCAGTGTCAGCCTTGACACTTCGGGTCTTCGTTCCTTAAAAATGTCCCAAGGCAGGTATAGGTGCAGAATGATGGATTTGTCTAGTTATTTTGAACATGCATACACACTACAGACACCACACAGGCTCATGTACACACAGTTCACAAAGATAAGCACATTAAGTCATATAGACATTGCAATCTAGACTCTAGAACCATAGGAAGAAAGAAAAAACAATCCCTGTAAGCCACATGACCTGCATAAGATGGCCATCCACAGTGAAAATAAAATATGGGTATTGCCAGTCAGGTAATGCCAGTCCTGTCTTTGATCTGATTTGATCAGGGGCATTAGAAGTGTGTAAGAGGGACACCTGGGTGGTTCAGTCAGTTAAGCGCCTGACTTCGGCTCAGGTCATGATCTCACGGTTCCTGAGTTTGAGCCCTGCGTTGGGCTCTGTGCTGACAGCTCAGAGCCTGGAGCCTGCTTCAGATTCTGTGTCTCCCCCTCTCTCTGCCCCTCCCCTGCTCATGTTTTGTCTCTCTCTAAAAAAATAAAATAAAATAAAATAAAATAAAATAAAATAAAACATTAGAAAAAAAGAAGTATGTAAGACTTGGCACTCATTACTGAGCCATCTACTCAGAGAGACTAATATACAGATACAATGGAAACTTACATCAGGGCACATTTCTCGGTTTGCCGTGAGCAAAAGAGATGCAATTTGTGATCTTCCTGTGGAGAGCAGTCCCCTCGGGGGTTGAATTTTTGTTGGAGGTGTTTAGTTAATATTTCCAGTTCTAGTTACAAATGTTTTACATTTCTTTAGTGTTTTAGATTTTATAATTTTTACTCTAATATTATTTTTACATTAACATACAGTAAAATTGAACTTTAGTTTTTGTTTAAAGTCCTATGAATTTTAACACACGTATATATTTGAGTAACTGTCAACACAACAGGATTCAGAGCAGTTCCATTACCCCCCAAGTCACCTCACGCAGCCCTTTCGTAATCACACCCTCCTCCTCACCTAACCCCTAGCCGTCACTGATCCGTTCTCTGTCATATAATTTTGTCTTTTTGAGAATGTCACACAAATGGAAGATGTAGTGTGTACTCTTTTGAGATTGGCTCTTTCACTAACAACATGCCTGGAGTTTGATCCGACTTTCTGCAAGTCTCAGTGATTTGCTTTTTTACTGCTGAATCGTACTCCGTTGTATGGACATACCACTTATGAAGGATGTTTGAGCCATTTCTACATTTTAACTCTTATGAATAGAGCTGCCATAAACATTCATATACAGGTTTTTGTTTGAACACAAATTTTCATTTCTTTTAAGTAAATATGTAGGTGTAGGATTGCTGGGTGATAGGGTATATGTTTAAATTTATAAGAAACTGCCAATGGTTTTCCAGATAGCTCTACATTATGTGTTCCCAGCAGCATCTCTGAGAGTCCCATACTTGCCTCGTCAGCTCTAGATACCAGCAGAATTCTTCACATTAGCACCTCTAATAGGTATATTAGAAGTATCTAATCTATCTAGTGATCTAATCTCTGTAGCTAGGGGTATATTAGTGGTATCTCACTGTCATTTTAATTTCCCTAGTGCCTGAAGGTATCATTCTTTCCTTCTTTTGAATATATCTTTCATTGCAAATCTTGCCTTTTCCATTTCAAGAACACCACTCAAGAGTGAGTGAGGTGCTGGACGTGGAGGGATGAATTAAGGGATGAAGGCAGAGTTCCTACCCTCAGGAAACTCACGACATGGTGGTAGGTCTAAATGCTGATCATGATAGCACACAGATATGTACATGTAATCAATGTAAATGAAGATCAAAATTCTGAAAAGATGACTAAATAATTGTAAGATTTTTCCCATAGGGTTAAAAAACAATGACCTTTCTTTCTGCTGTCCATTACACATATGTGTAATTTTTGTTATTTATAGATGATAATGAAAGAAAGTGTTATGAGAGGAAGGTGAGATAGAAAGGGAAAGAGAGAGAGGAAGAAAAAAGAGGGAGAGAGAGACCTTGCCTAAGTTAAAAAGCACTTGGAAAGTATATTTTCATTAAATTAAAAAAATTATTTGCAAATAATTTTAGGTAAAACTCTGTTAAATAGGAAACCTCAACCATTAAAATTGGGTTAGTCTTAAGCCCAAAGGAAATAGACTTATTTTAAAAGATGTCAAGCCATGTCCAAGCTGTGTGACCTAATGCCAATCAGTCTCTGAGAGTTCTTTTACGTGTAAAAAGAGAAAAATGAAAATAATCAGAACGTTTATTGCTGCCTGCCTGTACAAGAATACCCCACCTAATGAACGCTATGTTAGAATCACCATGTACATACGTTGCATGCACATATATGTACCGTCATGTACACACCCCAGCTAAGGGCTCACTTTTCTGATACTATCCTAGTGGTGGCTTTCGTGACACCTCCTTTCTTTCTGCCACTCCTTCACCTTGTGCCTTTCTCTTGGCCAATCAATCCCATTACCAACCCTGTGGTTCACTACCAGCTCTGCCCCTCAAATAAGCACATGGCCAAGGTTGGCCCCACTAATACTGCTCTCAGGTTTCTGTCCTGGGCTCATACCCATGCTCCTTTTTTTCCAGTTCCTGCTCCTGCTATGCCTTACCCCAGAGAGCTTGGAATTGTATGGGAAATAACAGTAGAAAAAAAGAATGGAGGAAAGGAAAAATGTCAAGCTACTACCTGTTGTTATCATAATTTCTTCTCCTTACCCCCTTTCCCAATGTGTGGCTCCTGCCCCTTATCAGTCCTGATCCTCGTAAGAATAGCTAACCTGCATCTTCACCCTACTGCTTCCATCAGAACTCCAAACCTGAGTCTTCCCACAATGTAACATTAGTTGTCAGGGGAATGGGCAGTGGTGGATAATGCTGACTTGGAGTGGTGATAGGACTTGGGAATCGATGGAGCCAGAAAGGAAATCAAATAGAAAGAAAAGCTATGTTTTTTTCATAATCTCCTGGACTTCCTTTCAATGTATGTATTTTCTGTCATTCCCTTCAGACCCAACCTCTATTCTTCTCTATGCCTACAGAGACGACCAGTCCTATGCTCACGGTGTGTAAACCAGCTACCTTGTCCTCGTTCTAAATGACATGTCCTAGGTAGTCATTTCTTGCTATATCCTGAACACCAAACAGAGTTCCTGGCACATGAATGTTTGTTGAGTAAGAGAACAAACAAATGAATGACCCGAGACTTGAAGTACCTAAATTCTTAACTTACCTGCTTACCAAGAGTGCCAGACCATGGTGTGGGACTGCTGTCATGGTGAGTTGTCCCTGAAATCCTCAGTTGGAGTTATGATCCCATTTCCCAGAGAAATCCTGTTGTTCTTGGAAGCTAGGCTTTGAAAAACCCAGACTTACTCAACACACGTAAGATCAATGTTTCTGACCCCAAGATTATAAGAACCGCTATACTGGTGCTGATGTCTGTCAGGAAACTTCTCCTGCTTATAAATTCTCCTCCAGACCAAAACTGTTCATCAGGTGGTTAACTGGGGAGGGACTTCACTCTCTTCCATTTCTATTCCATGCTGCTGTTTGACAAATTTGGCAAGATCTCATGCCAAAGAATCTCCGTATCTTCTCTTCTGCATATCAGCATTTTAACAATATCCATCCTGTTATCTCAAAGTTCTTTGTATTCTCAGCTTTCACTAAAGCCACAGTCTAGTAAAGAATGCTTTGTTAATGTGTTCCAGAAACTATTCTGCCTAAGGTCACCAATGATCTTTCATAATATCAGAATCGCTTTCTGTTATTTTTTCCAGCCCTACTTTATGATTTTTTAAACTAAGGTATAATTTACCTACGGTGAAATCTGCAGAACTTAAGCAAATGGTTGGATCAAATTTGACACATACAAGGGTAACTTACATCCTATCAAGATATAGAACGGTTATCATTTCAGAAAGTTCCATTGCGCCCCTCTCAGTCAATCTCCCTTGCAGAAGTAACCACGGTTCTGTTCTTTATCATCATTGATTGGACTTTATTACCTGTTTTAGAACTTGATGTAAACAGAATCATATACCACATATATTTTTTTTGTGCCTGGCTTCTTTTACTCAGTATTTGTGTTTGAGATTTAATATTTATGGAATACTCAGTAGTCCATTCCTTTTGTTGCTAAGGAATACTCCATAATACGAACATTCCACAGTTTATTAATTCTCCTGTTGATAGACACCTGGGCATACAGTTTTTCAGTTATGAATAAAGCTGGTATGAGAATTTATTTAGAAGGCTCTCTATGGACATATGTTTTCATTTTTCTTGATAAACAACTAGGAGTAGAATGCTGGGTCATAAGATAGATGTATATTTCACTGCTCAAGAAACTGGCAAACAGTTTTGCAAAGCAGTTTTAACATTTTACCCCCAAACTAGCAATATAGAAGAGTTCCAGATGGTCTGCATATTCACTGAAATTTAGTATTGTCAGTCTTTTTCAAGCTGCTATTACTTGATGCAAAATGCTATCTTGTCATTTGAATTTATGGTTTTCTGACAAGTAATGATGTTGATCCCATTTTCACATACTTACTAGATATATGTGTACCTTTTTTGTTAGAGTCTTTCCTTTTATCCTTTTTTCTTTTTTAAACAAGACTTTATTATGGGTGAAGGGGATGGCAGATATAGACTTCTAGTTATGGAATGATTAAGTCATGGGAAAAAAAGGCACAGCATAAGGAGTAAGGTCAATGATACTGTAGTAGTGTATGATGACAGATGGTAGCTACATTGTGGTGAGCACAGAATAATGCGTAAACTTATAGAACCACTATGTTGTATACCTGAAATTAATATACATTGTGTACCAACTATACTCAAATAAAAATAAATTTAAAAACCAAATAAATAAAATAGGCTTTTTTTTCCTATTTTTTAAAAAAAATTCTTTTCTTTTTTTTATTGTTGAGTTTAGTTCTTTACATATTCTGGATACAACTCTTCTGTCAGATATGTGTTACAAAATTTTCTCCAACTCAGTGGTTTTATGGTTTCTTTTAATAAGCAAAAGTTTAAAATTTTGATAAACTCAAATTTAGCAATCTTATCTTGTATATTTAGTGCTTTCTGTATTCTTTTTAAGAAATTTTCACTGATTCCTAAGGCCATGAAAATAATTTCCATTATAATCCTAGCTCTTTCATGTAAGTTTATGATCCATTTTTTGATTAATTTTGTGTATGGTGTGAGGAAAGGATAAAGTTACTTTTCCATGTAAATATTCCGGTGTTCCTGTACCATTTGTTGAAAATTAACCTTTTCTCTTTGAATTGCTTTGGTAACTTTGTCAAAAATAATTTCACCCAATATGTATTGGATACTCTTCTGTGTTCTTTATTCTGTTCTATTGGTCTACTTATCTGTCCTTTCAATACCACACTGTCTTGATTACTGCAGCTTTTTCCTAGGTCTAGAAACCAAGCAGTATAGGTCTTCTGACTGTTCTTTTTCAATTTTGTTTGTAAATTCTAATTCCTTTGCATTTCTATAATTAGATTCGAGTTGTCACTTTCTTTAAAAAAAAAAAAGCTACTTAGATTTTGATTGGGATTGCATTAGATCTATAGATCAATTTGGGGAGAATTGATCTTAACAATATTGACTCTTCCATTCCATGAACATAGTGTATGCTATGGAGTCAACTGTGTCCCCAGTAAGATATGTTGGAGTTCTAACTCCAGTACCTTAGAATATAACCTTGTTCGGAAATAGGGTCATTGCAGGTGTTATCACTTAAGATGAGATCACATTGGAGTGGACAGAAACTTTAATCCAAGATATAACTGGTGTCCTTGTAAGAAAGGGGAAACAGATACATGAGGCTCTGTGTGATGACAGGCAAAAATTAAAGTGCTACATTTGCAAGTCAAAGAATGCCAACGATTGTTGGCAAACTACCATAAGTTAGGAAGAGGCAAGAAAAGATTCTCTCCTGCAGATTTCAAGGGAAGCATGCAAGCACTTTGATTATAGACTTCTGGCCTCCAGAACTGTGAGACAATAAATTTCTGTTTAAATATTCTTAGAATGTTTATCTTTTCCTTTATTTTCTACTCCCTTATTCAAACCCCATTCATTTTCCCTTTTTATGCTATCAATTTTTATTTAGACAACACTTAGTTTATTTTTTTCCCCAATATATGAAATTTATTGTCAAATTGGTTTCCATACAACACCCAGTGCTCATCCCAAAAGGTGCCCTCCTCAATACCCATCCCCCACCCTCCCCTCCCTCCCACCCCCCATCAACCCTCAGTTTGTTCTCAGTTTTTAACAGTCTCTTATGCTTTGGCTCTCTCCCACTCTAACCTCTTTTTTTTTTTTTAACTTTTTTTTTTTTTTTTTTTTTTTTTTTTATTTATTTTTGGGACAGAGAGAGACAGAGCATGAACGGGGGAGGGGCAGAGAGAGAGGGAGACACAGAATCGGAAACAGGCTCCAGGCTCCGAGCCATCAGCCCAGAGCCTGACGCGGGGCTCGAACTCACGGACCGCGAGATCGTGACCTGGCTGAAGTCGGACGCTTAACCGACTGCGCCACCCAGGCGCCCCTCTTTTTTTTTTTTTTTCCTTCCCTTCCCCCATGGATTTCTGTTAAGTTTCTCAGGATCCACATAACAGTGAAACCATATGGTATCTGTCTTTCTCTGTATGGCTTATTTCACTTAGCATCACACTCTCCAGTTCCATCCATGTTGCTACAAAAGGCCATATTTCATTTTTTCTCATTGCCACGTAGTATTCCATTGTGTATATAAACCACAATTTCTTTATCCATTCATCAGTTGATGGACATTTAGGCTCTTTCCATAATTTGGCTATTGTTGAGAGTGCTGCTATAAACATTGGGGTACAAGTGCCCCTATGCATCAGTACTCCTGTATCCCTTGGGTAAATTCCTAGCAGTGCTACTGCTGAGTCATAGGGTAGGTCTATTTTTAATTTTTTGAGGAACCTCCACACTGCTTTCCAGAGCGGCTGCACCAATTTGCATTCCCACCAACAGTGCAAGAGGGTTCGCGTTTCTCCACATCCTCTCCAGCATCTATAGTCTCCTGATTTGTTCATTTTGGCCACTCTGACTGGCGTGAGGTGATATCTGAGTGTAGACAACACTTAGTTTAAATAATTGATTTGATTGTCATTGCCTCTTGATTTTTCTTCCTCCACTTGATATTCTAGTTGGCAATTTGTTATTCAGTTACGTCCATGATGCTATTGATCTGATCTATCATGTTTTTAAACTACAAATTTAACAATTTTATTTTCATTTTTTGTAATTGTTAATTCTTTCTTCTTAGGTCAAAGTAATGTCTTCTCTTTCCTCTTGAAAAATATTAATTATATTTATTTAAAGTCCAATTCTGGATTCTCTGTTAACTGAGGTATAAATTCTCCTGTTTGGTTCTTTCTTTTATAGTATTGATCATAAAATGATAAACCACATATACATAATTATGGGGCCAACAAGTGTGTCCAATATGTATGTTTTCCTTACCATTATTTTCTATCCCACAGATCTGTTTGGTGATATCAATATTCTCAGTTTATCACAGGTTCTTGCAGGTCTTCTGTTACACTCTATAATTCCTCCACAGAAGGCAGGCATTGCTGAGGCGAAATTAGAGGGGAGATGACACTTCTCCATACTCCCTGGAAATAACAGGTACAATTGCCCGTGAAACATGCTTTATCAAACAGTGCTGGACTAAGGTGAAAGTATATTTTGTTTATAGTTAAATTTCTGGTTCAGTGCTTTTTACAAACTATTTCATAATGGAAAACAAATGTGTTTTAAATTTGAAACAAAGGGAAAATTACAAACTATTGCCCTAATTAAAGAATGGTTATCAAACATGTGGTGTTTTTCATCATACATAAATCTAAAAGATACCTTACTGAGTTGTGTTTATTTGTCCTCGAATATCTTGGGTGAATTTGTCTGTGACCGATAATAAACAAATATGTGTATGACTAGAGCAAGGTACCAACTTTCTCCCCCAGTCTTTTAAACATAATAATAATCATGATCTCTTCTCATTAATAATTCCTACAAACTTCAAGTGTAGACGAAGATTTTGTTCCACTTCATCAGAGTTTTTCTACACATAGAATGGTGTTTGAAGTTCATTGCCTTCCACGTTGATGTGGGAACAAGGTACAAAGAACAAAGTGGAGTTCACCACAGAACTTGGGATACCTTCCATTGTAGGACCAGACACATTCTAATCACGCTACAGAGAGCTCTGCACACAGGAGATGCTTGAAGGGCAATATACTACAAACACAACCGGCTGCTGTAGGACAGTACAATGATCCAAATATGAGAAATAGACTTTTTTGTTTCTCTTAAGAGTATAATATCACTAAATATTTGACCTGGATATAGAAAGAAATCAGAGGAATTGTATTCCTATTTAAGCTACTAAATAAATGATACATATTAGAAAACTGGCTTACAGCTATAAATTATTGATCATCCTATTTATCCATGTCTAAACTAAATAGCTACTAAACTAAATATTATGACATGTCCTTTGAGGAAATGTTATAGCCTTTGACTGCTAGAATAGCTTTCTAATTCTCTTGCTCTGATTGTCGATCAGTAGTTTGTTACATGGACTGATGCTGCTTAGTTATAAAACAAGAAGGTTTCTTTCAGCTTGGGCAATTCATTTGTTAATTCTTCCACAACAATTTATTAAGTGTGTAATATGTTCTGAACATTGTATTAGTCACTTGGGATTCAATGGTGAACAACGTAGAAATGGAGCTTATAGTCTAGCTCCTCAAATGAAGTCAATTAGTGGCTATTTTCTGGATCAGAATTTACACTGTGGCAATTTTTAGTGATAAATACTGTTATCTAACACTTGAATTATTAAGGTCCAATTTATTATTTCTGTTATTATTAATTTATACCGCACCTTATTGCAAAGAATCTTCCTTATATTACCTCATTTAATTCTTCCAACAACCTTATGAGATAGGTGTCTTTCTTCACTTTTAGCTGCTTGAGAGACAGATGGAAGGTTAAAGGGTTACGTATTTTTCCCAGGGTCAGTTAGTGAGTGAAGAGTTCAAACCCAGGTCAGCTTCACTCTGTTGTTTAAAAACCATAGGCTATAGGAGCACCTCAGTGGCTCAGTTGGTTAGGCAACTGACTCCTGATTTCGGTTCAGGTCATATCACTGTTATGAGATCGATCCCCAGGTGCGCTGAACACGGAGCCTACTTGGGATTCTCTCCTTCTCTCTCTGCCCCTCCTCTGCTCATGTGCCTGCTCGCTTTCTTTCTCTCTAAATAAATAAATAAACATTTAACAAAATAAGATAAAAACTATAGACTATAATGGTCTTTAAAATAAGGAGCATAATTTGCCAGACTTTCAAGTCACATGATAGCCAGCATCTTATCACAACTGAGCATGACTAAGATGTGCAAGGGAAAAAAAAGGTTTCACAGAATTTCATTTTCTGACTATCATTTTCAGAATTTCATCCTGACTATCAGGATCCAACAGTAGGCAGACTGGAAAGAGATACGTAGCACCATGGCACACATTTTCCTTTCTGAAGTATCTGATAAAACATTGACTGCTTTGGGTCCATTTCTGTTTTGAATATTTTGCTGATGGGCGGTGTATAAAAAAGATGCTTAGCAGAACACATGTAATGGATGCCACACTGTCACGTGTGTTCCTGTTAGTCACTGTCATGGGCTCTGCCCTGTCCTCTTCCCTAGCTGCTGGGTCTGCCTCAGATCTCCACACTGCACAAAGTCTCAACACTGCCTGCAAAGTGTCTTCATTCATGTGTTTAAATGTTTATTTTAATTTTTTAAAATATTTATTTATTTTTCAGAGAGAGAGACAGACAGACAGACAGAGAGCCCAGAGAAGGGGCAGAGAGAGAAGGAGACACAGAATCTGAAATAGGCTCCAGGCTCCAAGCTGTCAGCATAGAGCCTGACACAGTTCCATGGACCGTGAGATCATGACGTGAGCCAAAGTCGGGCACTTAACCGACTGAGCCACCCAGTCACCCCCATGTGTTTAAATATGAAGAGGGGCACCTGGGTGGCTCAGTTGGGTAGGCATCTGACTCTGGATTTTGGCTCAGGTCATGATCCCACAGTTTGTCAGATTGAGCCCCAAGTTGGGCTCTGCACTAACAGCATGGAGCCTGCTTGGGATTCTCTGTCTCTCCCTCTCTGCCCCTCTCCCACTTGCACTCTCTCTCTCAAAATAAACAAACTTTAAAAAAATTTCAAAAAGGTTAGGAGGTTAAGTGTAAATGAGGTTGAAGAAAACAATCCCTTGCCCCCCATTTCTGAATATGGAGGTAGATTAAACCATTGTCAAAGTTATAAAATCACTGAGAGTTTACCAGAGAGAGCTGCTAAGGAGAACCTACGTTCAAGACGATTTCACGATAACTTGTTCTAAAGACCAATCTGAGACATGAAGATTCTCTGAAAACCTAACCTATGTAATGTTCATGTACTCTGCATACAGCAAGGCAATATATTTATTGACTAAAATATTGTTTTGAAACTCCTATGCCTAATTTTTTTCCTCTGCTGTTACAATCTTTACCTTTGAACAAATAGCACATGATTATAAAGTAATACTATTCTAAGTATAAAATTTGCTTAAAATGTGAATGCACATGGTAAGATCTATTTGAGCAGCTGTCTAACAAGTAAATATGGAAGACATAAATCTGCTTCTTTAATCCAATGAACCTCACACATGTTGCTATCTCATGAGAAGGTTATATATTTGGTGGTGTGATCACCTTATTTTCTGGAGGAAGAAACAGAATCATCTCTTTGCTAAGCAAATGTGACACGCTGTTAAATGGAAGACTCATAGCCATGCTGACAATACCCTCACATTCTGTACTGAGACTTCAATCAGAATGATCTTTTCAACACAGAAATTTTCTCAGGAACTGGGAAATCTGTGTCATTCTCTAAGACCCTCCTATACTTACAGGTACAGGACAGGTAATGGAAATGCCAGTCAAAATTTTACATACGATTGTTTCCTTCTTTGATACTCTGTTTCCTCCCTGTTCTTTTCTTATTACTACTGTGGAATCTCTGTGAGCTTGAGGCCAAGATGGTTTTTGGGTTTTTTTTAAGGTTGGTGCCTGGCAGAGTATCTATCATGTACCAGGAGCTTAATAAATATCTGTTGAATCAATGAATACATTAAGACAAAGGAACTGAGAAAATATTTTTGTGTCCCGTCGTAGTTTAAAAGATTCCGCACAGGAATAAAAGATGCAGCGTGGAGAATATGGCCAAAGGTATCGTAACAGTGTTCTGTGGTGGCAGATGGTCGCTACCCTTGTGGTAAGCATAGCATAACAGCATAAGGTATACTCTACAGCCATTGAGTCACTATGTTGTACACCTGAAACTAATGTAACGTTATGTGTCAACCGTACTCCAATAAAAAAAAAAAATAAGATTCTGCAGCATGGGAGCTATTAGGAAGAGTTATTGAGTGCATGTCAAGCACCATGCCACCCACTTGCATACATCATCTAATTCAATCGTTACAACAGCTGAAAAAGTACTTATTCTTGTCTCTGTTTTACAGACAGGGAAAAAGGTTGTGATAGATCACAAAGCTAGAAAAAGACTAGATCCATTCTTCTTACTGAGGTCTGTCTGAGTACTGAGACCATGCTGACCCTCACGCGGTATGGTCTCCCGCATGTTTGATCAAGAGGTTTCTGAGGGTTTTAACAAGATGGGAGAAATACTAATGTTGATTTAAAATCTAAAACATCAAGAGTCAAAACTAGTCCAGAGAATTCAGGAGGTACGATCACTGGACTTCTGACCCACCTGGTGAACTATGCTTTGCCTAATTTTCTTTCAACTATCCTAATCTCCCACGCTACACCCAACATCCTCCTTTACCTGTCAGTGAAGGAAACATAACCCCGCATTTTGCAGAGATATTCCCAGTGTGTGTCTATTTTCCCGGTGAGATTGAAATAGCACCCTCTTTCAGTCTCGAAAGTGTTGCTTGTTAAATGGCACATCTCACCATCCTACCTTTCAAGGGTCTCTTGGCCTCTACCTTCTTAGGATCCACTGTGGTTATGTTGTTTGGGGCCTAAACTATGGTTTCACTTGCGAGCAACGTTGGCCTATCTCACACTCTTTATCAGACCTTCAGGCCTTACTCTCTGCTGCCAGCACTTCTATTCCATGCTCTGCTTGACTTAAAATTTCACCCCTCACATGGAACACAGGTATAACTTTAAATGGAACTTCTTAGATACACAGAATTTTTAAAAAACCCCAAGTAAGTTGGCCCTTCTATTTACACTAGGTTTTAGTGGCTGCCTTAATCTGCTTTAACATGAAAGCCGCTTTGAACTTGTCTCCAATTTTCAGCAATTCTGGGTTTTCTGCACCTATTACTAAAGCTTCATGAACCATTGTTCACTTTTAGGGAAGACAGCCACTTTTTCTCTCTTCCAATATCGTCCCTTCCTTGGAGCTCCTTTTGTTTTAGGCTTTCCATTATCTTATAAATACCCTTAACAAATATTAAGTTGAGTCCTGGTAAATTCAGCTTAGAATGAAGTGTTACCCCATTTCTAGAAAGACAAATCAGATCAGCATGTCTCATTTGTGTTTGTGCTTCCTTCCCATTGATGTTTATTATACTCCTTTCTGCCAGAGTTTGGTTCAATTTTAAGTGACTCAAATGAACAAGTTTCTATCACAATTTCTTGTGACATAGCAACTCATATGAGTTGCTTTTATTATTTTACTCAGTGTCTTCCAGAAAATCTAAGTAAGGCAGTTAATTGGTTAGAATTTCAGAAAAGTCTCATCAAAATAAAAATGTCTTTATTATTTTTAAGAGAAAATTATGCATCCAGTGATACAATTAGTTTTCAAAGGGGAATTTATTGTTGTATGGAATAAAACTGTAATGCATTTATACTTAAGAACATTAATTTTTAAAATATAACCAAACTTCTCTGTCACTTCAAAGGACATATTGTTTTCCTTATTGGAAGTCTTACAGCTATCATGACAAATAACAATGACCCAAAGAATTCTTTTTATCATAAATTTGCTAGTATTTTTCTCTTCCTTTCCCTGAGACAAATTTGAGGATTTTTATTTATTTATTTATTTATTTTTTTTTAATTTTTTTTTCAACGTTTATTTATTTTTGAGATAGAGAGAGACAGAGCATGAATGGGGGAGGGTCAGAGAGAGAGGGAGACACAGAATCGGAAGCAGGCTCCAGGCTCTGAGCTGTCAGCACAGAGCCCGACGCGGGGCTCGAACTCACGGACCGTGAGATCATGACCTGAGCCGAAGTCGGATGCTTAACCGACCAAGCCACCCAGGTGCCCCGAGGATTTTTAAAATTAAATTAACGCTTTTTAACTGAAGTCACTTTTTCAAGATGGATTTTAAATTTTCTTCTGTTTTTTAAAATCCATCTATGCTTTTTAAAAAAGAAACAAGGCAAAATGTTATTCTACTCAAGTTTCCCTGCTCCAATAAGATGGCTCAGAGACAAATGCAAAAAAAGAGGACATGAAGGAGAGAGAGGAGTTGGTACAGATTAAAAAAGTGGCATTAAGTCTAAATTCTGGGCCTCCTTCCTACTACTACAAATTCATAAGTATGCCCCTTACTGTTTGTTAACTGTAAAACAATTAATAATCAGTATAGTCTAGGTCAACAGTTTTCCAACATGGCCAGAATCACCCAGGAACTTGTTAGAAACATAGATTTGTAGCCCTTATCCTAGATGAATTGAAACAGAAACTCTAGCAAGTAGGGCTTAGGAAACCTTGTTGCAACAAACACCCCTGGTGATTCTGATGCACCTAAAGTTTGAGGACTGTCGTTCCAGAATAAAGCTTCCAAACTAGGTGTTATAGACAGGCAAGAGCATTAAAAATAACTGCTGTTCTCAAAGAACTTACAATCTGGTTGGAGAAAAATGCCAGCTGGGTGGAAAGGTCATTCATAATTCCAGCATAGCTAAATGCTAACTACCAGTCTGCACAGAACCATAGATAGAGAGATCCTGTCTTTCTGGGTGTTTGGAAAGGTGAGTTTTGACATGGGCTTTTTGTGGCTGAGATACCTAGCTATTCACAAAATCCTGTTTCCCTTCTTCCTTTGCACATAACAGGGCCACATTCCCAGTTTCCTTTACTGTTGTATGTGACCAAAAGACCATTTTTTCTCAGTGTAATATGAGCAAAGTTATATGTGCTATTTCTGAGCCATAGCTTTTCAGAAGTGGGTGTTTTCTGTCTATGAGCTCCTTCTTTATCTTTCTGTAGGCTGCAACAAGTGGAAATGCCAAGACTCTAGGAATGGTGGATTCTTACCATGGAAGAAGTCTGGTTTCTTGATTTATTACATATTTGAACCATTAAGTGCATAAAAAGTAAACCTCCAAGAAGTTTAAGAAACTATATATTTTGAGTCTATGTAATACAGAAGCTTAGTCTACCCTAACTAATAGGTAGGATTATACTACCATACCAGAGTAAAAAAAAAAAAAAATGCTATTTCACTGAGAAAGAAAATATTAGTAAAATTATGGAGATATAACCAGGGGCGGCAAATAGTCAGGAGCAGCTATAGCATCAGTATGGGCCTGTGTGGACAAAATGACTGGTTTTAGAGAATGGGTCAGGGAGGATTGAGCAGATCCTGAAATGCTTTATAAATTAGGATGCTTTGGTTGCAAGTGACAGAGGACTGAAATTGGATTTTTTTTAAAAAAGGCAGTTCATCATCTAAAAAATCAAGGAACTCTGAAGAATCAGGCTTAATAAGTCTTTGTGTAATGAAGTCTCTTGTCCCTTTGCTCACCCTCAGGCTTGAAACAAGAGGGCTCTAGCAGTGGCAGGTAAAATCCAGATCTAATAGCATCTAGCGGGAAAATAAGGTCATTTCCTCCATGACCAGTATTTCAAAGTGAGGAAATTTTTTTTAGTATCCTATTCTCACATGTATAGACTTCTCATATCCCATCAGGATGCACTCCCATGCACCCATTTCTAAACAATCATTGGCAAAAAGAAATGAGGTCATTGTATGCACCTTAGATAACAAGGTCTCAATCCTGTTTCCATGTGGGGCCCTCCCAGAAAGTTTTTGTAAAAAGCCGATGCTCAACGACAGAGAAACAATTAATTGGTCTGGCTTTGGCCTTGGTATTTTTCAAAATCTCCCTAAAATATTCTAATGCACAGCCAGAATTTGGAAATGCTAACTCAGATGGATAGAGATGGAATAGATATTGAGAAGTAAATGACAAAGAACGCTATAAATGCCTCATTTTAGTTTTAGTTTTTACCTTATTTCCTAGGCTGAGGGAAGCCATGAGAGGTTTCTGGCCAGAGACTGGGGCTGTGTAACCAAAAGGTAACTCTGTGAGCTCTAGCCTCACTGCCTAGCAGAGCATTGGTTCAAGCCCTCAGGAGGTCTTCAGTCATCTGTTGGATGGATGAATGGATGGAGGATGGTGGCGACAAGGACACTGGTTTGAAGATGTAGCCCTTGCATCCACAAAGCACGTGAAGCAGAACAGGTGAAAGAACCACCAAGTATTCTGTGTTTATGCTCATTATAAACAAACCCATGACTACTTTGGAAATCTGATACATAAATAGATATTTCACTTTTTAGATAATTGTTTTAGGTCCTTAAATGCAGATTCTGAGTCTTTTTGTTCTACAGGCTTATGTTATTTTATTGTGCTTTGTATATATTGCATATTTTACAAATTAAAGGTTTGTGGCAATCCTATGTCGAGGACCCTATCAGCGCCTTTTTTCCAATGGCATTTGCTTACTCATGTCTTTGTGTCACATTTCAGTAATTCTCAAAATATTTTAAACATTTTCATTATTATTATATTTGTTAGGGTGATCAGCAATCAGTGATCTTTGATGTTGCTATTGTCATTGTTTTGGGGTGCCATGACTCATGGTCATATGAGACAGTGAACTTAATCAATAAATGTGTGTGTTCTGACTGCTCCAATGACCAGCCATTGTCCCCATACCTCTCCCTCTCCTCAGGCCTTCCTATTTTCTGAGACACAAGAATGTTGAAGTTAAGCCAATTAATAATGTTACGATGGCCTCTAAGTGTTCTAGTGAGAAGACTAGTTGCACATTCCTCACTTCAAATCAAACCTAGAAATGATTAACCGTAGTGACAAAGGCATGTCAAAAGTCAAGATAGGCCGAAGTTAGGCCTCTTGTGCCAAACAGCCAGGTTTTGAGTGCAAAGGAAACATTCTTGAAAGAAATAAAAAGTGCTACTTCAGTGAATACGTGAATGATGAGAAAATGAAACAGCCTCATTGCTGATATGGAGAAAGTCTGAGTGGTCTGGATAGAAGATCAAGTTGGCCACAAACATTCTCTTAAGCAAAGCCTAATCCAGAGCAAGGCCCTAACTCTCCTCAATTCTGTGAGGGCTGAGAGAGGTGGGGAAGCTGCAGAAGAAAAGTGTGAAGCTAGCAGAGGTTGGTTCGTGAGGTTTGAGGAAAGAAGCCATCTCAGTGACATCAAAGGGCAAGGTGAGCCAGCAAGTGCGGATGGAGAAGCTGGAGCAAGTTCTCCAGAAAGTCCAGCTGAGAACATTCATGAAGGTGGCTACACAAGCCAACAGATTTTCATTGTAAATGAAGCAGCCTTGTACGGGAAGAAGATGCCATCTAGGACTTCCATAGCTAGAGAGGAGAAGTCAATGCCTGCTTCAGAGCTTCAAAGACAAGCTGACTCTCTTGTTAGGGGCTAACTAGCTGGTGACTTTCAAGTGAAGCCAGTGTTCACTTACCATTCTGAAAACCCTAAGACCCTTAAAAATTATGCTAACTCAATGCTGCATGTGCTCTATCAATGGAACAACAAAGCCTAGATGACATCCCATCTATTTATAACATGGTTCACTGAATATTTTAAGCCCACTGTTGAGACTTACTGCTCTGAAAAAAAGAATCCTTTCAAAATATGATGGCTCGTGGACAATGTAGCTGGTCACTCAAGAGCCCTGACAGAGATGGACAGCAAGATGAATGTTATTTTCATGCCTGCTAACACAGCATCCATTCTGCAGCCATGGATCAAGGAGTCATTTTGACTTTCAAGTCTTATTATTTAAGAAATACATTTCATAAGGCTATACCTACAATACATAGTTATTTCTCTGGATCTGGGCCAAGTAAATTGTAACCTTCTAAAAAGGAATCACCATTCTAGATACCATTAAGAACATTTGTGATTCATGGGAAGAGATCAAAATATCAACTTTAACAGGAGTTTAGAAGAAAATGATTCCAACCTCATGCATGACTTTGGGAGCTCCAGACTTCAGAGGAGGAAGTAACTGCAGATGTGGCAGAAATACCAAGAGAAGTAGAATTAGAAATGGAACCTGAAGGTGGGACTGAATGCTACAATCTCATGACAAAACTTGAATGGATGAGGAGTTGCTTCTGGTGGATGAACAAAGAAAATGGTTTCTTGAGATGGAATCTACTCTTGGTGAAAATGCTGTGAATATTGTTGAAATCATGACAAAAGATTGAGAATATTACATGAACATAGCTGATATAGCAACAGCAAAATTTGAGAGGATTGAGAGAACTTCTACTGTGAGTAAAATGCTACCCAACAGCATCATGTACTACAGTGGAATCATTCATGGAAGGAAGAGTCAATCAATGCAGCAAACTTCACTGTTGTCTTCTTTTAAAAAATTGCCACAGCCACCCTGACCTTCAGCAACTGCTACCCTGATCAGTCAGCAGCCATAAGCATCGAGACAAGACTCTCCACCAGCAAAAATATTATGACTCATTGAAAGCTCAGATAATGGTTAGCAGTTTTTAGTAATATTTTAAAATTAAGGTATGTACTTCCTTCTTTTTTTTTTTTAAAGTAATGCTATTGCACCCTTAATAGACTACAGTATACTGTAAACTTAACTCTTACATGCACTGGGAAACCAAAAAAAAAAATCATTTGACTCACTTTATTGCAATATTCACTTTATTTTGGTGGCCTGGAACCAAACCTACAGTGTCTCTGAGGTGTGCCTGTAATTCTGTTCTAAGGGTCTATTGCTCCTCAGAGCTCCTTGGACTACACTGTGGAATCATCTTCTGAAAGAGTGGTTCTTAACCTGAGATCATTTCCCCACCCCCACCCCAAGTATCTTTGGCAGATGTCTGGAGACATTTTATGTTGTCTCAACTGGGAGAGTGCTATTGGCATCTAGTGGGAAGAGGTCAGGGATGCTGCTAAACATCTTACAGTGCACAGGAATCACAAAGAAATTATCTGGCCCCTAATGGCAGTAGTGCTAAGGTTGAGAAACCTTGCTCTAAGATATTAATTGAGCATAATTTTGCAAGCACCCAATTATTCTAAAATATCCTAGGACTTCAGGAATTCTTAAAGACAAACTGATTAATTACAGTAAAGACTCAGAGACTGGATCTTGACTATTTTGGGTAGATCTAGCTTTTGTGAAGCCCTCAAACAAGCTGTTCCAAGTTTTGAAGACCCAAGACCGGGGAACTGTGAGGCTCCTCTCACTAGCTGGCAGGCTTGTTGGCGATGTTGTACACAAGTAATGCCAGCCAGATGATTTTACCCTAATCAAGATTTGTATGAACATGACATTTTGTTTATCCTGTTGCCTTTTTGTTCTTCTGAGTCATAAACAGCAATAGCAGAGCAGAACAATTATCCCTTCATGTTGCAGGCACAGATGTGTAAACGCATGGAGGCTTTCAAGGAAGCCAGTGATGCCAAAACAATTCATATTATACTTCATCTACTGCCCTATAGGATTTCAGACAACAAAAGTGTGCAAAACACTGTAACCCTCTATATTTATATTTCAAGTGGTCTTAGGAGCGGCCTCATGGCATTCTATGTAGGCACATACTTTCAACACTTCTGTTAAAATCATCAAAAACTCTCTCTGTAGGCTGAGATCAAAACTTTCTGATTCAACCCCAGTGATAATGTCCCATCAGATACTAAAACATAAATTCAAAATCTTGATCCAAACACCTCATGTCCAGTTCTCCTTACACCAAAACTAGGAAGAAGGGTAACGCTTTAAACACTTAATTAGCTAAAAGTTCTAAGTGTAAGGGCTACACAACATAATATTATACATGCTCATTTCAACCTTTTATATAAGGTAAGGTCAGCAAACTTTCTGCAAAAGCCCAGATGGTAAATACCTGGCTTTGTGGACCATAACGGCTCTTTGCAACTGCTCAGCTCTGCTCTCGTAGATGAAAACAGTCATAGACAACATGTAAATAAATGAATGCACCTGTGCCCATGCTTGATTTGTGAACTCTAAAATTTGAATTTCATATAATTTTCATATGTCATAAAATATTATTCTTTTTTCTTTCCTCAGCCATTTTAAAAATAGAAAAACCATTCTCAGTTCATGGCCACAAAACAGGCAATGGGTTGGAATTGGCCCACAAGCCACAGTTTACTCACCCCTGATTTAAGGGACATGCCTGTTTATAAAGCAAAACATAAACTATAACACCAAGCAGAAGAAAGATGATTATAGGAAAAATAGGAAACCTACTTTAATTTTTCATCTTTAGTTTAAAGATATTTTATTTTATTTTACTTTTTTAATGTTTATTTATTTTTTCTAGAGATAGAGACAGAGCACGAGCAGGGGAGGGGACAGAGAGGGAGACACAGAATCTGAAGCAGGCTCCAGGCTCTGAGCTGTCAGCACAGAGCCCGATGCATGGTTCGAACCCATGGACCATGAAATCATGACCTGAGCCGAAGTCAGACTCTCAGCCAATGGAGCCACCCAAGCACTCCTAGCCTAAAGATATTTTAAATCAATTATTCTAATAATAATAAAGTATTCTAATTCAATATTAAACATAATTTTATTTTTTAAATAAAGGTATTACAGTAAATCTGCTATCCTACTCTTTCGTTAAAATAAAAAATGTTTAAGAAGGTTTAAGTTCTCTGACAATATTTAATTTTTTTTTATGGGAATGATGATGGCTTGGAAAATAACCAGAGAAATTAAATTGGGAACATTCTTTACATACTTTAAACTCTACCCCCCATATTTCCTTAATGCATCATGTTCTCACAGGTTTGATTCATGGTACATCTACTGTAATTAGTAAATTTATTCCTAAATCTATTTTACTTAAGTGTCACTGTTTCTAATTATTAGTAATAAGAGGAAATTTGGTGAGTATATTTAGTTTACCTAAATCAGGCACATATGTCCTAAAATGTAAAAGTGTCTAAGGGTTCAAGAAAGGGGTTTCACATATTATCCATTCCCTTTCTTCTCTTAAAAAAAAAAAAAAGTCCTGAATATTCATCTCAAAGGCAATCACTTGGATAAGTACTCCTTTGATCTAAATGGATTTGCCTTAAAAGGAACCATTAGAATAAGTGAGAGTAATCCTTCCCTAAATAAATAACCATGTAATGAGTGTCCCTCCTTCCCCTCCTTCCCCTCAGCTGAATCCTGAAAGTTGCAGTTTTTGGAGGCCAGTACTATCTGATTCCAAGGTTTCTGATGCCCACTATACCATTTGAAGTTGTGTCGATTCCTTTTATGTTTCATTATGCTGCTCCTCCTGCCTGAAGGCCCTTCTCTCTTGTTCAAGAGTAACTCAAATATAAATCTCCTTTAAGAAATATTTTGGGCACCCACCTTACTTTTTTTCACTGCAGTGGTATCTACCATATGTTAGTGCTTATACCATTTCATGCACTTACTTGTTTATATATTTTGGCTCCTCAGGTTATACTATAAGCTCTTTGAGGGCAGAAGTTTTATATCTTCAGCACCCAGCCTAAAGCTGGGATGTAAATGTAGGGTGTTTTTGATAACTTATAAGACAATCAGAAAGTTGGTCTTATTGGCTCTCTCTTATATTTGGATGTCTACAAGAAGGTGTCTCCGCTGAGGCTAATCACTGCCTGTGACTTGTTGTCAGGCCCTCTTGAGGAGCCAAAGCCCCTTTCTCTGCTGGAGCCCAGAAGAGCGTGGAGCAGATCCCCTTCCCCCCTAACCCACAGGCAGCTCCAGAATGTTGTACTGAGGGAGGTTAGAAGTAGAAATCTGATAAAGGGAATGGGAACAAGGACGGGATGTAGCGAATGTGTCCGGAAGTAACATTTGCAGGGTAGGAACAACATTTGTATCGTGTGTTTATTTGAAGAGGCTTATAGGAGCTTTTGGAGATAATAAGGAGATGGGGTTAAAACACCTCCTGCTAATTTTTTATACCACCCACTGCTCTTGCCTCTCAGTCCCTTCTACTTTTACCAGCATAACATTCTGAGCTGACAAACACAAACATTTGCACCCGATGGCAGGTAAAATCTCAGAAAGAGGTTGAAATATAAGAAAAAATATCTAGCTAATTTGGATTTTCTCTTGCATTGTACCAGGAAGTCTGGCAAATCAGCAATCAGAAAGAAACTTCTTTACTTTCTCCCAACCAAATCTGTTCACCTTCGACTATACTTTCAGTGGATTTGAAATTTCTCCAAAAACTTTGTGTTTCTTCTCTTTAAAAGGAAAACCTTAATTCTTGACTCCTTCAATGTGTGCTGGAAATTGACTGCTTCTAACAAACAATATGGTGGAAGTTACAGTGTGTTACTTTGGACTTGGTCATAACAAGCATTATAGCCCCCTTTTTACCTTGTCTCTTGAATCACTTGCTCCAGGAAAGTAGCTGACATGTAAAAATATTCAACCAGCCCTCTGGAGAGGTCCATGTTGAAATGAAGTAAGAATTTCTACCATCAGCAATGTGAATAAGCCATTTTAAAATGTGTCCTTCAGCTTCTGTCAAGCCTTCAAGTGACTGAGGGCCTGGGTAACAACTTTACTGCAGCCTCATGAAGGTCTGTGAGAAGGAACCACACAAATTACTGACTCTTTAAAACTGTGAGATAATAGATGTTTGTTTATCTTACAACTTGTAAGTTGTAATTTATAATTTGTAATAAAATAATAGTTAATATAATATTTATATTATCTCACTTTCCCATGAAATGCTGAAAAATCAGCAGTGTTACTGGAAGAAAAAAAATAGTCTGCAAATAGTCTGAGAGATCAAGAACTGAATTTATATTCAATTCTTGGGTAACTACTCAGTAATAAAGACATGTAGGCAAACTGAGACTCTCCTTTTAGTTTCAGACTCATAGCTAATTGTCTGCATATCTCCAATAGGCTGTAGACTGCTTTCAAAGATGGCAGCAACAATTTCTCCCCTGATTCTTTGCCTTGTGACTGCAGTGCTCTTCTCAACAACAGCTGGAGTCTATTTCTTCTTCTTTTGAATCTGGGCTGGTCTTTGACTTGCTTTGACCCACAGAATGTGGTAAAAGTGCAAGGCCCAGGCATGAGTGCCAAGAGGCCTTCCAGCCTCCACTTTCATTTTCTTAGACACCTAGCCTGAGAGATTGCCATGTAAGGAAGCCACTCTAGCCTACTGGAGGATGAGAGACCAAGAGGAAAACAGGTTTCCCAGGCAGCAGCAAGTACCAACTTTGAGCTATGTGAATGAAATCTTTAGTCACCCCCCAAACCTCTAGACCATAAAATTATCCACCTGAGTGCAACCACATGAGTTAGCTCAAATGAGACCAGCCAGAGAGCCAGCCAGTCAGCCAGCCCTCAGAATCGTGAGAAATGATAAATTGCTGTTGTTTTAGGCCAGTATGTTTTGGAGAGACTTCTTATACAATAAAAAATAACTTATACAGAGTCTATAGGCACATTCAACTTAACATGTACAAAATTGAACTCTAATATCTGATCTTCATTGTGTATTCTCTTCTTAATGCTACCTAGGTGATCAAGTTAAAGCCCTTGGTGTCATCCTTATTGCCTTCCCTTTTTTTTATACTCCCATACAATCCATCAGCAATTCTTATCAGCTCTCCCTCCAAAATATGTCTTTAATGTGTGCTTTTTACCACCATGAATTTTTTTCGACTACTGTGATCCTAGCCTAAAACATCAACTCTTATGTGAATTCCTAAAGTAACCTCTTCGAACATGTCCCTGTTTCTCCCTGTCCAATTTGTTCTCCATACATTAACCAGTATGATCTTTTGAAAACATTAATCAGATCATGGCACTTCCCTGCTTCATATCATGTGATGGCTTTCTGTCACACATATTCTAGTATCCAAATCCTTTGTCATAAGTTGGCCCCTACCAATATCTCTAATCTCATCTTGTACTAAAAGTCTCCTTTTGGTTCCCCACCATACAACATGCAAGCAATTTTAGCCATAGGGTGTTTGCACTTATTAGTCCTCTGACCCAGAATGCTCTTGGCTCTTCTCAGGCTGGTTCTTTCTAATTCTCAAGGTCTCAGCCCAAACTATCCTCAAAGAGCATCCTTGACACACAGCTCAAGGGGTCCCTCATCACAGTTAGCATTCAATTGTGAACATCAAAATGTACTTTTGCTGCATTAGAATGAAAGCCATTTAATACTTACTAAATTATTGGGATGGCCAGAGTAAGAAGTTCTATGTTATGTCCCCATCTGATTATAAAAACAACATATACCAACAGAACCATTGTTTTTGCACATTTTGTGAACTGGGAGATCAGGAAGCACTATCATAACTGATAGCTGCAAAATGCTACCATCTTACTGCAACATCTAGGTACTAGAAAATGAGGGCTTCAATCATCACCTGTAGGAAAATACCTGGCATAACTGTTGGCTCGAGACCCACTCTGCACCTGCTAGATCCTTGCTAGAAAAATAGGTGCCTCATGACCATTGTCTCTGACTTAGCTTATGTCTGAGTTCAAGTCTTTCATAAATACATATGATTTGTAGAAACCGTATCACATCCAAAACTCTAACTTCAAGGGGGTCTAAAAATAAAATTTTTTAATTTTTGATCCCTGCAGCTAGAAGGCACACTGAAAAGAGGTTGGAATTGATGTCAAGTTGAGCCAATCTACCAAATCTGCCATTCTCCCCCACCACACTCCTGCTACCTCCTAATGCTCTCTGATAATTACTCCATGAAATGTGTCACAATTTAAAATCACACATGCATGTGTATGTGTAAATTTTTCATTTTCTTTTCACTGTATTGTGAAAGAAACCTGCTGATGAGTACAGGAACATTGTTCATAGAAGCACTTTGGGGTTTTCTGTTTTTGTTTTATTTTAAATTTATTTATTTATTTTGAGAAAGACACACACAGTGAAAGAAAGTAGGGGAGGGACATTGAGAGAGAGAGAGAGAGAGAGAGAGAGAGAGAGAGAAAGAGTCTCAGGCAGGCTCCATGCTGTCAGTGTGGAGCCTGATGCAGGGCTTGATCCCATGAACTGTGAGATCATGACTTGAGAAAAATCAAGAGTTGGACGCTTAACTGACTGAGCCACCCTGGTGCCCCTAGAAGCACTTTGAATAGTGGTTGGCACATAGTATTTCTCTAGTGTTTAGAATGAAGAAATGATTGTGCTCACTTCG
The DNA here is from genome assembly GCF_024362965.1 of Panthera pardus. NCBI lineage: Eukaryota > Metazoa > Chordata > Mammalia > Carnivora > Felidae > Panthera > Panthera pardus. The sequence goes on along the minus strand of NW_026526688.1, from coordinate 82,619,660 downwards.
GCAGCACATATACTAGAATAAAGAAATGATTAATAAAATAAAGAAATAAATAAATGTCATTAAAAAATTAATAGTCATTTTATGATACAGACTTTCTGAGGGAGGATGTCCTTATAGATGTCACTTCTCCTTTCCTGCCCTCAGGTTGAGCTCCAGCTCACAAGCATTTCCTTCTAGTCTCTTACTTTACAACTGCATCAACATCTTGAACCCTTCCCCTTTCAAGAAGGTTCTCTCACTCCTTGCTGAAAGCCTTTTAAAGCATAGTAGCAAGCAAGTAGTCCTTACCCAGATAAGGACTAATGTTGACCTGTTTTCCACTTTAAAGTTGTATATGAGAGAAGAATAATGGTGGAGAAAGATTGGCTCCAGTTCATGAGGAAAAATAAATATGGTACTCCCATTTCTGCTTCGATCTGCCCACCCATGTAAAGTGTCATGGATTCTTCTTGAAGCCTATTTATAATCATATCTTTTAAATATAAGCATTATTTATCACCTTAGCCAGAAACATTTTGAAGAAACAATATTCCTCATTTTTGCAGAACTCTGGCCCTTCCCAATAGACTTCATAATTTCTCATAATTGGACTAAAGAATATCAGATTATTTTCTTCTCTTTCTGGAGACCACTGGAATTAACCAAGAACTACCATGACTTTTAACATCTTCTTTCTTTGTTTATCAGGGCATGATGATGGTTCTGACTGAATTCTTCGGATACGTTCTGGTAAATTTGTAGGTATAGAAGTAATGGGGTGCTGTTGTTTTCTTATCAGAACACCAATAAAGAAGGTCAGAGGGTAATTTGCCTAGAGCCTTTCCTGCCCAGACAACCATTGCCCATTGGTCTTTAAGCCTGTGGAATCTTGTTTATTTTGCATCTTTCTGCAAGAGAAATATTAAGAGAAGTAAAAGCTCATGCCCCACCTAATTTCTGCATCTACTGTCAACTGGAAAAATGAGTTAGTTATTTTTTTCTCTTCACAATCTCTAATCACAGGCCTCATTTCACCTCAATATATTAGACAAAATATCTTCTCATTTCCTTGAATCACTGTTTAGTGCCTAATGCAATATTTTTGTTGAAATATATTTGAAACATAACATTGCATAAATTAAAGGTATACAGTATGTTGATTTGACATATTTGTATATCATAATTGCCATGGTTGCAATAATAGCACGTCTATCATGTCACATAATTATCATTTCTTTGTAGTGGTTTGAATAATGAAGATCTAGCCTCTTAATTTAATTTCTGTAAATCTGATCTATAAGGTGGTACTAACCTAGGTCTTAAAAAAGGGAACAGAAGAATAGTAACCAAGTAGACTGTTGAGGAAAAATCAAAAAGACTAAAGTTTCAAACAGGGAAAATGAAACATTGGAAGAGCAAGCATATTATTGCCTTAGACTCAGAAGAAACAAGATAATTTCATCTTTGTTCCTAAATTATGATCAATTCCACTTTGCAGATAAGTTCAGATGAAAGTCTATAATTAAGGATAGCAAAAAAGTGAACAATGCCCCTTTCTACTTGGAATATAATATGGAGATGAAGATGGTCATCTGTCCTTGAAGACTAAGTGAAAGAAAGTTAAGACAGATCTAATAAGCATAACTTAAAGAAAGAAAAAATTTGTTTGAGATTTCCAAATAAGCAAAGAATGTCTATTAATTTTGGCAAATGTAGAACTGTAGCCCAAATGCATGGACAAGGCTCACCTCTCAGGGTGTCATTTTGGTGGACCAGTCAGTCCTGTGTTTAGCTTGATCCATGGCAAGGGAACTATCACTGTGTCATGGGGGGTCAAGGTCTGCAATGCCACGTGGTTCTATTCTCTTAAAGCACTCAGAGAAAGCAACAGGAATGAGGACTCCCAAGACTTAGGCTTTGGTCAAAGTGGGTAGAGATTAAAATAAATGTTGATCTTTGGTGTTAAAGGGAAACTCCGGAGCTTACTATACAAAACCAGGAAGAGTCCTTGAAGCTTTTAACCTTCTTTTCAGAGTCTAGAAGTCACACATATGAGGCTTTAAGTTTATTCTAAACTCTTCAGTCTGTGATGGACAATAATGTGGTTTCTGTTTTTGCTTGCTGTATTGCCTGTCTGTGTTTATTTGTGGGTTGCAGCTAACTGATCACACACCGTATCAGTTCCATTGCGGTAGACCAGCACTATTTGCTTTGTTATTTTCATGGAGCTTGTTTGTAAAGTGTTTCCAGACGTCAAACCAATGGGTTATTCCAAGCACTCTTGTTTTCTAAGCATTTAGTGCACCTCATCCAGTGACTTGGATTGACACTCTTATCTGTTGATTTAGGTGGCTAACATAGATAGATGGAGATGGGTGGATGGATGGACAGATAGGACAGATGATAGAAGATAGATATGGATGAACTCATTTTTTAAATAATTGGTCTACAGAAGCCTTAAGAAGTAATTCTGCAGTTGTACATTAGGAAGGGGAAGGGAGGTTGTGGATAATGAGTACAAAAGGACATAAAAGTGAGACAGAAAAAAAAAATGAGAGAGGCAGAGAGAGAGAAAGAGAGAGAGATACCAAGAAACAGAGTGAAAATCAGTTCAAGTGTGTGACTATAACCTCTGGCAAGGGATCAGACAAACAAGTTCAACCCAAAGTCAATTTAACTTTATTGGACCACACTGTCTCAGGCAATTAGAAAAATATTTGTAAAACACAGATGAGAAAAAGGAACGTGGAGCCCAATAATGCAAAACAATGTTTATAAGAGACAAATCATGAAGTGGGAAGAGTAAACACAATTATTCTATCAGCACCTCCTGTTCTTCTAAAGATTACTTAACTTACATGTAGAAAACTCCTCTGAACAAACAGCCAAAATAGTTTCTTTATAGCATACTCTTACCCCCAAAGTGGTTAGTTTTAAGCTCCCTCAAAACCTCCCAAAATCAAAAACCTTGAGGAATTTTAAATTTTGAAGAATTAGAAATAATTGCATACCAGATTCCTTGGGATTATGGATTATTTTTAGGCCAACTGATAACACCAAGCTAAAAAGAAAATAAAAATTGCCTTTATAGTTCCTATTTTCTCTTCCATTTCATTTTAAGTGAAAAACTAATGGACAGCACACAAGTGATAGCCCCAAAGTTGAAACTATAATTATAGGCTTATTTGGAGAAGAGATTGCCCTGTAACTCTTTATCCAACAGGGCTTTTGAAGTTCTTAATTCAATTCAGTATGGTATTAAGTAGTTTTGCTTGCTTTATCAAGTCTTACAAATTGCAATAGCTGAATATTTCATGAAACTGGAAAACATGAAGTGTTGTAATTTTTACCATCCATCACAGTCACACACACACACTACTCCTAGTCTCTACCTAATTCATGTCCATGTTCAGTAGTGATGGTTCTGTATATCTTCTTCCTCTAAATTCCTCCTTTACACCAGGGCCCTAACAGGACTTTGTCATTACCTATCCTTTATTCTTCTTTAATCCACCCTAATGACCAAATTCTATGTCTGATATTAAAAAAAAAAGTTGTATAGTTTTCTTCTCAGCTCACATATAAAAAAAGATACTACCTATATAAAAACAAAATGAGGTTGGTGGTGGTCTTTCACTTCTGCCATGGACATTCCAATTATTATGTCAACCCTCAAATCAAGTTCTGCTTACCTGGAAAAGCAATATGCATAAAAATCTATGTCAGGTTCTCTTCATTTAAAAAACTATTATGAAGTGCACATAAACTATTTTTCATATATGACCCTTATAGAAATATTAGTTAATAAATAGTCAGGTTTCTAAGATTTCTAATACTGAATATATCCTTGAATATTGCTATGATGGGACTTCATTTGTAATTATCATTTATTCCTTGAAGTCCAGTAAACCTTTTGACTTTTTAAAAATGACTTTAAAGGAAAAGATAACTGTTCTCTATATGTTTACTATGATTTTGTACAACTAGTAGGAAAATTTGGAGACTAATAGCAAGGATGGCTACATGCCTGTAGGTGATAAAATACTGAGAAGTAGAAATACCAACTAGATGACAAGTTGGAATCCATATATATGTGTGTAAATGTGTTTCCTTCTGTATCTTTCTGCCTTGAATAGTTTTAGAATTTGAGGTATTTATTATGCCGCCCAGCCAAAACAGTAGAAGGAAGCTTCCATGGGCATCTGGTCACTTTTTAAGTACTATTATTGAATCAGTGTTCTTGGAAGAGACTGATGTGGTAAAACAGTTATGTTAATTTCCCCTGAAGAATGTCACATTTGGTAATGTTCTGTGGGTGGTCATGTAATGAGACACTGGTGTCTGTCTATGACACATACTGTATATGAAAGGAGGCATAGATAAAGGTAACCTGAATTCCATCCCTTTCAGTGTTTATATGATGCTTATCACCATGCTATCTAGACACCCAGACTAGCAGCTTTACAACAAGAACATTTTCCACCTCCATTCAATTGAAATCAATGGACAGGGAGTCTGGGCAGGCTTTCAAAGGGTTAATATGCACACATGCTTCTGGGTAGTCAGAGATGAAAATGGACTGACCCAAGTGGCAACAATTTCCCCATTTCCAATAATGTAAGCAACTGCTTCAGTGAAATACCACTGGAAATGAATCTTCTATATTATAAACATATTCTGAGTGCATTTGCAGGCATCTAGCTATTTAAACTGCTTTTATCTAAATCAGTGACTTTTGTAAAAATATGGCTATTCACAGTCCTAGTTTATTTTGAAGAGTAATAGCATGGAAATTTCAAAGCAAAATATTTAGCTATTTTTCTTGTAAGAGAAAGCAAGTGTTGCAGTGATTCTGTGTGTGTGTGTGTGTGTCTGTGTGTTGTGTGTATACATACACACAACACACAGACACACACACACACATATATATATATATATATTGCTTTTAGTTAAAAAGAATTAAAAGTACAGATTCCTCTTTTGTATTCAAATAAAATTTTAATAAGATTGGTCCCAAAATATTTATTTTTCTTTGTCCTGTGATGGAATTGACATAGTAGAGCATGTTGTTGATTAAGACTAAATATCACTAAGTCCAGTTGGACTTTTTACAAAGTCAAATTATAACAATAATGAGCCTCTTAGAACATCTGTATTTTCTTTTGGAGAGTCTTTCACTTCCTTCCTCTTTCTAGCCCCTAACTTCCTTTGTTTTCTTTTAGTCTTGAACTGTAACCGGGACATTCTGGAACATAGATTTATTCATCTTGACCTCAGCTGTGATTAATCCACCCGAGACAAAGATCAACTTCTGGCAAACATTGGTTCCCTCTCCCTTACATCAATAATGCAAACTTACCTAGTTGTTTGCAGTATCTGCTCTAGGTGTGGCTGAAAAAGAAAATCCAAGGAGCAAAAATGCAAAAATTATCTGATTCATTTAATAAACACATATTGGATAACATTTACGTTCAGGCAGTGGGTAGGCAGTATATTTAATTAATAGATATAAATTTAACTGTACTTGAAACTCTGAAATGCAAATGAGGTTTAAGATGATGATGAATAGCTTATAGTCCACATTTTTAAGCCTTGTTCGTGTTCCACCACCATATGGTATAGAAACAAAATTATAATTCTCTTTGGTTGGGAGGAGGTCCTAGTGTACATTAATCAAATGTGCTGGCAGCTGAGATGAATGAGACCTTAGTTAATACCAAAGCCTCATTGGAACCATTAGTTCTGACCTCTTTATCAAAACTTTTACTCAGGCTGCTAACAATTAACAAAATTGATGAATCTAAGTTTCAGCTTCTGCCTTTCTTCTACTGGTCATTTGTCAATCAGTAGCATTTATTGAAAATTCACTATATGCAGAATATTTTGCAGAGTTGGAGCCTCCTAACCCTGCTAAGGGAAAACGCCTTGAAGGAGAACTAATAGGCTTCTTGAGATAAAGTTGTCACTTTTGCTAACAAGTTAGTTCAATGGTTATGAAGTGGGTTTCTTTTTACCACAGGCCTTCTCAGCATCAAACCTTCTAAAATGTTGTTAATATCTAAGAAGAGGATTTGGTATTCAACAATTTCTCTGTACTATCCTTTGTTATCCAAGCACAAATTAATGTTTCCTGGAAATACTTTTCTGTGAATCTCAATAGAAGCTGTGATCTTTGCTTTCAGAAGGGGAGGTTAATATCGCTCTTGTAGAGTTTATTACAGAAGCATACGGTTTTTAAAGTAAAGAACATCAGAGATCAACTAACTCAGGGTTCCCAAACCAAAATACTATTAAATTTTCCTTGGCAGCCATTAAAAATATAAATTCTCAAAGTCTGGCTTCCCCCCAACTGATTTAGAATGTGCGTAGATAGAACCAGAACTCTCAAGCTCCCGAGTTGATTCTAATGCTGAGCCATGTGAGGAAAACACTCTCCAGACAAAACCAATTAATACTCAAGTGAGGGAGATATCCTTTCAAAGAATCTCTAAGCCCCATTGCTGAGGCACTGCTGTTTGATAGCAGATGACTGCTTCCCTGGCCTCTCCCCAGTGTGTCAGAGAATACACTGGCCCTATGGGCTAACAATAGTAACATCATCAGTGATGCAGACTACAAAGATGAGCTGCACCAGTCAACTCTCTCTCAGCATTTTGTACTAGAAAATACAGAGGTGATGGGGTCACTGGGTTAAGGGAACTGGTGTTGAAGATGTACAGGAAAAATTCATGAAATATAGACTTAGGGAATTCAGCGAGTCCTTAAAATATAATAACATATCATAGGGATATGATCATATCATAGGGATTCCAGATTCATATCATAGGGATTCCAGAAGATGAAAAAAGAGAAAAAGGGGCAGAAAGTTTATTTGAGCAACTTATAGCAGAAAACTTCCCTAATTTGGGGAAGGAAACTGACATGAAAATCCAAGAAGCATAGAGAACTCTCATTACATTCAACAAAACCCAGCCATCACCAAGACATATCAGAGTAAATTTACAAAATGCACAGACAAGGAAAGAATCCTGAAAGCAGCAAGGATAAAAATAGTCCTTAACCTACAATGGAAGACAGATAAGCTTAGCAGAAGATCTATCCACAGAAACATGGCAGGCCAGGAAGGAGTAACATGATATATTCAATGTGCTGAATGGGAAAAATATGCAGCCAAGAATACTTTATCCAGCAAAGCTATCATTAGGATAGAAGGAGAGATGAAGAGTTTCTCAGACAAGCAAAAACTAAAGGAGTTTGTAACCACTAAACCATCCCTGAAAGAAATATTAAAGGAGACTCTGTGGGGGGGGGGGGTGGAGAAAAAGGCAAAAAGCAACAAAGACTAGAAAGGAACAGAGAACATCACCAGAAACACCAACTTTACAGGTAACACAATGGCACTAAATTCATATCTATCAATAATCACTCTGAATGTAAGTGGACTAAATGCTCCAACAAAAAGACATAGCACAGTAGATTCAATTAAAATAATAATAATAATAATAATAATAATAAAATAAAAACAGGTCCTTCTATATGCTGCCTACAAGAGAGTCATTTTAGACCTAAAGACATCTACAGATTGAAAGTGACATGATGGAGAAACATATATTATGCCAATGCATGTCAGAAGGAAGCTGGGGTAGCCATACTTTGATCAGAGAAAGTAGATTTTAAACTGAAGACTAACAAGAGACAAAGAAGGGCATTATATCATAATTAAGAGGTCTATTTAACAAGAAGATCTAATAATTATAAATATTTATGCTCCCAATTTGAAAGCACCCAAATATATGAATCAATTAATAACAAACATAAAGAAACTTATTGATAATAGTTAGAGCAATGGACAGATCATCTAAGCAGAAAATCAATAAGGAAATAGTGGTTTTGAATGACACACCAGACCAGATGGACTTAACAGATATATCCAGAACATGTTTTCCTAAAGCAGCAGAATACACATTCTTTTCAAGTGCACATGGAACTTCGTTCAGAATAGATCACATACTAGGTCACAAATCAGCTCTCAATAAGTACAAAAAGATTGTGATCATACCATGCATATTTTCAGACCACAATGCTATGAAACTTGAAGTCAACCACAAGACAAAATTTGGAAAGACCACAAATACATGGAGGTTAAAGAGCATCCTACTAAAGAATAAATGGGTTAATAAGGAAATTAAAGAAGAAAATTAAAAGTACATGGAAGCAAATGAAAATGAAAACACGACAGTACAAAACTTTTGAGATATGGCAAAGACAATGAGATGTGAAAAAAAGGGAAGTATAATGCAATTAAGGTCTACCTCAAGAAGTAAGAAAAGCCTCAAATACACAACCCAACCTTACACCTAAGGGAGCTAGAAAAGAAACAACAAATAAAGTCTAAAGCCAGCAGAAGAAGGGAAATAATAAAGAGTAGAGTAGAAATAAATAATCTGGGAACAAATAAACAAAACAGGAGAATGGATCAATGAAACAAAGAGCTGTTTCTCTGAAAAAATTGATAAAATTAATAAACTCCTAGCCAGACTTACCAAAAAGAAAAAAGAAAGTACCCAAATAAATAAAATCATGAATGAAAGAGGAGAGATCACAACCAACACCACAGAAACACAATTATAAGAGAATATTATGAATAATTATATGTCAACAAACTGAGCAATCTGGAAGAAATGGACAAATTCCTAGAAACATACAAACTACCAAAACTGACACAGGAAAAAATAGAAAACTTGAACATACCCATAACCAGCAAAAAAATTGAATCAACAATCAAAAATCTCCCAAGAAACAGGAGTCCAGGACCAAATCGATTTTCGGAGGAATTCTACCAGACATCTAAAGAAGAGTTAGGTGCGCCTGGGTGGGTCAGTTGGTTAAGCATCTGACTTCAGCTCAGGTCATGATCTCGAGGTCCATGAGTTTGAGCCCTGTGTCAGGCTCTGTGCTGTCAGCTTGGAGTCTGGAGCCTGCTTCAGATTCTGTGTCTCCCCCTTTCTCTGCCTTTCCGCTGTACGCACTCTCTCTCTCTATTTTTCTCTTTATCTCTCTCTCAAAAATAAATAAACATTTAAAAATTAAAAAAAAATAAAGTCAAGTTAATACCTATTCTTTTCAAACTGTTCCAAAAAATAGAAATAGGAGGAAAACTTCCAAACTCCTTCTACAAGGCGAGCATTACCTTGATTCCAAAACCAGACAAAATCCCACTGAAGGGAATTACAGGCCAATATCTCTGATGGGCATGGATGCAAAAATTCTCAACAAGATACTACTGCAAGACACTACAGAATACTCAACAAGATCAAATGTAATAGTATATTAAAAGAATTATTCACTATGATCAAGTGGGATTTATTCCTGGGCTGTAGGACTGGTTCAATATCCACAAATCAATTAATTGATACACCATGTTAATAAAAGAAAGGATAAAAACCATATGATCCTCTCAAAAGATGCAGAAAAAGCATTTGACAAAATACAGTATCCATTCTTGATAAAAACTCTCAAAAAGTAGGGATAGATGGAACATACCTCAATATCATAAAGTCCATATACAAAAGAACCACAGCTAATATCATCTTCAATGGGGAAAAAATAAGAGCTTTTCCTCTATGGTAGAAACAAGACAGAGATGTTCACTCTCACCATTACTATTTAAAATTGATCTGGAAGTCTTAGCCTCAACAGACAACAAGAATCTTAAAAAGGCATCCAATTCAGCAAGAAAGAAGTCAAGCTTTCTTTATTCACAGATGCCATGACACTCTACATAGAGAACTTGAAAGACTTCACCAAAAAATTCCTAGAACTAATACATGAATTGCAAAATTGCAGGATATAAAATCAACATATAGAAATCTGTTGCATTTCTATACACCAATAATGAAGCAGGAGAAAAAGAAATCAATGGAATCAATGTCAGTTACAATGACACCCAAACAATAGGATATCTAGGAATAAACCTAACCAAAGAGGTAAAAGATCTGTACTCTGAAAACTACAGGACACTGAAAGAAATTGAAGAGGACACAAAATGATGGAAAAGAATCCTATGCTCATGGATCGGAAAAACAAACATTGTTAAAATGTCAATACTACCCAAAGCAATCCACGCATTTAATGCCATCTCTATCAAAATACCACCAGCATTTTTCACCGAGGTAGAACAAACAATTTTAAAATTTGTGTTTTTTTAATTTTTTTTTTAACGTTTATTTATTTTTGAGACAGAGAGAGACAGAGCATGAACGGGGGAGGGGCAGAGAGAGAGGGAGACACAGAACCGGAAGCAGACTCCAGGCTCTGAGCCATCAGCCCAGAGCCGGACGCGGGGCTTGAACTCACGGACCGTGAGATCGTGACCTGAGCTGAAGTCGGACGCTTAACCAACTGAGCCACCCAGGCGCCCCAAACAATTTTAAAATTTGTATGGAACTACAAAAGACCTTAAATAGCCAAAGCAATTCCGAAAAAGAAAAGCAAAGCTGAAGGCATCATGATTATGGATTCAAACTATATTACAAAGCTATAGTCATCAAGACAGTCTGGTACTGGCACAAAAACAGATGCATAGATCAATGGAATAGAATAGAAAACCCAGAAATGGACCCACAACTATAGGGTCAAAAAGAAAGTATGTCTTTTTATTTTTTTCATGTTTATTTCTTTTTGAGAGAGAGACAGAGTGTGAATGGGGGAGAAGAAGAGAGAGAGGGAGACACAGAATCCAAAGCAGGCTCCAGGCTCTGAGCTGTCAGCACAGAGCCTGACGCAGGGCTCAAACTCATGAACTGCGAGATCATGACCTGAGCTGAGGTCAGATGCTCAAATGACTTAGCCACCCAGTGCCCCAACTATAGGGTCAAATGATCTTTGACAAAGCAGGAAAGAATATCCAGTGGAAAAAAGACAGTCTCTTCAACAAATGGTGCTAGGAAAACCAGACAGTGACATGCAGAAGAATGAAGCTGGACCACTTTCTTACAACATACACAAAAATAAATTCAAAATGGATGAAAGACCTAAACGTGAGACAAGTAACCATAAGAATCCTAGCGAACTCAGGCAGCAACCTCTTGATCTCAGACGTAGCAGCTTCTTATTAGACACGTCACTAGATGCAAGGGAAACAAAAGCAAAAATGAACTATTGGGACCTCATCAAGATAAAAAGCTTCTGCACAGGAAGGAAACAACCAACAAAACTAAAAGGCAGCCTATGGAATGGGAGATAATACTTGGAAATGACATATCTGATAAAGAGTATCAAAGATCTATAAAGAACTTATCAAACTCAACACCCCAAAAAGCACAAGTAATCCAGTTAAGATATGGGCAGAAGACATGAATAAACACTTTTCCTAAGAAGACATCCAGATGGTTAACATACACATGAAAAGATGCTCAACATCACTCATCATCAGGGAAATACAGATCAAAACCATGAAGAGATACCACCTCACACCTGTTGGACGGCTAAAATTAACAACACAAGAAACAACAGGTGTTAGCAAGGATGCAAAGAAAGGGGAACCCTCTTACACTGTTGGTAGGAATGAAAGCTGGTGAAGCCACTGTGGAAATCAGTATGCAGGTTCCTCAAAAAGTTAAAAATAGAAAGACCCTATGACCCAGAAATTGCACTACTCGGTATTTACCCAAGGGATACAAAAATACGGATTCAAAGGGGTACATGCCATGCAATTTTTATAGCAGCATTATCAACAAGAGTCAAACTATGGAGAGAGACCAAATGTCCAATGGCTGATGAATGGATAAAGAAGAGGTGGTATATATATACATATATAACTATATATATGTGTGTGTGTGTGTGTGTATATATATATATATGTTACGAGGGAAGAAATAGAAGCCTACAGATGTCAAGTATTTTGCCCAAGTTTGGTGTTATGGCTAGGATTTAAACACAGGCCTTACTCCCTACGTTATATTGTGAGTGTTATAAATATTTTCAGTAGTCAAAGTACATGTGAACCAGCTTTAGTGGAAAAGAGAAATTAAGTGGCCTCATTAACCCACCTCCTGGATCCTGAAATTTCTATTTTGCAAGACTTATTTTTCTCTCATTATTCTCTCTCATTTTCTCTCATATACATATGTGTGTGTGTGTGTGTGTGTGTGTGTGTATACATATATATGTAGATATATATATGTATGTATATACATATATAGTTATAATATTTAAGCATGAAATCATATGCAAATGTGTATTTTTAAAGTTTAAAAAGAGTCTCTGGATGCTCTCATGCTATCCAAGGCCACTCTGGCAATCAGCTGACTATACTAGGTCTTGCTTAACCTCCAGAATGGCACTTTTTTTTAATGTTTATTTGTTTTTGAGAGAGAGAGAGAGACAGAGAGAGACAGAGAGAGAGAGAGAGAAAGAGAGAGAATGTGTGAGTGGGGGAGAAATAGAGGGAGACACAAAATCCGAAGCAGGTTCCAGGCTCTGAGCTGTCAGCACAGAGCCCAATGCAGGGCTGGAACCCACAAACTGTGAGATCGTGACCTGAGCCAAAGTAGGACGCTTAACCGACTGAGCCACCCAGGTGCCCCCAGAATGGCACTTCTGCCCATGGTCCACATTGGAAACTTTGCTCTCCTAGATTAAAAGAGAAGCTAGACAAAAAAATTCTGTACAAGTACATATCATATGTGCACACCCACACAGAGTAAAACAAGTATAAGTATAACCAAACTGCAGCAGTCCAATTGAGTAGGACAATAAATAGGTGAGAACTAGCATCTTACCTATGGGGGAAGACTTCATGAAGCAGGTGAAAAATAATTAGTTTTTGCAAAAAGAACAAAACAGTTTTGGTGAAAGACAGGACAAGACTTCAGGGAGGGGCATGGACTTGGGGGATAAATAAGTGAGCAAATGAGGAGATGCTTTGTTTGATTGGAGGAAAACAGAAAAGAGCCAAATAAGGAAGCATTCATTGGTTTATGCCCTGCCATAAAACCTATGACCCAGAATTTAAATATGGTTCAAGAGTGATGTAGGAAACATATTAGCAGTTTAAAATGTTATTATTTTAAAGCTAACATGTATTAAAAACCAACTATGTTTAAGGCACAGTACTGAGCACTTTCTATCCTTTGACTCATTTACTCCTTCCAGTTCATCCACAAACTAAGGATGAACATGCTTCGCAAGATACCAGGGAAGAAATAGAAGCCTACAGATGTCGAGTATTTTGCCCAAGTTTGGTGTTATGGCTAGGATTTATACACAGGCCTTACTCCCTACGTTATACTGTGAGTGTTATAAATATTTTCAGTAGCCAAAATACATGTGAACCAGCTTTAGTGGAAAAGAGAAATCAAGTGGCCTCATTAACCCACCTCCTGGATCCTGAAATTTCTATTTTGCAAGGCTTATTTTTCTCTCATTAAAGTTGATACAATAAAAATATGCTAGAACAGAAATTTGGAAAAGAGCCTGAAAAGGTTATGAAACCTACACTATAGGAATTTAGAGAATCTGAGGTGTTGCAATGATTAGAAATGTGTGTTTTATAAAACATGTATTAAAATTGGAAATGTTTATTGTTTAGTTAAAAGTTAATCCTTTAAATTGATAAATTAGCTAAAACACTGCCACAAAGTAAGCTGTTTTAAGCACATTCCTTAAAAACTTTCAAGATCATGTTTTCTATGAAAATATATACTAAATATATTGTATAGGAAAAAAATGACTAATGAATACATGCCAACCATTTTTCAAATCAATCCATCCTTTTCAAATGCTTCACATACATGTCTCAAGGGAACTTATGTGCTTAGTAAAATCCTCCATTTTCCTAAAGGACTTAGAAGAAATTTTACTTGCTGGATCTTACAGCCAAGGAAACATAGATTTAATGGGGAAATACCCATGATGACAGGAGGTATTGTTCAGGTAGAAATTCTTTAAGGATGGGGGTGACAGTCACCTTCCTGGGTAAAGGCATGTGAGGACAAAAACAGGAGAGGAGCTTTTTAGCCTAAGCATCTATGATTATTTCTCACTTCTACCGTCGTTAGTCTGTTTTGACCTCATTGATGTTGTCTAAGGTTTTGGTTAAGTTCAGAGCATGGGGAAAAAAAAGAAAAAGAAAAAATTGTAAGGGTCTAGAAGCATTTTTCAAATCCTATATATTTCTGGAAATTTGCATGTTTGTGTCAATAGAAACACACAAAGATCCAGAATCTTCTTTCTCTTTTTGAATTAAGGGTAAATTTTCCAGATATTTGCATTCTGGGCCATGGAAACATTAAAAAAATAAATGAAAGAAAAGAGAAAGAACAGAAGTTCTCCAAGAGTCTAGTTCACATGAACTCGGATGATTCCAATTACTTTGCCATGCTTGAATTTATCTATCTATACTAAAAAGCCATGTGATTTTGGAAACTTCTATAATAATATGCCAAATATAATCACAATTACATAATTATACAATATAAAAACGATTACTTAAATAACATTACCGGTTAACCCCGGTAATTACCTGTACATGTATGTGGGCAAACAGGCAATTTTACTACAGAAGACTGCTCTGTTTGAATTTGTTTTTATGAAGAAATTGTGGCAGTTTAAAAAACAACAACAACAACAACAACAACAACAACAACAACAAAAACGCAACCTCTCAAAACTAAAAAGGCACAGCTTTGATTGCTTGGCCTGTGAATAAACTTTAAAGAATGCTTTTCAGATTTGGTACACAATAATGTTGCAAGCCAAAGATTCAAAGACAGCTTGCTGAAGAATATTTATGTGGGGCTGGTAAATAATTCACAAGACTTTATATAGGTTGGCTTGAAACTTTAAACAGGAGATACTATAATTGAGAGTAACGTTGGAGAACTAGATATGCGTACAAGGGAAGTCATGCTTGCCTCAACTAATAATAGGGTTATAGTAGCCACTTGACGTCTTCCAGAATCCCGGCCTCCCAGAAACTGGAACAGGAACAAGAACAGAGACTAGAAGACACAGAAACTAACTCGGAGCTCTTCTCTGAGGAACTCATACCTAACCCTTAGAAGTAGCTCCCTCCAAAAATATTTAAATGCTGTGACTGCACTATAGGCTGTGTGATCCATTTGGTTAATTTATTTGAACCAGGTATCTGTTTTTCAAGAAAAAAAAAAAAAGGAAACATAAGCTCACGAATTCAGTGACAAATAAGTCAAATGATTTGATTGAATTGACTTGCACTCAGTCACTGAGGAACCCAGTTGTTGGCTGGGGATATAGACCTAGAGAATGAGGTAATCCCCCACAACTTTCTTGGTGCTCATAGCTAAACGTTATGAACATTGGCTAGTGTAATATTGACAGGAGTCAAGCTAAAAGATGATACATTAATAAAGGCAGAAAATAAAACATTGATGGTGACTATATGTTAAGAAAGTACTCATTCAGTGGAAAGCTTTAAAAACTGTTTTTTCCTGCTTTATTTTGTTTTTCATAAATAACTTTGCTCTTAAAACTGGCCCCAAATTTAATTCAGTTTTTTTCTTTGTTCCTAAACGTGGTAAGAGGTAAACTGCTCTACCCAGAACTGTTGATAGAGGTCAATACGCAGTATCAAAAAAAAAAAAAAAAAAAAAAAAAAGATTTATCTAATGGAGATGGACTTTTTTCCCCTTATATTTTGTTCTCTGATCTATCACTATACTACAAGTTTCTTAGAATGTCTCAGCTAAAAAATGCATAATAATATACATTTATTTTAATAAGAATATCTCTTTGTAAGGAATGATGAAAAAGTAAAGATAAGCTAAGCATACTAAGCAGCAGAGAAATCAAGTTAAATTTGGCTGAAGAGAAGTTTATAAAATTGACATTCACCTCCAAGCTAGCCCTTGAATTACCAGAAAGACACAAATGCAAACATCACATAGAGTGAATTACCAATACTGAGTGTCAGTTCTTTCCAGCTGTTTAGGTATGTGGCAATGAAATGATCCATGGACAAGAAAAATACACACATTGGTTCTGCAATACGCACTAAATAATCTGAAGCAGGAACAGCCACACAAGTTCTAACACTTGTGTGCTCACATAGGGATTCCACGGAAAGGGGGTTAAGAAGGCACACGGGGATAGATAGATCTTTTGGGAAAACGAAAAAATTATACAAGAATAAGTTTTGAAATTCTCCAGATACTAGCACATGAACTCCATGCCCCACCCCCCCCCACCCCCCAGGGAACAAAAGCCAAATAAAGTCATCTTTGTCTCACTAATAAAAGCTTTGGAAAACACAACCACTAAAAACAGGGGTATATCCCAGAATGATAAAGAAAACCCACAAAAAGCTTACTTGAGACATTAAGATTTAAGAGATATTCACTTTTCCTTTTGATATTGAAATATTAATTAAATTATTTTAAAGAAAAACTAATGCCTGCTTAAGTCATCTGTAGGCAATTTTGTCATGTTGCTAGGTGAATAATAAAACTTCAGTGGAAGATCTAATGTTTACTTTTCCAATGCCATAAATCATTCCGTTTTCCAAAGTTTTGAATTACGATGGCAACATTTTTGGCCGGGTCTGATTTTGTAAAATTGATGTTCAGTAATGATGATGGCAGGATTTAAGCTTAGCTTAAAAGGGAAATCTGTGTAGTAGAAGTCCGGAGCAAAATCAGATTAGATTCACAAAGTGCACTGCACATTAGTAAGCATGACTTGGTTGTTTTAGTGCTTTATAATGTTCAAGGTTGGCACATTGGTTATCTTCTTTAATGCTCAAAAAAAATTCTGTTGTGTTGAGCAGATGATTATCATTTCTACTTTACAAATGAATTATCAAGTTCAGAGAGTCTAAGTAGCCTTCCTCCATTCTCACAGATCTCTTCTTGGAGTCCGAAGGCCTGTGGTTGAGTGTTTGGAGCATGTTCAGGAGGCACGGATACTCTGAGCCACCAGGTCAGGCCTCTGACCCATGTTTGTCATTTGAAGGGTCATTCTGAGTTACGGTTTTGTCACCTGGCCTTCATTAGTATGCAGTCTCTGTCACCAAGTTCATCATGGAGTAGAGTAAGAACCGTGGAAGAAGTCTGAGCTTAGACTGGGATGTGCTGCTTAGAACCTAGCCAGAGAAATATAGACACCATGAGGCCAGGGGAGTTGGTCCTAACCTGCTTTCTGCAAAGCTGATAATTCAGTAGGACATAATATTTAATTTTTTCAAAATAATTTTTGATTGTCTTTTAATGATTTAGAGAACTATCCAATTCCCCCGAAATGAAATCATCCTAAGGAAATGCTTGATGAGTCCATCATCTTATAATTAAGCTACAGAATATATTTTGCCTGATAAATTCAAAGTAAGGTTTGCTAATAACCACGAAACAGTCTCATCTCAGAAAGATTAAGGGGGTGGTTCTGGAATCAAATCACCTTACACTTGTATCTCAGACATGCTGCTTGCTAATTTACTGGTTTTTGGGAAATTATCCAACCTCCTTTTCTTTATATCCCACTTTTGAAAAATGAGAATCATAAAAAGAATGCCTACTACATAGTGTTTTTGTGAAGATTAAATAAAATAATCCATGTAAAACATTTAATAAGGGCATTATAATTTGAGCTCTCATTTGGGAGGCTTTTTGAAGACCCAAGCAAAATTTTCTACATGACAGAACTTAACCATATCCTAATAATTGTCTTCAAACAAGCCCCAGACAAACACCACTTTACTTTATGTCTCTATAAGTGATTTGCCTTTTCTGGACATTTCATGGAAATGTAATAATACAATATGGGGCCTTTTTTGTCTGGCTTCTTTCACTTTGAATAATGTTTTCAAGATCATACATGTTGCAGCATATATCAGTAGTTCATTCCTTTTTATGGCTGAATAATATTCTGTTGTATGGATATACCACAATGTGATTAATCATTGATGGAATTTTGGATGTTTCCACATTTTGGCTATTATGAATAATGCAGCTACAAATATTTATGTACAAGTTTTTGTGTAAAATATGTATTTTTTCAATTCTCCTGTGTATATACCTATGCATAAAATTACCCAGGTAGAGGATAACTTTGTTTTTTTTTAACTTTTTAGGAAATGCCAAGCTATTTTCCAAGGTGGCTGTGCCATTTTACATTCCTACCAGCAGTGTATGTGTTCTAATTTCTCCACATCCCCACCAACACTTGTTATTGTTCTTTTTTAAAAAGTATAACTACCCTAGTGAGTGTGAAGCAGTATTTTACTGTGGTTTTGATTTGCATTCCTTAATGTCTAATGATGTTGAGCATCTTGTCATGTGCTTGTCAGTCGTTTGTGTATCTTCTTTGGAGAAATATCTATTCAAATCCTTTGTCCATTAAAAAAGATTGGGATTTTTTTGTCTTTTTATTCTTGAGTTGTAAGGATTCTTTATATATTCTATATACTAGATCCTTATCAGACATGTTATTTGGAAATATTCCCTCCCATCCTGTGGATTGTCTTTTAAATTTCTTGGTAGTGTCCTTTGAGGCATAAACATTTTTTACATTTCAAAAAACTCTATTTTTTAGATGTCATATCTAAGCAACCAGTGCCTAATCCAAGGTCACAAAGATGTACACATACTGTTTTTCCAGATGTTTTATGGGCTTAACTGTTACATGCAGGTATTTGATCCATTTTGATTTAATTTTTACATTATGTGAGGCAAGGGTCCAACTTCACTTTTTTGCATGTAGATATTCAGTTGTCTTCTCACCTTTTATTAAAAATACTATTCTTTACCCATTGGATTATCTTGCCCTGTCTAAAATTAATTGACTGTAAATGTATAGGCTTTATTTATAAATATAATCCATTTTGAGTTAATTTCTGTGTATGCTGTGGGATAAGAGGCTAAGTTCATCTCTCTGAATATGTCTAGCCAAATGTCCTAGTACCAAAATTGTTGAAAAGAGGACTATTCCTTCCCTAGTGAAATTGTTTTGGTATCTTTGCCAAAAATCTGTTGATCATAAATATAAAGGTTTATTTCTGGACTCTCCATTCTGTTCCAGTGGTGTCTATCTTTAGGATTTGGTTATTTAAAAATCTTGTCAGTAGGCATGCACAGTGAGGGACCATGTTCTGCTCACTTAGGTAACTCCATGTCACGTTTTTTTCTAAAAAAATAAAGTAAAATAAGGCAGAATTTAAACTCAAAAAAATACAAAGGAAGACACAGTTTAAGTAAAGTGATAGACTATTAGAAGAAGAGCCATGGAAACCAGAAGAACTAAGTGTGATCTTTAAGAGTATAAGATAATGGGAATTCCCAGTTGATAGCTTCCCATTTTTACTAAGTGAAGGAAGAAGATCAATAAGAAACATGGAAAAAAATAAAAGGTTCAAGGGTAGGGGTTTGGGTGGGGACTGTACCAGTACTGATAGATTATATCACAGGCTACATCCCTGAAATTCATTTTCCTGCCACAAAATGCATCTTTAGTATTCCTTTGGCAGTGAGCTAAATTAAAGAGCAGGGAAAAGGAAAGAATTGTTGGCGGAATTCTACATGCAGTCAATGGTAGCCAGTGTCCCGGGAAGGAGGACTCACGGAACATTACCATTCTTGATGCAACGCACATGTTGTACTCAGGAAGGAATGTAGAGAAAACTCTTGACAGTCAAAATAGGATTTGCATATGCTGGTTTAGTTGATAGACAGTAGAAGTTCCTATACCTGCCTTAGGCATTTTAGCTGTACTTGTGGTCAGCCTTAAGGAATTCTGCCTATGGAATGTGGGAGACTTAAAAAAAAAATCAGACAAAAAGAAATGCAGTAAGAGCAATGCTCATATACTCTTTTTCTCCAGCAAATCAGTTCTGGTTTGGCCTAAATTTCTAGTCATTTTTATTTAATAGTATGATGCAAACAGAGGTAAACACACTAGAAAATGTTATAGAGTTGAAACTGGAAAATGTGTTAGTTCAGTAACAAAAAACAAGAGATTCATTGGGTACCCTAAAGGACAAGAGAATGGCACTTACTCCCATATAGAAAGAGTGGAAGAGGATTCAAGAGTCATGTGACTATTTAATAAACTTTACCTGGCTACTTAAAAAATTTTTTTCAAAACAACAACCAAAAAGCCCTAAACAAATAGAGGCAAAAGAGTGGAGTGCTAAAGAGAATGGACGCCTGGGTAAGAGTCCCTGAGTGTGATTTCTAGATCTGCCAGTTACTATTAGCTCTGTCAATTTAGGCAAGGAATGTAACTTCTCCCAGCCTCTGTGGCCTCTTCTGTAAAAGGGGTGAACATTGTAACTACCTCACAGACTTGCAATAAAGATCAAATATAGGTCACTAAGTGAAAAGTGCTTATGAATATTTGAAATTTATTAAGTGCTGTGTGGTTGCTTGGTATTATAATACCTCATTTTCTTTCATTATACATGCTTTTTCAATTCCAGCTAAAGCTTAAAGATATCAGTTCATCCCATTTTTGTAGTAAGGTTAGTGACAAAGTAGTATCAATATTATTCCATGATAGCAAATAAGAAATCTAATTTGATGTTTAATGGAGTATTAAAAGTGCTAATTACACAGTATTCTTGATTTATAGTGAAATCAGCACTCTGAAAAGAAGAGTGAAAAGTAGATAAAATCCCATCAAGCTGAAAAATAAATCTTTAATTATAGAGGTGATAAATATATATTACTTTTGAAACTTTTACATATAGATGACTATTTTTATAAAATAGTTTTTACTCAGAAAAATGGAAGAGGGAAAGTCAAGTTTACACTATTCTCACAGTATATGTCATACAGAAAAGTTAGATATAAGCAGGATATCTGAAAATTTAATGG
Source organism: Panthera pardus (assembly GCF_024362965.1). Lineage (NCBI taxonomy): Eukaryota > Metazoa > Chordata > Mammalia > Carnivora > Felidae > Panthera > Panthera pardus. The sequence continues at coordinate 82,598,838 of NW_026526688.1, read as the reverse complement.
AGTACTAATGGTCTTTTTTGTGAAGTGACAGACCCTTTCTGTTATGTGAAAACCCTAGCTAACTTAATTTGCACATATAGACAAATGTTTAGAATTTAAAGTAAAATCAAAGGACATTTGTATAAATGGAGGTGAATGTGTGGTATCTAGATGCCTTGGCATCTCTAGGTGATTAGGAGAATCAATGGGCCTTTTCTCTGTGGTCACTGAAGCCTTTGCACGTGCCACATGAGAAAAAGATGCCCTCCCAGGTTCTGCCAACATTGAAGTCAAGGCATGGAATGGAACTACTTCACGTGGCCAATGGAGTTTGGGACTAGAGAAATCGTACCCTCTTTTATGTAGGATGGAGACTGGCTGCCAGTGGATCCCTCACAAGACCATCCCGTCTTGTTCAAGTGCATGCTGGAACTGCAGCCGGCACCCTCACAGCTCTGTCTTAACTTTAACATGTAACTTAGTCCTCTTCTTTTCCATTCCACTTTTGTCTCTTATTTCTTGTCCTATCTACATGTGCAGAATCTTGTGTTTAAAATGCTTCCTAAGGTAATTTTAGCTTTCCTGCTTTCCTTCTTCATTCTTCACCATCCCCCTATTTTTGCCATAAAGTCAATTTCTATTTACCACTCTCCTCAACCTGGCTGCCAGAGTTCCTCCAGCCATCCTGTCAGAGTTTTATGGTTTGTTTGCACCTATGGTATGTAATGCTACACTGTTCATTATGGTTGCCAAGCAATGGCATGTCATTAACCCCCAAGGGAATCCTAAGTTCCCAAACACATTCATTCAAGAAGGTCACCCTGAGACATCTGTCTTTCTTCCTGACCCGCTGCCGATAGGCAACAGCTGTTGCGCCGTACTTAGCTTGTATCATGTCCATTGTCTACCGCAATTATTACACCCTCTCTCAAATCCCATGCTTCTTATAAGCTAATGTAATTGTTCTGAGATGTTAATCCCACCAGCTGGGTCGCTTGGTGGGCAGAGTAATTACCCCTGAGGGGTTGTGGTCACTGTTTGCAGAAATACTATCATCTAGAGAAACTATGCACCACCAATAAGGAAACACTTTACCCCAGGCAATCCTGGGGTCACCCTTGCCTAGCAGTTCACTGCTGTCTGTCTAATAGCTCTCCATTGCCAGGCCCAAGGGAATGTATCTCAAAACTCTTGTTTGATGTGAAGTGCCCACCTCAAGCTCTATTGTTATTAATGCTGGCCCTAAGCAAATTGATGTATTGGTATATTAATTCCTCCTATGCACTTTGCCTCCTGTATACTTTTGCTCACAATCGTTCATCTGTGTAGCATCCTGTCCCTCAATTCCTCCTCACTGCCTCAGTCTAATCATCCTTCAAATTCAAGCCCAAGTCCCTCCACCTTTGGTGGGCCCTGTCCCCAACTGACCCACCCTGTGAGATTTAGCTCCTTATCAATTTCCTTTAGTGCTTCTTCTACTATTGATTTGACCATTATCACATTTTTTCTACAGAATCCCAATATTTTAGAGATGGAAGCAACCTGAGATAATAATTGAGGTTTGCTCTTTTATACAAGTGATTAACTGAGACCCAAAGAATCATAGAGACATTTGCTAGGGCCCAGCCTCTTTTCCTCTGTTCCCAAGGGGATCTGAGCCTCTGGTTTTTCATGGTTGGGGTCTTGACATTGAAGAGTATATAGCATTGGCTGCAGCTTCAAATACAAAGAAAGAGGATCCTGAGTCTGAGTCCTGGATGAAGGAAAGCTCAGGAAGACCAAAAGTTTCAATTCCAAGGAAATAGGCCAAGACCAACAATCAGTCACCAAATAAAGGGTTAACCACAGGAAGTAATCACATTTGAGTGACTAGTTTTAGGAGTTGAAGCAGGAAATATCTACTGTGGCCATGGTATCCAAGAGCACTAAAAACCTTTTAAAAATAATTAGAAAATTAGACCTTAGGGAAGAAGCTACTAGAAACTACATACCAGTTTATACAAAACTGACATGGTGGCAGTGTGTGTGTGTGTGTGTGTGTATAAATACACATAAATACACATATATGTGTGTGTGTGTGTATATATACACACACACACACACACACACACACATATATATATATATATATATATATATATATATATATATAATTGCCAGCTTCCAGGTACATATATATGTACATCTGTGTCTCTCATATATGAATATGTCTTTTCCTGTACTTGATTGTGACTTTCTTGAGGGCCATGAATATCTTTGACCTATTAGCATCTGGATCAACTAGCTATACCTCATTCACAATAAGAGGTGGTTGACTATGACAGTAAGTTTCATCTGGTCTTTAGGAAAATTTCTCAAGTAGCTATGCAAGCCATGAAGGAACAAGATGAGAGCTTTAATGAGTATGAACTCCCCTAGGACTTCCTTTCTACCTCGTTGAGTTCTAGCCATTGCTACCTTCCCACCCCCCAGTTGTTTTGAATGCCACACTCAAGCACCAAGTTTGCTACTCATTACTAGATGATATCCCACTTCTTCCTGAGGTCCCAGAGGTCAGTCAATCCATGGGGCATCTGAGCATCAAGATCTTTCTGTGGCCTTTGGAAATCCAAGCGGGTGTGGTGGTTCTTTGGAAAGAGAATTGACATGATCTGCTTAACCGACTTTCCAGGACAGGCCCACTTTGGATTCAATCCTGCCAGTACAGACAAATTAGCTGTAGTTTGGAGTTTTTAGTATTCATTTGCAATTAGAGTTGTCCCCCCTTATCTGCAGGGATATGTTCCAAGACCCCCAATGGATGCTTGAAACCATGGATAGTATCTATGTCTACTATACTTTTTCCTATACATACATACTTATGGCAACGTTTATTTTATAAAATAGGCACAATAAGAGATTAACAACAGTAACTAATAAAAAAATAGAACAACTATAATGATATTCTATTTAAAAAGTTATGTGAATGTGGTCTCTCAAATCATCTTATTGTACTGTACTTACCCTTCTTCTTGTGATAATATGAGATGATAAAATGCCTACAAATGAAGTGCAGTGAGGTGAATGATGTAGGCCCTGTGATATCATGTTAGGCCACTATCGACCTTCTGACCTTATGTCAGAGGAGAATCATCTGCTTTTGGACTACAGTTGACCACGGCTAACTGAACCCACAAAAAGCAAAACCGCAGATAAGGGGGGACTATTGTACCATGCTGGAGCCATTCAAAGAGAATGATGTTACAACTTTCAGAATAAGCCTGCCTTAAGTCATCGTCACCACTGCTTTCACTCCCAGGACCCCTCATTCTCTCTTGTCTCCTTGCATTCTGTACATGTTGTCCTTCAGAACACACACTCCTGACCCCCCCCCCCCCCCCCCCCCCCCCCCCCCCGGCAGAGCTTGCCTCCATGGCATTCTCCGCTCCGACGCATCTATTCTCCTGTCAGAATTACTCTCCTCCCGGGGCAAAATACAGTGACAAAAATGCTTTAAATTAGGTGGGAAAACACAAGCTGCCTGCTGATCAGGAAGGAACAGCAAGACCAGACCTGTCCTGAGACTAGGCGAACTTTACTATGAAGGAAAAAGTGAAATTTTAGCACTCATACCTCTTGTAGAAAATATGCATAGGATGACATTCCTGTTCTGAAATAGCTAGGGGGTGGACCTAGATCATTAAAGAAATTTGATAGGCATGAGAAAGCACTTCCATGGCCCCTCTGACCCCTGACGCTCTGTTCCACTCAGACCCCAGGAAGTGATGTGACTCCAGCCAACTGTCGCTCATCCATGGTGATTGGGGTAGGGGGGCATGACTAATGGAGGTCCTTTGTGGATTCCCAAGCCTTGTTTTGGTCATTAATTACATCCTTCTTCCTCATCAAACCTTTTACCAGAGCTGCTAAGTGGCCAGGTTGGAGTCTCAATCCCCAGCCCACCCTCTTTTGAGGTGCTAGCTCAAATGGGATAGAGGTCTCAGCTCAAGTCCAAGGACCACAGTAAATTAATAAAAGACACACTGAAAGACTCTTCAAAATAAAGAAATTCCCAGCATCTTGAGAAAGCTACAATAACTGAAAGTAGGGGGAGCTGTGCCTGCCAGAAGGGTATCATCTAATGTCAGGATTTAAGTACATGTCCTAGCCTAGGTTTTATGCATCCTGAGAAGCCCCAACGATTAGCTTATGGGCAGAAGTTCCCTGTCCCTACCCCTACATCACAGTTAAATTCCTTATTTAGATATAACTAGTGTTGATGGTAGAAGAAGCATAAAAGTATTCATTTATATAAATTAAAGAGTCAGGACAAAAAGCTGAGCCTAATAAATGCTGCCTGAGTAGAGACCCATGGAGCATCTTATGATATATCATTGACTTTTCTGTTTGCTGAGACTGGTTTGCTGAAGCAGATGCCTCTAGAGTCCCCTGTCAGCTGTTGGTATCAGTACACAAAAATGCTTAAAAACAAATCAATGAATCCTTTGCATTCATGTTCAATTTATAGAGTCCTCAGCTCTTACCGCAGTGTGAGGCGCTCAGACATTACCAGTCCTCCATACTCTTTCCCAACCCTTTTAATTGTGGATAATTTTCACAGGCGAAAATAGGCTTAATATTAATGGTTGGAAAGATTTTTCTTCTCTCACAGCTGTCTCTTTCTAAGTTTGTAGAAGAGCCAACTTTGTGGGGGACCAAATGAAGTCATATTAGTCATGGCATCATTTTTCAACTGGCAAAAAAAATCCCTTCACCTGCAAAAATAAAATCGATATCATTCTCCATACATTTTTATATCATGTCTTAGGAAAAAGAATCCACCACCCAAACTCTTGACTGGATATCACTTTATCCAGTGGTTGAAAAACGATGCTATGACTAAAGGGCTCCCATAAAGGCCTAAGATTTAAGAAGAAAGAAGATCGGGGGGAAAACATCAAAGAAATGCACTTCTCATGTACCTTTTCCAAAGAGCAATGACACTTTTATGTGAAGTTCTGCAAATAATGACATTTAAAATTCTTTTCAATATTGGTCACAGTTTCCAAAGTTTCCAAAAAGAATTCCCCCAAATATAAAATAATCTCCAAAATGTTTGCTACCAATCTTTTCCATATTATGTAAGTACATGAGGACAGGAATGACATATTTTCCTTATTTTATATTGCTGCCTATTTTGTCAGCTAGAAACTGATAATCATTTTAATAGTATTGACAACGAAACTGCATTTCATTTTGCTGATGTTAAATGTTCCTAGTGGTTACAATAAGTGTAACTAAAGTTCTCTCGACTCTCTGAAGTTGAGTTCCATTTGTTATAATACAGTAGAGGAGAAGGGGACTAACAGCCTTTCCTTAGCTCTACATTCTTCTAGAGCTGTAAGTTAAGCAGGAGAGGCTGCATCAGAGGCCGACTAATATCATAATTAGATGCAGGTTGACGATCTCACTCTGGAAAATTGGCTGGATGTGGAAAACTTAATTTTGGCAAACTTAAGAAAAATAGTGGAACGGAATCCAAAGTACTGATAAATAGACACTTTTCATTGTTCATATGCAGACAAGGGTGGGTAAAAGAACTTTGAAATTCCAAACCACCAGCATTCTCAAGTATGAAAACCAGATTAGACGGAAGAGGCTACACATATTTTAGGCAGCCTGTGGTCACTCTGGTTAAATGCTGAACCAAACTACCAGGATTTTACCAAGTTCACAACAAACTTTCAAGGTTTATTTCTTTCGCAAATACACAAAAGTCTTTTACTTAGATATTTTAGATCATTGATTCAATCAAGAACAAGTTAAAATTTGTCATCCCATGACAAGCCAAATCCAGATTCAAACCAGTGTATAGATCTTTATGTGGAATAATTTGGGGGAAAATAAATCACTGTTTCTTTGTGTTTTTCTGTATGTTGATTGTTTATTTCTTTACTCTAGTTTGCTCCTAAATGACTCTATATGTCCTTATATAAATTCCTTTCATAGTGTACAAGCCACCATCCTTCTGGCTGGGAAAAGATCTTAGAAGATCCTTAATTTCCTTTTACAACTTTAGCTGTGAGTGAGAATCAATTCAATTCAAAATACATGAGAAATTAGAAAAAAATTTCCATTGCCAGAGGAAAATAACAGATGAAAAAAATTATGATCTAAAACACAGCCAATTGGTTTTGTATTTGGGGGCAATGCTAACACAAATCTGATCAAATGTCTATGTGAAACCATGGGACAAACAACAGTTCTATTAAAATGATTCATTCTGATTCTCGGAAGATGGCAGCGTAGGAGGACGCTGGGCTCACCATGTGCTGCTGGTCACTTAGATTCCACCTAAACCTGCCTAAATAACCCAGAAAACTGCCAGAAGACTAGCAGAATGGAGTCTCTGGAGCCAAGCACAGACGAGAGGCCCACGGAAGAGGGTAGGAAGGGCAGCGAGGCGGTGCCCGCTACACAGACTGGCGGGAGGGAGCCGGGGCGGAGGGGCGGCCCGCTGGCCAAGCAGAGCCCCCGAGTCTGGCTGGCAAAAGCGGAGGGGCCGGACAGAGTGTGTTCCGACAGCAAGCGGGACGTAACATCTGGAAGGTTATAAGTTAACAGCTCTGCTCGAAGAGCGGGAAGGCTGGAGGACAAAGGGAGGGAGAGTTGCTGAGCTCCGGACAACAGAGCTCAGTTTGGCAGGGAACAAAGGAGCTCGCCAGCGCCATCTCCCTCGCCCACCCCCCAGCCAAAATCTCAAAGGGAACCGGTTCCTGCCAGGGAACTTGCTTGCACTGCTTAAACACCTAATGCTGTGCTTCTGCGGATCCATCCCTCCGGCGGGTCTGACTCCCTCCTGGTGCTGCAGGGCCCCTCCCGAAGCGGATCACCGAAGGAGAAGCGAGCTAAGCCTACCCCTCCCGCCCCCGTGCACCTTGTCTATCCAACCCAGCTAATACGCCAGATCCCCAGCACCACAAGCCTGGAAGTGTGCAAGTAGCCCAGACAGGCCACGCCACCCCACAGTGAATCCCGCCCCTAAGAGAGGGAAAGAGAAGGTACACACCAGTCTGACTGTGGCCCCAGCAGAGGGCTGGGGGCAGACATCAGGTCTGACTGTGGCCCTGCCCACCAACTCCAGTTATACACCACAGCACAGGGGAAGTGCCCCAGGTCCGCACCACTCCAGGGACTATCCAAAATGACCAAACGGAAGATTCCCCTCAAAAGAATCTCCAGGAAATAACAACAGCTGACAAACTGATCAAAAAGGATTTAAACAATATAACAGAAAGTTAATTTAGAATAATAGTCATAAAATTAATTGCTGGGCTTGAAAACAGTATAGAGGACAGCAGAGAATCTATTGCTACAGATCAAGGGACTAAGGAATAGTCAGGAGGAGCTAAAAAATTCTATAAACGAGCTCCAAATAAAATGGAAACGACCACGGCTCGGATTGAAGAGGCAGAGGAGAGAATAGGTGAACTAGAAGATAAAATTATGGAAAAAGAGGAAGCTGAGAAAAAGAGAGATAAAAAAAATCCAGGAGTATGAGGGGAAAATTAGAGAACTAAGTGATACACTAAAGAGAAATAATCTACGCATAATTGGTATCCCAGAGGAGGAAGAGAGAGGGAAAGGTGCTGAAGGTGTACTTGAAGAAATAATAGTTGAGAACTTCCCTGATCTGGGGAAGGAAAAAGGCATTGAAATCCAAGAGGCACAGAGAACTCCCTTCAGAGGTAACTTGAATCGATCTTCTGCATGACATATCATAGGGAAACTGGCAAAATACAAGGATAAAGAGAAAATACTGAAAGCAGCAAGGGATAAACGTGCCCTAACATATAAAGGGAGACCTATAAGACTCGTGACTGATCTCTCTACTGAAACTTGGCAGGCCAGAAAGGAATGGCAGGAGATCTTCAATGTGATGAACAGAAAAAAAAAATATGCAGCTGAGAATCCTTTATCCAGCAAGTCTGTCGTTTAGAATACAAGGAGAGATAAAGGTCTTCCCAAACAAACAAAAACTGAAGGAATTCGTCACCACTAAACCAGCCCTACAAGAGATCCTAAGGGGGATCCTGTGAGACAAAGTACCAGAGACATCGCTACAAGCATGAAACATACAGACATCACAATGACACTAAACCCATATCTTTCTATAATAACACTGAATGTAAATGGACTAAATGCGCCAACCAAAAGACATAGGGTATCAGAATGGATAAAAAAAGAAGACCCATCTATTTGCTGTCTACGAGAGACTCATTTTAGACCTGAGGACACCTTTAGATTGAGAGTGAGGGGATGGAGAACTATTTATCATGCTACTGGAAGTCAAGAGAAAGCTGGAGTAGCCATACTTATATCAGACAAACTAGACTTTAAATTAAAGGCTGTAACAAGAGATGAAGAAAGGCATTATGTAATAATTACAGGGTCTATCCATCAGGAAGAGCTAACAATTATAAATGTCTAAGCACCGAATACGGGAGCCCCCAAATATATAAAACAATTACTCATAAACATAAGCAACCTTATTGATAAGAATGTGGTAATTGCAGGGGACTTTAACACTCCACTTACAGAAATGGATAGATCATCTAGACACACAGTCAATAAAAAAACAAGGGCCCTGAATGATACATTGGATCAGATGGACTTGACAGATATATTTAGAACTCTGCATCCCAAAGCAACAGAATATACTTTCTTCTCATGTGCACATGGAACATTCTCCGAGATAGATCATATAAAGGTTCAAAAAACAGCCCTTCATAAGTATACAAGAGTTGAAATCATACCATGCATACTTTCAGACCACAATGCCATGAAGCTTGAAATCAACCACAGGAAAAAGTCTGGAAAACCTCCAAAAACATGGAGGTTAAAGAATACCCTATTAAAGAATGAGTGGGTCAACCAGGCAGTTAGAGAAGAAATTAAAAAATATATGGAAACAAACGAAAATGAAAATACAACCATCCAAACGCTTTGGGATGCAGCGAAGGCAGTCCTGAGAGGAAAATACACTGCAATCCAGGTCTATCTCAAGAAACAAGAAAAATCCCAAATACAAAATCTAACAGCACACCTAAAGGAAATAGAAGCAGAACAGCAAAGGCAGCCTAAACCCAGCAGAAGAAGAGAAATAATAAAGATCAGAGCAGAAATAAACAATATAGAATCTAAAACAACTGTAGAGCAGATCAATGAAACCAAGAGTTGGTTTTTTGAAAAAATAAACAAAATTGACAAACCTCTAGCCAGGCTTCTCAAAAAGAAGAGGGAGATGACCCAAATAGATAAAATCATGAATGAGAATGGAATTATTACAACCAATCCCTCAGAGATACAAGCAATTATCAGGGAATACTATGAAAAATTATATGCCACCAAACTGGACAACCTGCAAGAAATGGACAAATTCCTAAACACCCACACGCTTCCAAAACTCCACCAGGAGGAAATAGAAAGCTTGAACAGACCCATAACCAGTGAAGAAATTGAATCGGTTATCAAAATACTCCCACCAAATAAGAGTCCAGGACCAGATGGCTTCCCAGGGGAGTTCTACCAGACGTTTAAAGCAGAGATAATACCTATCCTTCTCAAGCTATTCCAAGAAATAGAAAGGGAAGGAAACCTCCAGATTCATTCTATGAAGCCAGTATTACTTTGATTCCTAAACCAGACAGAGACCCAGTAAAACAAGAGAACTACAGACCAATATCCCTGATGAATATGGATGCAAAAATTCTCAATAAGATACTAGCAAATCGAATTCAACAGCATATAAAAAGAATTATTCACCATGATCAAGTGGGATTCATTCCTGGGATGCAGGGCTGGTTCAACATTTGCAAACCAATCAACGTGATACATCACATTAATAAAAGAAAAGATAAGAACCATATGATCCTGTCAATTGATGCAGACAAGGCGTTTGACAAAATTCAGCACACTTTTTTAATAAAAGCCCTTCAGAAAGTCAGGATAGAAGGAACATACTTAAACATCATCAAAGCCATTTATGAAAAGCCCACAGCTAACATCATCCTCAATGGGGAAAAACTGAGAGCTTTTTCCCTGAGATCAGGAACATGACAGGGATGTCCACTCTCACCGCTGTTGTTTAACATAGTGTTGGAAGTCCTAGCATCAGCAATCAGACAACAAAAGGAAATCAAAGGCGTCAAAATTGGCAAAGATGAAGTCAAGCTTTCACTTTTTGCAGATGACATGATATTATACATGGAAAATCCGATAGACTCCACCAAAAGTCTGCTAGAACTGAAACATGAATTCAGCAAAGTTGCAGGACACAAAATCAATGTACAGAAATCAGTTGCATTCTTATACACTAACAATGAAGTAACAGAAAGACAAATAAAGAAACTGATCCCATTTACAATTGCACCAAGAAGCATAAAATACCTAGGGATAAATCTAACCAAAGATGTAAAGGATCTGTATGCTGAAAACTATAGAAAGTTATGAAGGAAATTGAAGAAGATATAAAGAAATCGAAAAATATTCCGTGCTCATGGATTGGAAGAATAAATATTGTTAAAATGTCAATACTACCCAAAGCTATCTATATATTCAATGCAATCCCAATCAAAATTGCACCAGCATTCTCCTCGAAACTAGAACAAGCAATCCTAAAATTCCTATGGAACCACAAAAGGCCCCGAATAACCAAAGTAATTTTGAATAAGACCAAAGCAGGAGGCATCACAATCCCAGACTTTAGCCTCTACTACAAAGCTGTCATCATCAAAACAGCATGGTATTGGCACAAAGACACATAGACCAATGGAATAGAATAGAAACCCCAGAACTAGACCCACAAACGTATGGCCAACTCATCTTTGACAAAGCAGGAAAGAACATCCAACGGAAAAAAGACAGTCTCTTTAACAAATGGTGCTGGGAGAACTGGACAGCAACACGCAGAAGGTTGAAACTAGACCACTTTCTCACACCATTCACAAAAATAAACTCAAAATGGATAAAGGACCTGAATGTGAGACAGGAAACCATCAAAACCCTAGAGGAGAAAGCAGGAAAAGGCCTCTCTGATCTCAGCCGTAGCAATCTCTTACTTGACACATCCCCAAAGGCAAGGGAATTAAAAGCAAAAATGAACTACTGGGACCTTATGAAGATAAAAAGCTTATGCACAGCAAAGGAAACAACCAACAAAACTAAAAGGCAACCAACGGAATGGGAAAAGATATTTGCAAATGACATATCGGACAAAGGGCTAGTATCCAAAATCTGTAAAGAGCTCACCAAACTCCACACCCAAAAAACAAATAACCCGGTGAAGAAATGGGCAGAAAACATGAATAGACACTTCTCTAAAGAAGACATCTGGATGGCTAACAGGCACATGAAAAGATATTCAACGTCGCTCCTTATCAGGGAAATACAAATCAAAACCACACTCAGATATCACCTCACGCCAGTCAGAGTGGCCAAAATGAACAAATCAGGAGACTATAGATGCTGGAGAGGATGTGGAGAAACGAGAACCCTCTTGCACTGTTGGTGGGAATGCAAATTGGTGCAGCCACTTTGGAAAGCAGTGTGGAGGTTCCTCAGAAAATTAAAAATAGACCTACCCTATGACCCAGCAATAGCACTGCTAGGAATTGACCCAAGGGATACAGGAGTACTGATGTATAGGGGCACTTGTATCCCAATGTTTATAGCAGCACTCTCAACAATAGCCAAATTATGGAAAGACCCTAAATGTCCATCAACTGATGAATGGATAAAGAAATTGTGGTTTATATACACAATGGAGTACTACGTGGCAATGAGAAAGAATGAAATATGGCCCTTTGCAGCAACGTGGATGGAACTGGAGAGTGTTATGCTAAGTGAAATAAGCCACACAGAGAAAGACAGATATCATATGTTTTCACTCTTAGGTGGATTCTGAGAAACTTAACAGAAACCCATGGGGGAGGGGAAGGAAAAAAAAAGAGGTTAGAGTGGGAGAAAGCCAAAGCATAAGAGACTCTTAAAAACTGAGAACAGACTGAGGATTGATGGGGGGTGGGAGGGAGGGGAGGGTGGGTGATGGGTATACAGGAGGGCACCTTTTGGGATGAGCATTGGGTGTTGTATGGAAACCAATTTGACAATAAATTTCATATATTGAAAAAAAATAAAAAATAAAAAATAAAATGATTCATTCTTATTATAGCTTGTGAGAAGAAGCAGAAAAGATCCAAATTTGTTAAATGAAGATAAGAAGCAATTGTCTCAGAGTATGATTAATGTTTGAAAATGTACGGATAAGTGAAGCTTACATAGAGCCATTGGGATCTCTCCTTCCACACGTAAGACAGCCCATCTTTTGAACCAAGTCTTTGCACAAAAAATATGCTATTTACCTACCATGGCTCCTAACTGACTTTTATAGCTTCCCATATGCCCAAGCTTTTCTAAATCCCTTGTCACTGTTAAAACTCACCTGCCTGATGAATGGATATGGATAAAGTAATATTCTACTGTGTGTGTGTGTGTATGTGTGTGTGTGTGTGTGTGTGTGTGTGTGTGTGTAGACAGAGAGAGAGAAAGAGTGGAATATTTCTCAACCATCTAAAAGAATGAAGTCTTGATCATTTGCAATGACATGGATGGAGCTAGAGTGTATTATGCTACATGAAATAAGTCAGTCAGAGAAAGACAAATACCATATGATTTCACTCATATGTGGAATTTAACAAACAAGAAAGATGAACATAGGGGAAGGGAAAAAAGAGAGAAAGAGAGGGAAGAAAACCACAAGAGACTCTTAATTATAAAGAACAAACTGAGGGTTGATGGAGGGAGGTGAATGGGGGATGGGCTAAATGGGTGATGGGTATTAAGGAGGACACCTGTTGGGATGAGCACTGGGTGTTATATGTAAATGATGAATTACTAAATTCTACACCTGAAACCAATTTTACCCTATATGTTAACTAATTAGAATTTAAATAAAAACTTGAAATTAAAAAAAAAAAACCTCCAATGTCCTCAATCTTCTTCTCTTGGAATCAGAGAATTAAGGTTTTACCTCTCATACTGCAGCACTATTACCTTCTGGAAGTCTGTAGATTTTGTCAGAAGGCACTGGAGCTTAGAAACAGTGTGTGTTTGGGGGATTTTCCTTTCTCTAGGGTAGATACTCTTTGAGTGTAGAAAGTTCTCTTCCATCACAAATAACTTTAAAAAATTTTTTTAACAATATTAAAAATACTTTTAACAATATTAATAGATTCAATTTGGTTATAATAAAGTCTCATAAATGTGAGATCTATTTATAGCTATGTATTGTATTCCTAAAGTGACTTTCCCAACCTATACCCTGACCCACTTGCAGAAGATTTCTTCATTTAACTTTCAGAAGGAAATCTATTTCTTTTACTTAAATAAAGGCCTCACAGTGATTCCCCTCCTCCCCAACGTTTCTCTAAGAACTAAAAATTAGAAGTATGTTAAGAATAGAATTAAAGTATGGGCTGTGGCAAGTAAAGTAATTCAAGGTTACTATGCATGTTCCACTACTGAAGAAATTAAAAACTCAACTATAGTTTGAAGTAGATAACCTTTAGGATCTTGTACAATTCCTAGTTTCTATGATTTTAAAGTATTCTTTTTTCCCCAAGTGTAAGCTCTTGTTTAATAATTTCAGTTATCATAGACAATAAAATCACTGCAAACAAAGACCTTATGACAACTAATTCAAAATCTAGCATGATTTTCTCATTTTGCAGAAAAAATAATAGCATATGTAAAGTCCCACGGCTAGTAATTCAGCCCAGATATATTTCTGCTGTTTCACGCATTCCATCCTGCCTGTAGAAATGTCTAGGAAGCATTAGAGAAATTAAAACATTTGAGGTCTATTTTTAAATGGTTACATTACATCTTTAGCATGCATATTTGACTTATGCTTATTGCATCTGCATTCTACTCTTTTTCCTGAGATCTTTCTTGTTGTGAAATATATTTCTAAGTGTTTGTTTGTTTCGTTGTTGTTTTAGTGAGGTCTGTCTAAGAGTGATACATATTCTTCATGCTTATCTAAAAATGTTTATTTTACCTTCATTATTGAGTGATAATTTCTCTGGGCTTAAATCCCTAATTGAAAATTACTGTCCCTCTGAACTGAAAGATATGATTACATGATCTTCTTTGATGTAAAGTCTGTTACCAGCCAAAATGACACTTCTCTATAGGTTATTTACCTTTTCTCTTTGATTTATTTTTCCAGCTCTGGATAATGTTTACCCATTATCTCTTTGAATACTGCTTTCCCCTATATTATTGACCCTTATCGAGTTCTTCTCAAGCATAAATAAATACATCTTTTGTTTCTATGCACTATTTATTCTGTGTAATATCCTAAGACCTATCTGCTAGTTCACTGATTCTCTCTTTGACTATGTCTGATTTACTTCATTACTCATCTGATAAATTTTTAATTTTAATGACTATGTACCTTAAATTTTTTCTTTTTTTCTACAGTTTATTTATTTTATTTTTGAGAGAGATGGAGAGACAGAGAGAAAGAGAGAACCCGTGGGAGAGGGACAGAGAGAGAGGGGAACAAAGGATCTAAAGTGGGCTCTATGCTGACAGCAGAGAGCCTGAAGTGGGGCCTGAACACATGAACCATGAGATCCTGACCTAAGCTGATATCAAGAGTCAGACAAAACCAACTGAGCCACTCAGGCACCCCATCCTAAAATTTTTTCTTAATGTTAAATTTGAATCTACTCAAATATGCCTGTTCTTCTTTTTTTAAACTTTATTTTAGAGGGAGAGAGAGAGACAAAGAGAGAGAGAATGTGTGTGTGTGTGGGGGGAACAGGCAGGGAGAGAGGGAGGGAGAGATAGAGATAGATAGAGATGAGAGAGAGAGAGAGAGAGAGAGAGAGAGAGAGAGAGAATCCCAAGGAGGTTCCATGTGCAGCATGGAGCTTGATGTGGGGCTTGATCCCACAACCCTGGAATCCTGACTGGAGCTGAAATCAAGAGTTTGATGTTCGACTGAGCTGCCAAGGTGTCCCCTGTCTGTTCATTTTTAATGCAGACCTATTTTATCATGTG
The DNA here is from genome assembly GCF_024362965.1 of Panthera pardus. NCBI lineage: Eukaryota > Metazoa > Chordata > Mammalia > Carnivora > Felidae > Panthera > Panthera pardus. Next base: position 82,583,751 of record NW_026526688.1, on the reverse strand, counting down.
TTCTATTTCTTTTTTACCTTGATCATCATTAAGACATATTTATTTTATAATCTTTTTCAGATTATTCTATTAGCTCTAGTTCTTGGGGAACTATATTTATTGTTTATTAAATATTAATTATTCCTCAGTATTTAATGTCTTCTTGCAGTTTATATGTTTTTATTGTGAGCACTTTCTTGCACACACGCTCTCTCCTCTTTCTCAGAAATATATGGGAGTCTCACACCCTGTAAATACCTCTAGAAATTGGTTTCAAATTTTCTTTTACCTGGGTCCTGGTGGTTTCATATTTTATATTAATTTCTTATATATTGTATTTATTTAATTTATTTTAAAATATACCTGCATTAATTTCTTTTGGGGGGACTCCACACAATTAAGGTAATGTCATCCCAAATTCCTAAACTTTGCAGAGTGCTTCCCTTTGGTTTCTCGTAGGTACCATTTTTTTCTTACCCTCAGTCTCAGATGGGTACTTTTATTGTTGAATTCCTAGGAAGTGGAAAAACTTTTCTAGTTCCATTTTCATGGTCTGACAGTTTTTGGTTTTGTGCAGGAGGCTTAACTCCAGCTCTCTACCTTTCTTGGATTCAAGACTCCACCTGTTATTCCCCAAAAGTTGCTAACATCCCCAGTAACCAATCCCCAAGGGGCTCATATCTGTGGCTGATACCCTTCATTATTATATCATGATGTATTTATAAAGATACCTTCATTATTTTTTCTGGCACGTGGACATTTTCTTTTATTTCAAGTTTATATTACTTCTATGTTTTATTGAAGTTTATTTTGCTTTAATTTTTTACAGAATTGAGCAATAAGGTGGTCATACATATATTATATATTAGTGTTGTCAAACATACTAAAGCATTTAAAAGAGATTTTCTGCAGGTCCAACCCATACATTTTCTCATTTTATTTTAATTGTGATTCTGAGATTATTTGCTGATGTCCAGTTTCCCAGAATCTAAGGACATTAATGGACTTAAATTACCAATTTGCTCAATTATCTCTTTAGTTCTTTAAACATTAATTTTTAACAACACCAATAACATAATGTCTCAGAAAACAGCACATTCCATATTTAACTGTAGCCAATTTCTTCATGCAAGGTCAAAGCTTTGTAAAGTCTTACTGTTTGAGTCAAATCTTGAAAGACAAATGGATGTTCTCACCAGGCAGAGAAGAAGTATTTTTGGCACAGGGAAGAGGACAAGTAAAGATACAAACATAAAAGAGCACAGCAAGATCAGAGAACTACAAGTAGTTCTGTAGACAAAAACATAAGTTTAAGGATAGAGAGAGATGGAAGCATTGAGAATTGAAGCCAGAGAGGTGAGCAAAGATCAAATTGTGGTGGTTCTTTATACCAGGCTAAGGAATTTGAACTGTGTTCTTCTGGGAAATAGTGAACAGAGTTTTAAGTTCATCAGCATTGTGCTTTAGAAAGATTTGTCTTAAAGGCTATTGTGGGTAATAATCAGAAAAGGAATAAAGCTGGAAGCAGAAAACTAATTAAGAATTCACTGCAGAATAGGAGAAACTGAAATAAATAAGGAATAATAAGAATGAAGAGGAAATAGACAAATACAACAGATTAATAAGGAAGAATTTGTCAGACTTAGCCATGTTTGAATGATGCTTTCCAGCATGACTTGAAATAGAGAAACAGGTTTGAAGACATGATAATGAGTACATTCTTGATTTTGAGGCCCCTATGGGAGATACACAATTGGAGCTACTAGGAAATTTATCTGGTTTAGATATACACATTTTGATAGGATCAGAAAGTTCTTTCTTTATTGGGCTGAAATTTCTCTTATAGTTTTTGCTGAAGAAGAAGAAAAAAAGAAGAAATTGGCTCTTTTAATGATTTCTTAGAGTGCATTTATTCTTTCACTTATGCAAGAAATTAATATTTATTTAGAACTTGCTCTGTGCTGAGCTTTTAGTCTGCACAAGAGATCTAGCAATGCAAAAAACAAAAACAAAAACAAAACAAAAAACAAAAAAACACCATGGTTCCTGCAACCTTCCTCCCCTCCACAGAGCTTACATTCAAATGGTAGAAAGACAATAAAGCAGTGAACAACTGGATAAACAAACTAATTACAGATTAAGATGAAGAACATAGAGTAACAGGGAATTATTTATAAAGAAAAAATGGCCTACGGGCTAATTTAGATAATTATAAAAACCTATCTCTGGAAGTTCTGTTAAAAATTATACCTGAGAGGGGTGCCTGGGTGGCTCAATCGGTTAAGCGTCCGACTTCGGCTCAGGTCATGATCTCACGGTCCGTGAGTTCGAGCCCCGCGTCGGGCTCTGTGCTGACCGCTCAGAGCCTGGAGCCTGTTTCAGATTCTGTGTCTCCCTCTCTCTCTGCCCCTCCCCTGTTCATTCTCTGTCTCTCTCTGTCTCAAAAATAAACGTTAAAAAAAATAAAAAAAAATTATACCTGAGAAATGAGAAAAGGCCGTGCAAAATGCCAGGAATTCCAGGTAGAGGGAATAGCAAAAACAAATACTTTGGGGAAAGAAAAATATCAATGTGGCTTAGAAAATATCAGAACTTCAGTCAGCCTGGAAAATACAAGCTTAAGACAATGATGGAGAAATGAGTACAAAAAAGATCATATATGAAAAGATTTACAGATGCCTCCTAATCATTGTAGAATTTGTATTAGGAATAAATTTTACAGTCATAAAAATAAAGTGTCCAAACTTGAAACTTCCTTATTTTCTCTATTCCTGATTTATAGTCATGCTCAAGAGTCCATTTCTACTTATGGTACGAAATTTAACCTTGATAATTCAGGCCAAACTTTGCCAATTTGGATTTTTCTTAGTTTCTTTTGGGTAAAAGTGAGTCACTTTAAGGTTATCCCTTTGCCATTTTCATTATTTTATCTCTGCTAATTATCTAGATTATTGAATCGGTAGAGATAAGAATGAGAGAATGTGTGTGTGTGTATATATGTATTAATTGTACCCCCTAATTTATCTGCTACGGTCTTGGCTCATTTCTTTATCTTGGAGTTTAATCTGGTTTAGCAACTATTCTAACGTTTAAAATTTTAATGAAGTATTGTTAATGATAATTTTATTAAATTAATCTGGAAATGGCTTGGTAGACCTGCTCTTTGTAACTGTGACCTCCATTTTGGCCTCCTGTAGTTGTGTACAATACATGTACATGGTGATCACAGTTCCCACTTTACATGTGGTAAATCAGAAGACGACCAGTGATAATCTGCTCCTATTTTTTTAACCTTTCCCAGACCCAGGAAACGAATATTTTCCTCTCAAGATCAGCATGGGAGGTACTTAACAATAAAATGAAATGCACTGGATCATGAGCAACGTGGGAAGATGAACTGGTTTATATCTCAATGGTAGTGGAGAAAGTGTGGGGCACTGCTGCCCCTGCTGGTCACATTGTATAACAGCCAGTTGGGCACTAGCCACTGCTTGTGACATCTACAAAATGACCTAGCTCAAGGACGTTGGGAGCAGAATGAAACTGTAAAAAATACATTAGGTATCGTGAAAAATGTATAGAAAGTAGAGATTGAGTGTTTTTGCTATGGAACACATAGCATTGCTTACTGTGGTTTTACTATTTATTTCATGTTGTAACTCTAAATCAAGTTTTTCAAATTATTTTTTGATATGTCAATCAAGAGACAGATATAACATTAAAGAGGTACTTAATATAAATAATTTTTAACTAGATAAAAATTGTTAATTATGTTACCAAAAGGATCAAACAAACAAAAACACTGTAAGAGGATCCTGAGATAATAACTTCAGAAAGTAGTTGCCTTTTCTAAGGCTGAAGGAACACAGAGAAGAGGTTGGAACTATTAAAACTTACAAGTGCTAGAGGAGGGGTCCCCATAGAGCTGAAACTCACATCTCTGAGGGAGAAGCTTTTCTCAGCTAATACTGGCCAAAAAAACACCCAGTTTATAATGAGAAGCTCAGGCCACAGGGTCACTAATGTCCTCTAATTGTGTGCACAGACTCACAAGGTCCTCCTTACAAGCCAGGAGATACGCTTTCTCAAAAGGAGTTACCTGTAGAAAATAGCCTGGATTTGCCCCCAAACCCAAAGGTTTGTAATGTGATTCTCCTTCAGTGCTTGCCAGAGGTTCCATACGGCCTCCTTATTTGCCTCAGACACTCCTCAGACATTCTTCAGACACTCCAGATTTCAGAAATGTTGAAATATAAGGTCCAAGTGGAACAGCTTACATTTTCGTCTGAACTTAATGTAGCAGCTTCTCTTGCACTACTCAAAACTGTCAATATTATGAATTACCTCGTAGATTAGTCAAAATAGCACTTAAATACAGTATATGTTTATGTGCATATATACTCAAAATTTTATTTTATTTATTTATTTTTTATTTTTTTTCTTAATGTTTATGTATTATTGAGAGACAGAGAGAGATAGACCATGAGCATGGGAAGGGCAAAGAGAGAGGGGGAGACACAGAATCTGAAGCAGACTCCAGACTCTGAGCTGTCAGCACAGAGCCTGACGCAGGGCTCGAACCCACAAACCGCGAGATCATGACCTGAGTCAAAGTCAGATGCTTAACCGACTGAGCTACCCAGGCATCCCTATACTCGAAATTTCAAAAAAAAAAATATATCCAACCAAATACTGTGCCTCGTTTTTAGTGGAAGGTGTACTAGGTACAACAAATTATTTTTCATATTGAAGAGGATATCTCAACATGTTTCAGGCTCCTAGACTCCCACAAACTTCACTGAAGTTGAGAGCTACTTAATTTTCTTACTTGTTCTCTCGTCATCTGTGTTGCATATGTCTTACTGAGGCATCTAAAGCACTTTTTACTTCCTCCTTAACACTATCCTGGGCCAGGGGGATATTCCGTGGAAGAGAAAGGTGATCAAAATGCTTGTAGACTACCTTACGGTAAAGAGTAGCACACTTGAAAAAATCCTGAGACAAGACTGTGACGGTATACTGTTGGACATGTCAAGTAAAAACAGAAATAAAAACAAAACCTGCCTCTTGAGGTTCTTGCACATCGGTATGGAGGCAAGTGCATTTCCTAAGCAGTAGCTTGATATCAGCTGCCAGAAACTGTATGGATTGCTCCAGTCAAGTCATTAGACTTGGAGCATAACTGCAACTCAGCTTACTACCTAATAATGTCTACAGTAATCCACAGACATTATCTAAGATTTATCTTCATTCTTCCTAAATCAAATAAGCAAATGAGGTTATGATGGATACCACTACACTGTATCTTTCGAGTCTTAGGTTGTAGCACTAATCTTTACATTGTCCCCAGGGTTGTGATATTGTTTTTGATTTACTATCTTGTTATGGAGGGGAAGTTCAAGGTTCCATTTGACACTTTGTAGGTCATAGAGCTAACGTGAGAATTCTGCCAGTTGTCAAGTATATCTTTTCCAACTATAGATCCAAAAACTAGGGAAATAACCACAAAGTGATTTTGTGGACCTACGGGCCTAGTGTGGTTCACACTTGGGCTAAGACCTTAATTTAGTTACTTGACCGCCATAAATCCTCATTGTGCCTAATGGACCAGGGTGGAATTTGGAGTTTTAAGAAATTACCATTATTTCAGGGCTCCTAGATTCTGGTATGGTATATATATACCAAACCTGAAATAAATGGTAATTTCTTAAAACTCTAAATATATATATATATATATATATATATATATATATATATACACATATGTATGTGTATATATATTTGGAGAATATATATATATGTATGTATATATAAATATGTATTAGACTTGGAGCATAACTGCAACTCAGCTTACTACCTAATAAAGTCTACATATCTGTATCTATATATCTATATCTATATACCAACCCTGAAATAATGGTCATATATATATATTTTTTTCTTTTACAGTCATTATAGAAAATAGCTACAGGTTCTTTGGAAGATGATTTATAGCATATTTGTAGCACTGTTATAGGTCCTTCCTCACAAGTGAGGAGCTTTCCCATCAAATAGAAAGCTTTAGCTCTGTCTGTAAACTGACTCAGGTCTAAAAACTGGGTGAGAGATCACAGTTCACCATTATAGTGACTTAAGTCAGATTTTGGTCACTAGATCTGGAGTCTTCTCTGTTATACATATGAAGAAATATTTAGGAAGCTATCCATTTATATCATTCCTAGGGAAACTATGACAAATTAGTTCCTATAGGTCAAAATATTTTGATTACCCTACAGCCCTGCTACCCTTTATTTTGAACACATCCACCTTATCTTTGGCTTTTAAAAGTTTTCTTTCTTAAAAAAATTTTTTTAATGTTTATTTATTTATTTATTTTGGGAGAGAGAGACAGACAGACAGAACATGAGCAGGGAGGGGCAGAGAGAGAGGGAGACACAGAATCCGAAGCAGGCTCCAGGCTCTGAGCTGTTAGCACAGAGCCCGACATGGGACTTGAACTCACGAACCATGAGATCATGAGCTGAGCCAAAGTTGGACACTTAAGCAACTGAGCCACCCAAGACCCCAAGCTTTTAAGAGCTTTTCACCTCTGCTACCATAAGATTAAAATCAAGCCACCCATCTCAATGGCAGCACCCCCACTATATCTAGCCAACAATCACCAGAAACCTTTTCAAGGGTGCAGATGTCCCCTCATCTCAAAGTCTTAGAGAAAGGGTCATCCTATGGACCTTTTCATAAAATGGAATTGAGGAGTGGAAGTACAGATTGCAGTTAATGAACCTACTCCAAAATTCTCATCTCCTAAACCTTTGAATTTCTTTGTCTACATGCAATTTGGCGTAGGCCAATGTTGAGTCTCAAGTTTAGTCAACCAGCCAAATAAATGGCTACAGTCATTTCCACATACATGAGTGTATCACTTAGACTTCAATAAGAGAAACAGAGCCAGTACAAGTGATATGAAATATGAGATTTATTATAGAACCTTGGCCTTGTGCAATTGTAGGAGCTAATTAAACAGTTTGTATGTGATGGTTACTTCTCTGAAACTGGTGCTGGGCCTGAGGTCAATAGGGCAGAATGTTGGAAATGAAAAGTGAACATTGACATAAGGGAAAGCAGAAGAAAAATTGGAATCCATGAGAATGATCTGGAACCCATGGTGGTTTATGTAGGAGACATAAAAATTACACCCCCAAAGATGTCTGCATGCTAACACCCAGAACCTGTGACTATGTTACATTACACAGCAAAAGAGAATTAGGTTTGTAGATAGAATCAATGATGTTAATCTTCTGATATTAAGATAGGGAGATGTAGGGTGCCTGAGTGTTTCAGTGGGTTAAGCATCTGACTTTAGCTCAGTTCATGATCCCACAGTTCATGAGTTCAAGCCCTGCATCGGACTCTGTGCTGACAGCTCAGAGCCTGGAGCCCGCTTCTGATTCTGTGTCTCCCTTTCTCTCTGTCCCTCACTCACTCTCTCTCTCTCTCTCTCAAAAGTAAATAGACATTAAAAAAAAAAAGATAAGGAGATGTAATGGAAGAAAGGCAGGAGGGGTGAGGCACAAGAGCAAATTGACCCACTGTGTGTAGCTTTGGACATGGAGGAGGTAGCCCCAGAACCAAGAAATGGGAGCAGACTTTACAATCTAGGAATGGCTCTCAGCAGGCAGCTACAAAAAAGTGAGGTCTTCAGTACTATGACAAATAGGAAATGAACTAAGCCAATAACCTTTCAGGGCAAGGAAATAGATTCTCTCTGGAGTCCTTAGGAAAGAATGCAGTCCAGCCAATACTAGGCCAGATTCCAATCTACAGAGCTTATTATTAAGATAACAAATTTGGGGGCGCCTGGGTGGCTCAGGGTTCAGCTTCCAACTTTGGCTCAGCTCATGTTCTCCCAGTTTGTTTGAACCCTGCATGGGGGTCACTACTGTTCGTGCTGAGCCTGCTTCGGATCCTCTGTCCCCCCACCCTGTCCCTCCCCTGCTTGTGTGCTCTCTCTCAAAAATTAAAACACTTACTAAAAAAGAAAAAAAAAGGTAACAAATTTGTATTGTTTTAAGCCACTAAGTTCATGGCAATTTGTTACAATAGCAATACAAAAATAATACAATCCATCACCACTTCCAAGTTTCCAGCATTGCTCCATGGCCTGCAGAAAAAGCTGGCACTCATTGTTATGGCACTTGGTCCAGAATTCAGAAAAACTGAAGGAGAAAGTGAAATTAGAGAAGCTGTAGCCAGGCTGCTGCCCCATGCCACAAGGTGACCCAGCAGATCCATGCCAGTGTGAGCGAGTTTCAGTGCTACCCAGGGATCTGCACCAAGCTCCCTAGCATTAAAATATGGCTACTAGTCCACATCCATTTTACAAATCTCAGGTAACACATGTCATATGGCCCACACTCATCTATTCATGGAAAGGAATTCTGATAACTGTAGTCCACTTTAGCTAAGTCAATATGGCATCAATCTGCCAGAAAGAGTTAACACATTCAGTTGGGAATCATTGGTAAGTAAACCACATAAATAAAGTTGGCCCAGTTTGGTGTTATACTCTATCCTGGTTGGTCTACAAGCTCGAGGATTTATTCCCAAAAATATTTGCCACATTTCTTTCAACATAAATCTGCCAATTTTCTTGATATATGTTATTTCCCCCTACTTCAAAATTTGTGATATCTTCCCTGGGGCACAGTGAAATCTGACTTTAAATGGGAGTGTAGGCAACAAGGGCATCTGGAGGTGTCTTAAGGAGATGGGGCATCCCCTTGTGTGACAAATACCCTAGGTGAAGTCATTAGAAGCTTTTCAAACACAGGGAAGGATGTTATTCTCAGACATGGAAGACAAGCTATTTCCACAGACCAAAACACCTCAATATGACTCAGGGTCCCAGAGCCTCAGCTTCATCTGAGCCCAACCAGATGTCCTATTCCCAGGTTCAGAGCTCTACTCCTGCCCAATCAATGCCTTCATGTTCACATGACAAATTTGGAAAAACTGTGAATTCAATTGACATTGTAATTCTGCAACCACACAATTAAATTGGAGATTTAATTTTCCACCGATATTGGCCATGTAATATTAAAAATAAGAAATATTTGCTATTAAAAATAGGGCTGTCAGAGAAATTCTATTTTGTTTGTTTGGTTTTGTTAATTTTGAGCTTAAAGGCTGAACTTGTCGTTTTCTTTTTATAAATGCTCCTCTTCACTCAGAGGAATCCATCCTGTATCAAAGACCTTCTAGTCCTCATTATAGCCATAATGGTCAAGTAAAGCAGTCATTCCTCCCCCTAAATAATTTATTCAGTAGGAATAATATTACAACTAACCACAGGTGGATTTGTTTGATTAATTGTGATGCACTACATGCAATGAATTAATAGCATCCATTTTGTGCTGGCAAGGGGCTCAACATTCATTCAAGTTCAAAAATGCAGCTAAACCATTTACCACATCCCATTATCAAGGGACTGCTTTTAGAATCTACTTCTTACAGGGAGGAGGAGCCAAGATGGCAGAAGAGCATTGAAGTTTTTCGTGTGTCTTGCATCCATGAAATACAGCCAGATCACACTAAACCATCCTACACACCTAGAAAACTGATTGGAGGATTAACACAACAATCTGCACAACCTGAACCACAGAATTCAGTAGGTACGTGGCGTGGAGATGTGAACTTGGGGAGAGAGAAGCCGATGGCGGGTAGGGAGCCACCTTTGCAGGTGCAGAGAGGACGGAGACTGGGGGCGGGGGAGAATACGGGAAAAGCATCCCTCCCCAAAAGCAGCTGGAGAGAAAGTGGAAAATTGGAAACAACTGCAGGGACTAAACTAAAAAGGGAGAAAGGAGAAAGCAGAGGGTTTAAATCCCATTAAGACTGTAAACAAGGGGAGGGCAAAGTCTGCAACTCCACAACTCAATATCTGGCGGTGCTCTGGTGGGAAGGGTGAATCCTCAGGAACAGAGTGGGGTCCGGGAAGTCCTCAGGCCACACGGGGAAAAGCAGTTCCACTGCTGGAAGGACATTTGGTGGAGACTGTTGAAGCCACCTGGTCCCAGCACACCGCAGAAAACAGCCACATTCACTGATGCTGGAACAAGGCTGTTAAGGGTGAAGCCTGGTGCCAGATGTGTGTTGTGATTTTCCATAACCCCTGAAATGCTGCTGCTACACTATCTCGCAAACTTTTTCTGGGGCAGGTTGGCACCTGGCCGCAGTCTTGGAGCACCGGCAGCAGCAGGGTCCAGCAGGCATTCCTGGGTGCAGCTGGCATTTGGCCATTGCTCAGTGAGACCCTCCCACAGAGGGGCGGAACGGGCCAAAGCCGCAGTCCTTCAGAAGTAAGGGGCCAGGGAAAACAGCCGCATCTGAGACAAAACTCAGGAGACAGGTACTGCCTGGGGCTTGGTCACGGACAGTGAAGAAGCAGCGAGTGGATGAAAGCTGAAGACAGAGGACAGGTGTGTGATTGCTGATCAGAGAGAACAGAGTTCTCATACTAGAGACTGGATAGCTGGGTGACGCCATTTTCACCACTCCCGCGCATGTGCATACACACCTACAAGTGCTGTAACAATCCACCCCAGTAGGCTAGCAGCGCCATATAGTGGAGAACGGAGCTGTTACACTGAGCCCCGCCCAACTGGGCCAACCTCATTCTTTAAGAACACAAGTCTCACTGCCTACTTAGATTATGGACTATACAGTGCTACATAGTCTGACTTTTAGGAGAAAACAAAGTAATTTCAGTCCTATTTCAATCTGTTAGGAGGTCCATCTACTCAATTTTCTTTCTTTCTTTTCTCTTTTATACTATATTTTTTCTTGAATACAGAAGGAAAAAATTCATTTTTATTTTCAGTTTTTATTAAAAATATTTTTCTTTAATTTTTTACTATATTTTTGCTTTTATGTAAATTTTTTCAAATTCTATTTTACTTCCATCATTTTATTTTAGTCTACTATAATGTATTCACTTTTTCAAATTTTCAAACGATTTCTTTTTTTTTCTATTTTTCTCTTTTTCATTTCTTTTCTTTTTCTTGACTACAGAAAGAGAAAAAATCCTTTTTTATTTTTAATTTTTATTAAAATATTTTTCTTTAATTTTTTTCCTACTATATTCTTTACCTTTGTGTAAAGGTTTTCAAATTCTATTTTACTCCCATCATCTCATTTTAGTCTACTTCAGTGTATTGATTTTTTCAAATTCTCAAACGATTTCCTCCCCCCCACCTTTTTTTTCTCTAATCTGTCAAACCACTTTCAACACCCAGACCAAAACACACCTAGGATCTAGCATCATTTATTTGATTTGTGTATGTGTGTGTTTAATTTTTTAATTTTAATATTTTTTAATTTTAATTTTTTCATTTTAATCTTCCTACCTCATTAATTCCTTTTCTCCCTTCAAAATGACAAAACAATGGAATTCACCCCAAAGGAAAGAGCACGAAGAAACGACAGCCAGGGATTTAACCAACACAGATACAAGCAAGATGTCTGAACCAGAATTTAGAATCATGATAATAAGAATACTAGCTGGAGTGGAAAATAGATTAAAATCCTTTTCCGCAGAGATAAAAGAAGTAAAAAATAGTCAGAATTAAATTAAAAATGCTATAACTGAGCTGCAATCACGGATGGATGCAGCAGTGGCAAGGATGGATGAGGCAGAACAGAGAATCAGTGATATAGAGGAAAAACTTATAGAGAATAATGAAGCAGAAAAAAAGAGAGAGATTAAGGCAAAAGAGAACGATTTAAGATTTAGATAAATCAGTAACTCATTAAAAAGGAACAACATCAGAATCATAGGAGTCCCAGAAGAGGAAGACAGAGAAATAGGGGTAGAAGGGTTATGTGAGCAAATCATAGTGGAAAACTTGCCTAACCTGGGGAAAGACACAGACATCAAAATCCAGGAAGCACAGAAGACCTCATTAGATTCAACAAAAAATGACCATCAACAAGCCATATCATAGTCAAATTCACAAAATACTCAAGCATGGAGACAATCATGAAAAGCAGCAAGGGAAAAAAAGTCCCTAACCTATAAGGGAAGACGGATCAGGTTGGCAGCAGACCTATCCACAGAAACTTGGCAGGCCAGAAAGGAGTGGCAGGATATATTCAATGTGCTGAATCAGAAAAATATGCAGCCAAGAATTCTTTATCCAGCAAGGCTGTCATTCAAAATAGAAGGAGAGAAAAAAGTTTCCCAGACAAAAAAAATTAAAGGATTTGTGACCACTAAACCATCCCTGCAAGAAATTTTAAACCAGACAGAGACCCCACTAAAAAGGAGAACTATAAACCAATTTCCCTGATGAACGTGGATGCAAAATTCCTCAACAAGATATTAACCAACCAGATCCAACAATACATTAAAAAAATTATTCACCACGACCAAGTGGGATTTATACCTGGGATGCAGGGCTGGTTCAATATCCACAAAACAATTTACGGGATTCATCACATCAATAAAAGAAAGGACAAGGACCATATGATCCTCTCAATATGTATAGAGAAAGCTTTTGACAAAATACAGCATCCTTTCTTGATAAACACCCTCAAGAAAGTAGGGATAGAAGGATCATAACTTCAGATCATAAAAGCCATATATGAACAACCCAACGCTAATATCATCCTCAATGGGGAAAAACTGAGAGCTTTCCCCCTAAGGTCAGGAACAAGACAGGCATGTCCACTCTTGCCACTGTTATTCCACATAGAATTGGAAATCTTAGTCTCTGCAATCAGACAACACAAAGAAATAAAAGGCATCCAAATCGGCCAGGAGGAGGTCAAACTTTCACTCTTCGCAGATGACATGATACTCAATATGGAAAACCCAAAAGATTTCACCAAAAAACCACTAGAATTGATTCATGAATTCAGCAAAGTTGCAGGATATAAAATCAATGCACAGAAATTGATTGCATTCCTATACACCAACAATGAAGTGACAGAAAGACAAATCAAGGAATTGATCCCATTTACAGTTGCACCAAAACCCATAAAATACCTAGGAATAAATCTAATCAAAGAGGTGAAAAATCTATACACTGAAACTACAGAAAGCTTATGACAGAAATTGAAGAAGACACACACAAAAAAAGGAAAAAGATTCCATGTTCCTGGATAGGAAGAACAAATATTGTTAAAATGTCAATACTACCCAAAGCAATCTACATATTCAATGCAACCCCTATCAAAATAACACCAGCATTCTTCACAGAGCTAGAACAAATAATCCTAAAATTTGTATGGAACAAGAAAAGACCCCGAATAGTGAAAGCAATCTTAAAAAGAAAACCAAAGCAGGAGGCATCACAATCCCAGACTTCAAGCTGTACTACAAAGCTGTAATCATCAAGACAGTATGGTACTGGCACAAGAACAGACACTCAGATCAATGGAACAGAATAGAGAACCCAGAAATGGACCCACAAACATATGGCCAACTAATCTTTGACAAAGCAGGAAAGAATATTCAGTGGAATAAAGACAGTCTCTTCAGCAAGTGGTGCTGGGAACACTGGACAGCGACATGCAGAAGAATGAACCTGGACCACTTTCTTACACCATACACAAAAATAAACTCAAAATGGATGAAAGACCTCCATGTAAGACAGGAAGCCATCAAAATCCTCAAGGAGAAAGCAGGCAAAAACCTCTTTGATCTTGGCCACAGCAACTTCTTAACTCAACACGTCTCTGGACACAAGGGAAACAAAATAAAAAATGAACTACTGGGACCTCATCAAAATAAAAAGCTTCTGCACAAAGAAGGAAACAATCAGCAAAACTAAAAGGCAACTGATGGAATGGGAGAATATATTTGCAAATGACATATCAGATAAAGGGTTAGTATCCAAAATCTATAAAGAACTTCTCAAACTCAACACCCAAAAAACAAATAATCCAGTGAAGAAATGGGCAAAAGACATGAATAGACACTTCTCCAAAGAAGACATCCAGACACATGAAAAAATGCTCAACATCACTCATCATCAGGGAAATACAAATCAAAACCACAATGAGATACCACCTTACACCTGTCAGAATGGCTAACATTAACAACTCAGGCAACAACAGATGTTGGCGAGGATGCGGAGAAACAGGATCTCTCTTGCTTTGTTGTTGGGAAGGCAAGCTGGTGCAGCCGCTCTGGAAAACAGTATGGAGGTTCCTCACAAAACTAAAAATAGAACTACCCTACGACCCAGCAATTGCACTACTAGGCATTTATCCACGGAATACAAGTGTGCTGTTTCGAAGGGACACATGCACCCCCATGTTTATAGCAGCACTATCAACAATAGCCAAAGTATGGAAAGAGCCCAAATGTCCATTGATGGATGAATGGATGAAGAAGATATGGTATATATATATATATATATATATATATATATATATATACACAACGGAGTATTACTCAGCAATCAAAAAGAATGAAATCTTGCCATTTGCAGCTATGTGAATAGAACTGGAGGGTATTATGTTAAGTGAAATTAGTCAGTCAGAGAAAGACAAAAATCATATGACTTCACTCATATGAGGACTTTAAGAGACATAACAGATGAACATAAGGGAAGGGAAACAAAAATAATATAAAAACAGGGAGGGGACAAAACAGAAGAGACTCATAAATATGGAGAACAAACTGAGGGTTCCTGGAGGGGTTGTGGGAGGGGGGATGGGCCAAATGGGTAAGGGGCACTAAAGAATCTACCTCTGAAATCATTTTTGCACTATATGCTAACTAATTTGGATGTAAATTTAAGAAAATAAAAAATAAAAGAAGTTAATAATAGTAAAGAAAAAAGAATCTACTTCTTAGAACAATTATTGTGCCAGTCAGGGTCTAGTCATGAGATAACCATACCACTCATTTGAACAGAAAGAATTTAACATAAAGAATTTGTAACTAAGTATAAGGATGTCATTGAGTGGGTCATTGAACAGATAACAAGAAAACCCTAAGGTAACTTGATATGCAAAAGGAACCCTGAAGTATCAAGGAAATAGCAACTGAAGGAAGCAGGTGCTACCCTTAGGGCTGACAGATGAAGCTGGTTCTGCAAATGTTTGAAAAACCAGTTGACCTGCAGCTGCAGGATGGCCCTGCTCTAGATGGGTTGAAGAGGCACTACTAGCGGGATGCACACAGAAATCAACAGCCTACAGTTGCAAACCTTCAGCTCTAAGAGGAATATGCTAAAAGAAGCAAACCTTCAGCTATGAGAAGATCTGAGGATCTCATGTGGAACATGGTGACTATCGGTGTTATTATATAATTGGAATTTGCTAAGACAGGAGAATTTAAATATTCTCACCAAAAAGGGGGGAGGGAAGGGAAAATACGTGAGGTGATGGATGTGTAAATGTACTCAATAGGGGGGATCCTTTTACATTGTATACTTATATGACGTGCACTTTAAATATCTTACTATTTTATATGCCACTTATATAAAGCTCAATAGAGCTGAAATTTTAAAATAGAAAAAGGCAGGGCTCCTGGGTGGCTCAGTGAGTTAAGCATCCAAGTCTTGATTTCGGCTCAGGTAATGATCTCACAGTTCATGGGTTCGAGCCCTGAATCAAGCTCCGTGCGGACAGTAAGGAGCCTACTTGGGATTCCCTCTCTTCCTCTCTCTTTGTCCCTGTGCTGCTCACATGCTCTCTGTGTCTCTCTCAAAATAAATAAATAAACTTTTTTTTTTAAAGGCATGCAAGGACCCCACAGGAAATGAGCACAACATGGCAGTTCCTTCTTCATCCAACAACCTCATGGTTCTTTTCTCACTCCCCTGTTATCAGAGCCAAATAAGAAGACAACTCTCAAAATTTGCATTTCCAAAATCCAGCTCCAGCATCACACAGCAGAGTCCAGGAGGTTGAGTTTGAAGTTAAAAGTAAAATTATGTGAAAACTGACACAGCTGATAAATGATTCAATTTTTTTGCAATAACCCCTTTTAGCACCAATATGTTAATACATGCTTAATGAATAATTAAATACTAAGTTCCCATTTCTCAACAGAGTTGATAAACATGTGAATTGCACAAAATATTTGTGCAGGCTGTATGTAGAGAAAAAACTAATCACATAAAAGCTGGAAGAAATAGATATGCTGAAGGTAGAAGCATCTAATTCAAAAGATAATGATTATTTTTAGAAAACCGTACCCAAATATCTCAATTTCACAGGTGCATCTGCAGAAAATGTGTTTATTTATCACTCTGAAGCATGACTTTTCATTGAGATCAAATTATTTTCCTTCTAAATTGATTTCATTCATTTTTTGGAATCCGAGTGTTCCTTGTATCCCCATGGAAAGGGAAGTGATAGCTGTAATATGTTGGTTTCATTGGCAAAGGAAAATGTCTGTAAACAGTTAAAGGGTGCCATTTTGTAAAAGTTTAATCACATGCTTCATGCAGTTATTTCTATTATGGTTGGGTTTATTTCATTAAATTCACATAACAAAGTAAAGTTTTGGAAGGTCAGTCTGTTGAAGATAAGTCTACTGTATGTTCAGTTAAAAGTTCAACACTAAATATATAATTATTTGTTTTTGCAATATTAATGTGGATACAAATTCAGCAGAGCCCTGTACATCACGGGTAAAGTAATGGTCTTACTAAATTAAGAAACTTACAGAGAAAAATACTCTTGGAGTTGGCTCTGGCACACAAATAAGTTATAATTTCCTCCAACAAACTGTCAATAGTCTACCATTTGAAATAGAAACTACAGGGGCGCCTGGGTGGCTCAGACGGTTGAGCCTCCGACTTCGGCTCAGGCCATGATCTTACCCTTTGTGGGTTTGAGCCTGCATCAGGCTCTGCGCTGACAGCTCAGAGCCTGGAGCCTGTTTCAGATTCTGTGTCTCCCTCTCTCTCTGACCCTCCTCTGTTCACGCTCTGTCTCTGTCACAGAAAATAAGTAAACATTGAAATAGAAACTACAGATGTCAAAATTTATAAACATTAAAGTACTATAAAAATTTCATGATGAAGCTTATGTTAAGTACCCGAAATGTATTTTTGCAAGGTCATAAGTGCATTCTCTCTTTGCTGTTCATCCACAGATTTTAGAAATGTTTCAGCCTTTAAGAGAACTATTTTGTAAATCAACCTACAAGTCCTGTAATGGCATTGAATATTTTCTTCTTATTTTTAATGGATCAGTTATTTAATTAGGTTCTTTGTAAGAAATTTAGAACACCAATCTGTGAGGGTAAACTCCATTCCGGAGAGAATACACAAAGCGGAGGTAACCCTGAAGCTGAGGAACAGCTTTGATTTTTGGCAGAATTTGCAAGTCCACAGCTTTCTCATCAACCTTGCGCTGCTCTGTAATCTCATGTTTCTCTTTCTCTGTGTGGAAGATGTCACATTGCAGGTGTCTGGGTTTACACGGCTCCCTCTTCTTAAGGTAAGCATCGATGAGGTGTCTGGGGATTTTCGCACTGCTGGTATCAATTTTGGTGGAGGTGGCAGTGACTAATTTCTGGTGTGTTCTACGAAGAGGAACTCGATTGAGGGACAGAGGTCCGATCGCAAGTAACAAGCCATGCTCAGTTGCTTCAGGAAAACCACCCTGTTGCCTCTGTGGTGCCCAGTGAGGACGATTAAAGTGGTCCCTCGCAGTTTCCTCACCTGCTGACTGAAAGGTGTTTTGCCATGGCTCAACAGCTTCTGAGCACACCTCCTGTAGGATGATGCCCAGGCATTTTGAGAAGTTTAACCACTCAGATACCACCATTCTTGCCACCACCAACTGGTTTTGTGACAGTAGCAGAACTTTTTCTTTTCAAGCCTGGATTTAGCTGCTGAATACTTCCTCTTGTACACAGCCTGTCTCGAATACATAGCCGATTGGGAGTATCTACCACTTCCTCTGACCAGGACAGGGTCTCGGCTGCAGTGGGGCTTCCCCTTCTTTGACGTTTTAGCCTTGAGGTTGCCCTTCTTAACGTTGCCACCAGCATCAGCCTTCTTGGCTTCAGGTTTCTTCTCCTTAGTATCTGACTTCTCAGCTTTTTCACCCAGCATCTTGCAAGATGGGAAAGAATGGCATTGAATATTCTCTGAAAGAACTCTGCATTTAAGAAAAATGTTTGGAAATCTATTATCAAAATGTCCAGTGAATTGAAGCCAAAAACTAGTTTTTGCAATAGCTGCAAACAAAGGCAAATTTATCCCTACAAAAACGGGGACATGAACAAATTAAATGATGAGGCCTCAAACAGTGTGCAAGATTTAATTTTAAAATTCTGTAAAAGTCTTTGAAATGACTTGCAGAAAAAAAATCTTTTGATCCAGTTCCTTTTTTTGTAATTGGATTATATTATGTACTGAAATGCAACGAAATTGAAAAGACCTATGATTTTGCAGCATCTGTTTTGCAAAACACTAAAAATATTATAAATGGAGAATTTATTTTATGAACTTTATAAGGTAGATTTTTAGAGGGTAAAGCTTTATAGGGTATATTTGTAGAAAAGAAAAACTCTAAACTGAGACAAAAGACAGTGCCTATAAAAATGTTTGAACTGATACATTTACATATTTCATTAAAAGTAGAATTGAGACTATCTTCCACTTAGAATTTGTCTCTGAACTTACTAGGTAATTCAGAACCCTTAAATATTTCCTCAATTAAAATATTATATGATCAAAAAAATCCCATATAGTCTACAAAAAAAGTAAATACATGTCGTTTTCAAGTGTATTAATATTAACTGAAGATTTTAGGCAATTTTTGAAAAATTAAAAATTTAAAACCATATTAAAATAATAATTCATCCTGCAGAAAAATATTAGTGAATTAATATTAGAGAGATATATGGTTTGTGCTAATTTTTTGTTTGGACAATCAATATAATTTTTATATTTTGCTTTTCTCTACAAGAAAATATGTCATACTACTTTTTAGAAAAAATTTATCTTTGAAAATAATTTTTATGAAAACTATTTTATACATCAGCCAATATAAATAATATGGTGAATTAACTGTTCAATGAATAAACATTTCAAATATAAAATTATAATCAATTTTAATGTATCCTTTCATTCTCAAAAGTGTCTTGACTTGCTATCTTATTTTGCTCAGGTTACCATCACAGAATATTATAGACTGGATGGCTTACCAACAGATATTTATTTTTTCACAGTTCTGGAAGCTACAAGTCTGAGATCAGGGTACCAGTATGTTTGGGTTCTGGATTCTGGTGAAAGTTCTCTTAGCTTGCAGATGGCTGCCTTCTGCCTGTGTCCTCATACCTCACATGGTGGGGAGAGACAGACCAAGCTTTGTGGTGTCTCTTCTTACCAGACCACTAATTCCATCATGAGGGCCCCATGATCTCATCTAAATGTAATTATCTTTCAAAGACCCCACCTTCAAATACCACCCCATTGTGGGTTAGGTTTTCAAAATATGAATTTTTGGGGAGACACAATTTAGTCCATATCTCTTGAACAATAAATTTTGGGGCTCCATACTTAAGAATCTTACTATCATAGAGTAAGGAATGGTCCCTTGGCATCAGAGTCCAGATGCACAGTCCTGGCTTGTCTTTGGTTGTCAACATCCAGTTCCAGAGCATCCAAATCCAAATTGACATATTTACCTTTAATCTGTTTTCCAAGAACAGCTCATTTTTAATCCTCTTCTCCCTGTCTGTGAAAGATTTCTACTCTTCTGGGCCTCTCAGCCCAGCCTATGTTCCTCTTGGGGATACAGGCCCTCCTTTCCATCTTTTAGGAAGTACGGAATTCTGTGAGGCTGTCCTCGGGCATTTAGGCAGTTCATGCTACCATTGCTACCTTACTGCTCAGTTGCCATGATGAATATTGGGTTTCTCTAGGAGGCTTGCAACCTCCTTGGGAAATTAGCCAATGGTTCTCTGTGGTCTGGGATACCCTCAAAATAATTTGAGGTTTTTATTGTTCCTCCCTAATCGTGGCACTTGCCTGAGGGGATGGCACCGGGTTCAGGGATTCATCACTATCTAAAGTCTGGTCACATCCCCTCTTATTTCTCCTTCCCAGAAAGTTGACTTTATCTCTTTTTGGGGAAAAACGAGCTCTTAAATCATTCCACAGTATTTACATAGACATAGTTTAAAATTTGGCTGTCATATTTTTGGAACCCTCTATCAAATAGCTTCACACTTGCAATCAATTGCCTTGGGTTTGAAGATGATTATGGCTAAAATGAGTTGAAAAACAACAATAAAAATTCAAATGACTTTTTTGTATACTGTATTTACCCTTGTTCTAAATAATGAAAGCTAGCTAGCGGCTCCACAGGGGAAGACAAGACAGGAATGCTGGAAGGACAAGCCTTAGTTATTACCTCACAATGTCCTGCCAAAAATGTTGGAATTTTAAGACTGAACAAAATCCTTATAAATTATTCATCAAGTCCACCCTTTTGTTTTATAGATGTCCTGTGTAAAGTGAGACCCAGAGAGATTAAATGATTTTCTTTTAAGGCTGCACAGATTTTGAACCACAGAAGTAGGGCTACAATGAACTTTACCTCCACCAAGTACAGGAATTCCTTTCACTGATTTACACTATTTCCATATATATATATATATATATATATATATATATATGGTTTTCTGAATTTCTTTAAAAAAGTGGCATCAAAAATTAGACATGTCACTTCAAGTGTGTTCAGAAATGGGGTAGAATTCGGACAGCCTGCTGACTTCTGGATGCTGCACTTCTCTAAGTGCCAGCTAAGATGCTCTCCTTTTGAGTTTTGATGATGTCTCATCTCAGTGGTGGTTTGTCATAAGCACCTGCCCGCTATGCTGTCAAGCCAGTTCTCCTCTTTCTGTGTCATGTGCTTAATTTGCAAAATTGCATTCAAAGTTCAGGCGTCAGAGTGTCATAGAGTAATGTTGCTTTATGGGGCACCTGAGTGGCTCAGTCGGTTAAGCGTCCTACTTCAGCTCAGGTCATGATCTCTCAGTTCGTGGGTTTGAGCCCCGCACTGGGTCTCCACTGACAGTGCAGAGCCTGCTTGGGATTCTCTCTCTCCCTCTCTATCTCTCTGCCTCCCCCCATTTCTCTTTCTCTCTCTCTCTCTCAAAATAAATAAACTTAATAAAAGGATAAAAATTAAAAAAGAATAAAGTTGATTTAATAACTTATGTTGCTAAGGAAAAGGAAAATGATTTATACTGTAAAAATGAAGCCCTTTCCAATTAGTGTATAATCTAAACCATAACTGCCTATTAAGAACATTTTTCTCACAGAGTTGAAAGCCTTTCCAAAGGTTTTCCATTTTAAGTAGAACTTTTCAGGTACAGATGCATTCTGAACCCCATTTTTTCCAGCTTTAGGAGCCCAGCATTTTAACCTGTCCTGTGAGACACTTCATGTCTTGGCAAAAACTGAAACCTACCAGAATTTTTAGGGAAAATAATTCTAAAACTGTCTTACTGTATATGAGCAAGTTTTAATGGCCTTTTAAAGCATACATTTGTTTCTGTATGACACTTAATTGTCCCAGTTTGTTTGGTCACTTAATACAGAATTTTAAGAGGGATTATAATCTCTAAGTACTATCAATGCATTCTTTCTCTATTTGTGGTCCATAATGACAATAAACAAGTAATAACATTCTCATCTTAAGAACTGCAGGGCACGGGCAGCACATGAATCTTCACTGTTCTATTTTCTACATAGGAGAGTTGTCTTATTTACTCCAGATTAATCATGGAGTTTGGTTTTTCTGCTCTCCATATTAACTGAAACTTTCTTGAACAGTAAGATCTTAAAACATATATGGCTACAAAGCAGATTTACCTCATCTGTAAGAGAGAGAAAAAAATAAATCTGTTAAGAATATTATTACAATTTTAGGGCCCGAGCATAGTTATTTTAAAAACATATGGAAACACAAATGAGAAATAGACAATTTAAGGCAAATGTAAGATAATTTATATAATTATTTCCTGCAATGCTTCATCTTTCAAAATAGGGTAATAGAAGGGTGTTTTGCTTAAAAAAAACAACAAATACATTGTGTATAAACCAGAAAGCATGCATAGCAGTTCTGTTTAGAAGATAGCAAAGCACCATGTAAAAGGCCTCTGTGTACTTAGCCCACCCACCAACTGGAAGGAGAGCTGAAAAGAAAAAGGGGCATCTAATCCATGGAGTTGTTACCACTGCATCAAACCTGGGATTTTCTTTCCTAAACGGTACTCACCGAGTGGGGTCTTAGAGCAATTATTCAATACCTTTTTGCAGTTAGGTACCTAATCTGAGCACTCAACCCAACATAAATGTCCTTGGGTTTTGTTTTGTCTTGTTTCTAACATGTGTTTTCCCCCTGACATAATGGAGTGAACTAGATAGAGAAACGGCATCAATAATCATCCTTTCCTTTAGCACTCTATTTTCTAACATTCACATCTTTTTTATTTGATCCTAAGTTCAACCTTCTGTGGAAGAGGGGGTGCATGAGGGAACTTTGGCTCCAGGTATGAATGGCTAGACCATTCATTGGCTAGAATGTTCAAGTTCACACAGCTTACTCCTGACACAGTGTGGGTGATGAGCTAGGTTTTCTGACTCTCGGGTTCCTGCTTTTTCAGTGAGATGACACTAGGTACATAATGTTTGTATGTTCTTGCTGCAGCGAAACTGTATGCATGAAATAAAATTATCATGAAAAGTTTATCAACTGACCTGTGGAAATTGGGGTGCTGCTAAGACCTCAAAACTTGATCTTATATCCCCCAGATTTCTGTCTCCCCGCCAGATACCATGGGTGTCCTCAGACTGAACGCATGGAAAACTAAACTCATTGTCTCCCTCCTGGCAACCTGTTGCCTAGCTTTCGCCTTGGGGCCCTGACATACCAAGTTTGCCCTTACCCTGCAGAGATCCCCAGGTGGAGGGCACAATGGAACACACAGTGGAAGAGCTGCATGAAGGGAGGAGGTACTGCCCCAGCCTGTGGAGCTCTCCTCACCTCCTCTTCTGCCACCATCACGCTCCCAGTGTTCCCATCTGCTCGGCCTTACCCACGTGGTGTCCCACTCAGTCGACCTTAAATCTCAGCCCTTAGATGCTTTCTTTTTCCCATCTAAGTTCCTGCTACAGTGTCCTTCCTGGCCCAACTCTTCCTGGTATCAAAGGACTGTTTACTCCTCAGCAACAAACTCTCCTGTAGCCTGGACCCCAGATCTCTCCCTTTGGATGCCCCAGATACCTGGATCCAGAATGTTACATGGCTCCATACTTCTTTGGTTAGCTCCTGAGGACTGGAGAGAACAAGAGTTGTTCTCCCTGCTCACTATCCACGTTCAATTAGTAGTTGTCTAACTTGGCCATTTCTAACTCCTCCTACTGCAATCATTCCTTCTCATCACTCCAAATTCAAACCTCCATTTTCCTTTGCCCAGACTCTACCCCTAAGGAACATATTTAAGTACAACCTGCCATTTCACTTCATGATATGGAAATGAATGCAGGGTTTCTGTGATTACCAGAAATAATCTAATCTTTCTTTTTTAAAAATATAGATTTATTTGTTTTGAGAGAGAGGGCAAGTGCATGAGTGTGGGGTGGTGGGGGGAGAGGGTGAGAAAGCCATGCAGGCTTCATGCTGTCAGTGCAGAACCAGATTTGGGGCTCAAACTCACAAACCATGAGATCATGACCTGAGCAGAAATCAAGAGATGGGCACTTAACCGACTGAGCCACCCAGGTGCCCCTAATCTAATCTTTCTTATAGCTAATTATGCACATACTCATTGTATTTAGAGAAAATTGAAAACATTTACTTAGCCTTCCCATTGAAACTGTTTTTGGTCTATTATGGAGTCTTCCTCATATAAACAACTAGAATCCCATCCCACCCCCTTAATCACTTTCCCTCCTTCCTTTCCCACCTTGTTACTCCAGACTTCCACCTTTATCTCATGTCTTACTTTGCCTAAAAAAGCCAGAGGCCAGACAGGCATTTAAGCCAAAGCAAACAGAACTTTATGCCCTGGATTCTTACCCCTTTCTGAATGAAGCTTCTGCATACACTTCTCCACTGATTGCATAACTTTGTTACTCGTTATTATTCTGCCTTTTGAACTCCACACTCATCTATCCTATTTCCTCCTCACATATATCAGTCAGAGTTCACCTGGAGAAAAGAACCAGTAGGAGACACACATTAAGAGATACATTGCAAAGAATTGGCTTAAGTACGACTGTGGGGTCTGGCTAGAGAAGTCTTAAAACCACAAGGCAGGCTTCCAGGAAGGGCAGGCTGGAACTCTCCTGCCCACATTGAAGCTGCAGGACACAGGAGGAATTTCTTCCCGAGGGAGGCCTCAACTCTGCTCTTGAGGCCTTTCAACTGACTGAGTCAGGCCCATCCAGAAGATCCAGGACAATCTCCCTCTTGAAGTCACTCAGTTATGGACTTTACTCACATCTACAAAACCTTCAGAGCAACACTCAGATTAATGTTTGAATGAACAACTGGTAGCTATAGCTTAGCCAAGTTGATACATCAAAAAACCACCATGAACATCTAATGGATGCGTCTCAAAATTAAAATATTCATGCTGAAAACCTGCTCTTCTCTCCCCTCAGCACTCTCAGCAAACCGGTCTACTTGCAATGGCAACTGCATCCTTCCAGATGTTTAAGCCAAAAACATAAACTTGAGCTTTCTTCTCACGCTCCAAGTGGTAGGTTAAATATGGGGACCCCAACTAGCTCCATGCCCTAATCTCCAGAACATTTTATAGCAAAAGAGACTTTGCAGATGTATCTAAATTAGATTTTGAAATGGAAAGATTATCTTGGGTTACCTAGGTGCCCAGTATAATCACAATGGTCCTTACAAGAGGGACACAGGCAGAGGCAGAGGCAGGAGAGGAGATCCAATAATGGAAGTAGAGTTTGGTGTGGTGCACTTTGAAGATGGAGAAAGGGGCCACAAGCCAAGGAATATAGGCAGATTTTAGAAGCTGAAAAAGGCAAGGAAAGGATTTTCCCCTCAGCCTCCAGACTGACACAGTCTTGCCAACACATTGACTTCAGCTCACTGAAACTGATTTTAGGCTTCTGACCTCCAGAATTGTAAAATAGTAAGTTTATGTTGTTTGAAGCCACTAAGTTTGTGGTGCTTTGTTATAGCAATGATAGAGAACTAATAAATCCATTTCTAATCTCTGGTGACATCTTGTTGACTTTATCTTCAATATGCCCAGAATGGAGGCACTTCTCACCACCTCCCTTGCTACCACCTTGCTGCTCTAGAAGAGCATCATCTCTGCTCTAGAAGATTTCAGTCGTGTGTTATTATTTTCATCCACTGTTCTCTGTTCTCCTGTCCCTACCCCCCTAGTCAGCCACTTACTAGCTGATATGGCAGCTTCATGAGAAATTGAAAAAAAGTGTCCTTCCTTCAGGCAGAAACAACCCCATGACAGGGTAGATAGTGTGGCGAGCAGAGTAGCGACTACACATCCTCATACAGAATACAACCTTTGCAACCGTACACAGCAGCCCTCCTACAGTCCTCTCCAACTGCAGGCTGAGTAGCCCTGTTAACAGGCAAGTCAGACCATGTCACTGTTCTGTTCAGACTCTCACAAGTCTCTACATTTCACTCAGTTCTTACAAGAAGACTGCCAACCTTCCACATCATCTGGCCAGTTACCTCTCAGGTTCTGTCTCCTGCTATTCTCCCTCTCACTCACTGTTTAGGCAAAACCAGCCTTCTTGCTCTTCCTCAAATGCCCGAGACACATTTGCTCCTTCACTCTTGCTGTTCCTTTAGACTGCAAAGATTTGTCTGCAATATAGAAATGACTGGCTTTCTCGCCTCCTTCAAGTATTTGGTCAAATATTCCTTTCTTAGTGACACCTACCTTGACTGTCCTATTAAAATTTGTAACCCACACTTCTATCCCTATACTCCCTAACCCTTTTATCCTGGTTTATTTTTCTCTATGGCCCTTATTACCTTCTAACATTCTACGTATAATTACTTAATTATTGTATGTATGATAAGCTCTGAGTGTAGGGATTTCTGTCTAATTTGTTCATTCCTGTATCCCCAAATAATACCTTGTATCTGGTGGATACACAAAAATAATTAAATGAATAAATAGAGAGTCCTCTCTGATCCAGTTTGGGTTCTTTGAGAAGCAGATTCTAAGGCAGCAATCCAGGTACAAGGTACAATCACCTTATTTGGAAGGTGATCCTAGTAAACGCTGCCAGGGGTATGGGCAAGTAAGACAGGGAAGGGAAGGCAGCGATGAAGGGTAATGTTTTCAAACCCTCCAGTTAAACTGCAAGCAACTGGAACTAAAGCCCATATTGAAGGCGGCGGGGGGGGGGGGGGGGGGTGGGAGGCACCCTGGAAACCAATGAAGAACCTCCTCATCTGAAGAGGAGAAGACTTTTCCTCTACACTCTCATATTCTGTGGCTGGGCCTGAGATTTAAACTGACAAAAAACAGATTAACAAGAGAAAAGCACACAAATTTTACCTGAGGTTAATATCTTTACCTGGCGTGAGACCCTTCATAGAAAAGAAATGGAGACTCACAGAAGAAGATGGCCCTGAGAGCTTATGTACCAGTTTAACAAAGACTGATAACTTGTAGAGATGTGACAAGACAAAGGACAAAGAGGTTTGGGCCACTAGGGTAAGTAAACTGTGGGAAAGTGACTGGGAAATACAAGGGGAAACGAATGAAAGATAAAGGTCATTTTCGTAAGTTTGTTTGTACAGATTCATCTTGGCATCAACTTCCCATCTCCAGTGGTAAGAATGTTCTCTCTTCCTGGTACAAGAGGGCACCTTCCTCACAGCGCATTTATGGAAAGAGGAAGTCAGAGAGCACTCCCTGCATCTGCTCCTTCTCAATTGCCTTCAGCTCAAAATGAAACGTTTGGGGGTGGCATGTTCACCTCAGAGTTATTCCACGCAGGAGGCAGGAACCTGGGGTCTTTATCCATCGAGTTCCGGGAGGGACATTGATTGTCTGGCACTTCCCCTCTGCCACACAGGGCAGAGCAGACTCTATCCTCCAGGGTCTGCAGTCAAAGAGATTATTGTCAGTGGCAGAAGTCAGGCTTATTTGCATGGAAATAGTAAGGAATGAGAAGATGGACCCCTACCTGCCAAATCAGTAAAGCCACAAATACGGCAACTTGATGATCTGATGATAACACAGTCTTCAATTTATGCTACATGACCCTTCTTATCTGTCTCATGAAGGGAGGGAGCGTGATAGATAAGGGCACCTGGTGGCTGTCCTGTGGGGCTCAAACAGAGAAGGACTTTCTTTGCAGGAACTGAAAGAGAAGGCTGAGTCAGAGCCCAGTAGAACAGACGGAGTGATATTTACTGGGCACACTGTGAGTTGGTGTTCTGGCTGTTTGCAGTCAGCACCCTGATTTTTCAGTGTCCCTGCTGTACGTGCTGTTCAATATTTTTAATATTAACCCTTCGGAGGGGCTTACTCATTAAACCAGAGCTGGAATTTCGAGGGGCTGCCAATGTAATGAGAAAGCCTTGGAGCAGACACAGGGATCTGGAATGCAATAAGGGGCATCAAAGAAGAGAGAGTAATGGGCTGAGAGGGTGAGTGGGTGGGTGGTCTGGGTAAACGCCTAAGATGAGAATTGTTCTCTTTGGATGCTTTTGTGTATTTCCACAGCATCGTGTGTTGTTAGATCAGGTGGTTTTAGGGATCTGGGAAAGGGTACGTAAATAAGATATCTTATAGACAGGGCTGCCTATCGTGAGGTCTTTATGATATTTCAATCCACTAGAGTCAAAACATCCAGAATCTACAAAGGGAAAACTTCCCTAGTGACTATCGTGCTGCAGACCCCATCCATGACAGGTCAGTAACGACTTGTAGGGGTCTCACGGGGCTATTTTGTGCTTTTGTCCAACCCACCAAGAAACATCTCTTTGCCACATAAAGAGAGGGTCAGAGCCCCATCATCCCACCCCAAATTATACAGAATGTCTTCAAGCTGGATGTTAATTTTCCTCTATGCCTAGCCTCAATTTTTTTTTTTTTTTATGTGCCTGGCTGAAAGCATGGACTAATCTGGATGACTGATAATGATGACAGTGAATATTGTAATAATGGAATAGAGAGAGAAGAAGTGAAAAAGAAATGAGTGAGTAATGACAAACAGATCGTTTGAGTCCCGCAAAGAGGCCTCTGCTGGAATGGTAGGAGCTGGTTAGGAAGCCCAAGGCAGAAATAATGAAGTCCAGGATAAGAGGCTGTCACAGGCATTCCTTCCTGCTCCAGATAAGTTAAAACAGCTTCCAATGGTATAAAACATCACTTTGAATTCTCATCAAAGTAGGAAAACCACTGTCTCGGGATTAGCGTTCCAAAGGTAGCCTGACCAGTGTAGCTTCACCACCATGACCATGTCTAAAACGGAAAGATGACTTTAGCAGCTGTTCTCACAAAATGGTTTCAACACTCTGAGGTTATAATACAGAAAAGCTAGAGCTGAAAAAGTGAATATATATTCTTTTTAGAATAAAAGGAAATGACTACAAGCCTGGTAATAAATGTGGCAGCTTACTAGAAAGGCAGGTTTAAAGAATAAGGAAACTCATGTTGGAGCTTAAATTGAAAACAGGTGCCAGGCCTATTTCATGGAGTCATAGAATGTCAGAACTGGAGGAGACCCAGGGGTAACGTGTCCAATTCCCACATTTGATGTATCAGGAAACCCAGGTCACAAGAAATGAAGTGACTTGCTCAGTGCCACACATGGTGGCAGATTTATCTATCTCCCAGTTCGAAAGTTAGTCTTTTTTTTTTTTTTTCTCCAGACATTTTAATGTCTCTGGCACAAAATTTTTTTATTTTTTATTTTTTTGGTCATTTATTCATTTTTGAGAGACGGAGAAGAGACAGAGCGTGAGTGGGGGAGGGCCAGAGAGAGAGGGAGACACAGAATCCGAAGCAGGATCCAGGCTCTCACTTGTCAGCACAGAGCCTGATGCAGGGCTCGAGCTCAAGAACTGTGAGATCATGACCTGAGCCGAAGTCAATGTTTAACCGACTGAGCCACCCGGGTGCCCCTCTGGCACAAAATTAAAAAAGAACCCCTGCTTCTTTTTATAAGATCTATTTTGAATTTGAATTCTAAATAGTCACACCTACCTGACCATTTTCTCTGCTACCACATCCTCTTAAACTTTATGCTTTACCATGTTTTCATCGGAGCTATCATACTTTCCCAGTATCTTAGGTGGTTCAAAACCGTGACTGGTTTTTTCATCTGTTTGACTCTTTCCTTTCTTCCTATAGCCAAAGTACCAGGATAAGCCCTACATCTACCTGTACCCCACTGCGTCGGTGGTCTCTTATCTGTAGTTTTGATTTTCCTTAAACAGTGGGATAATCATCATGTCATTTTTTTTGGTTTCCAAAAATCTTTAATATTCTTTTCATACCCAGAAGAGCAAGTAGACTTGCTAATAATTTCCCCAACTAGCAATCTCTATCATCTATCATATCCTACCTTATCCAATTAATAGCTGCCATTAATTACTAATGTGAGCGTCCAGCACCTCCCATCTCCTGTTTCAGAAATAAACTATGCATGTGTCCTCCATGCATAAACATACCCATACAATGCATGACCTCCCTCAGCAGCAATGGTTTTCTACTCCTCTCTATCCATCCAAACCCCACCTATTCTTCAAAGCCCAGCAAAAACAAAAAATGAAAGACAAACCTCTACAGTTATTCTGGCTCATGTGTATTTTCCATTCCTCTGAATCCCTGAATATATATTATATTGTTTAGTTATTTCCTTAACTGTTCTGTATGGATATCTCATAAAACACCATCCTACACTTCCACACAGCTTGTAGTCTGAAGAATTTTCTCTGGGTCCTTTTTTTTTTGTTGTTGTTGTTTTTTGTTTGTTTTTTTAAGTAGGCTTCATGCCCAGTGCAGAGCTCAATGCAGGGCTTGAACTCACTATCCTGAGATCAAGACCTGAACTGAGAACAAGAATTGGATGCTTAACCTACTGAGCCATCCAGGTGCCCCCCTTCTGTGTCCTTTTTAACAGCTACTATATGTAAGGCTCAACAAAAGCCCTCAAATGAATGAATGAATGAATGAATGATGCAGCATAATGTCTGAGATTCTTTATTGCTCTTTGTCTTGGGAAATCTTTGTTGTCTGCACATGAAGCAAAAGGGAGGGTGAGATAATCTCTAAAAACCATGCTCTTGAGTTGATGGCAATTTGTTCATTCATTCTTTCAGTCAGTCAATCAATCAGTTGGTCATTCAATCAACAAATATTATTTGCATATCTACTATGTGTCAGGCACGTTCTGAGAACAGTAAGGATCCCCTTCCCTTGCTGCCTCTCTTTCTTGGAGATAGCCACTTCCGTCCCTGGACCATGGTTAATAAGGTGATCATTTTTCACTGATGCAACTTAAAACGTGGAAATAAACTCTATGTCCATTCCCTGGCTCGGGCTTGGCTTTCACCCTCTAGTGCTCTGGCTCCCTAAGAAGTAAAGTCAAACTGTTTGATTCCCACTGGACCCATTTAACTTCAATTCCAGTGAACTGCCCTGGCACTGGGCTAATGTGGAGCCCTGATGCCTCTGTGCTGGCCCACAGGGAATGTCTGATGGATTTTTCAGCTGATCGTGGATATACTTACTCAGTTTCCCTAATCTGGGTCACCAAACTCTATCAGCACATTTAGTGTGGTTATTTCCCCACTTCACATTCTGTCCTCATTTCCTTCCTAATTTTACCAGAAAATCTTTACCCTTTGTAAAGATAAGGCTTAGTCGTAATGAAGTTCTAGTCTCTGTAAAGCAGAGATTAAATAACAGTAATAATAACAACAGTAACAGTGGCTACCATTAATTCAGCAACTACTACATATCAGACACTGTGGTGATGCATTAATAATACTACTAGAGGGGCGCCTGGGTGGCTCAGTCGGTTAAGCGTCCGACTTCAGCCCGGGTCACGATCTCACGGTCCGTGAGTTCGAGCCCCGCGTCGGGCTCTGGGCTGATGGCTCAGAGCCTGGAGCCTGCTTCCGATTCTGTGTCTCCCTCTCTCTCTGCCCCTCCCCCGTTCATGCTGTGTCTCTCTCTGTCTCAAAAATAAATAAACGGTAAAAAAATTAAAAAAAAAAAATAATAATAATACTACTAGAAGCAGGAGGAGTAGGATTAGGAGTAGGAATAGTAGTATTTCATTTAATCCTTACAACTCCTGAGGTAAACATGACTCTTATCTCCCTTTTGCAAATGAGGAAGTGTAAATTTCCCTGGAGTCACAATAACTGTTTATCAGATTTATTTTATTTTGTTATTTATTTCATTTTACTTTATTTATTTACTTAGAATGAGAGAAAGACCACAAGTGGGGGAGAAGGGCAGGAGAGAGAAAGAGAGAGACAGAATCTTCAGCATGCCCCACACTGTTGGCATGGAGCCCAACGTAGGGCTTGATCTCATGACCATCAAATCGTGACCTGAGCCAAAATCAAGAGTCGGTCGCTTAACTGACTGAACCATCCAGGCATCCCTCAGTTTTTTTAAAATGCCAGCTAGTAGCATCTAAACAATTTAAACTACCAAATGCCAAATTTAATGATCCTTTCCCATCCACCACTACCAACCAATTTTCCCGTTCACATATGTAATTTTATATTAAAAACAGATATCATCCTTCGGGTACCTGGATGGGTTAGTTAAGCATCTGAGTCTTGAATTTTGGCTCAGGTTATGATCTCCAGGTTGGGGGGATTGAAGCCCAAGTCAGGTTCCATGCTATGGACTGGGATTCTCTCTCTCACTCTCTCCCCTATTGACATGCTCAGACACACTCTCTCCCTCTCAAATAAATAAACATTAAAAAAACAGATATCATCCTTGTTTCTGGGAAGTCTCATTATTGGCTTCTTTATAAATGTAATAGGCTTAAGTTCATATACTTAGACTGTAGAATATCAACTTTCAGTATACCTAGGATCAGGAACATTTAATATATGCTAAATTTTGAAATTTAATGAGCAGAGTAGAATATAAAAATCCTTTTTCTAACATTAACATTTCATTAAACCGATGTTTAGTTAAGAAACTATTTATCCAGGTTATTGTACTATAAGAATGTCAATTACCCATAAATCCTATAAAAATGAATTCAGTGACAGATTACTCTAAATTATTATTTAAAAAAAAATTTAATGCTTATTTATTTTTGAAAGAGAGAGACAGAGCATGAGCAGGGGAGGGGCAGAAAGAGAAGAAGACACAGAATCTGAAGCAGGCTCCAGGCTCTGAGATGTCAGCATAGAGCCCAACATGGGGCTCAAACCCATGAACCGCAAGATCATGACCTGAGCTGAGGTCAGAGGCTTAACCAACTGAGCCACCCAGGCATGCCCAGATTACTTTAAATCAGACACCCCTCTCTACACCCCACCTTGACCCTTGGGTCACCCCACTGGAGTCTTTAGAGACTCAAATGGGCCAGTGTAGTAATGGATGAAGTTTTGAGTGAGAAGAGAAAAGAGATTACACACTTAAAATTAAAATGGTAACCAGATTCTCATCTATCATCTGGTTTTGGCTACTTTTTCTGTTTTCTGCCTGTCCCAAATGTGAAACTAGTGTGGCAAACGAGAGCCTAAAGGTGACTTCTGCATGTGAGCTGCCCTTCTGAATGTCAAGTAGGGGCTAGAGGAGAGTTCCAAATGGAAAAGAATTGTAAGCAAGTTGCTTGAGCTTTTCCCAACTTAGAATTTGTGCTAAAGGATGAAGGAGCCCCAACGTAGTTTTTCCCAGAATGTCGTACTAGGAGATAATGCATCTGGCATCCTTACTAATACTGAATGAATGGATGAATGAATGAACACCAGTAATGAAGTGTGCTTTTGCCTGGACTATCTTCATGCATAAATCATTAAGAAATTCAACATACAGATAGGTAATAGCTCAAAGATTTGATAATTGGGGTCCTGGCCTTCTGTTTCCATCTTTCAGGACAGACACTGAAGGCTGTAGAGAAATTACATTGTTAGAAATGACTGATGAATGCTGATACTTTGAATACTTTTTTTCTGGGCATTGAAAGGAGGTGATGATGTTGCTGTGATTTTCCTTGATGCTGAGAGGTGGCACATTCAATTTGCTGTAATATTATTCCTTTGGTGAACTTCCTTTTAGATTATAGTTCAGAAATTAATTAAAACCACATACTCTCATTAATGAATTCTAAACATTTTATAACTGGTGCCACTGTCCTCCTCAATCTCTTTTATTTAGAGTCGCTGAACAAGGTTATGTTCTTCTTTCTCTTGCCTTTTTCACACTTACGCTGAAAGCTTAACCAACTCCATTCAGAACTAAAGAAAGGAACAATGTGGTTTTGTACTTCATAACAGCAATGGCTCTATTTATAAGGAACAGCTTTCTACGGACTCTTAGGAGAAACATCCATCTCCAGCCCCCATCTCTTCTTGTGCTCGCTTTCATAAGGTTCATCTCTACGTGTTTATTGCCCCATCACGAGGAAGAGAAGGGAAGGCTTTGGTCCTAGTTAAAAAAAAAAAAAAAAAAGTGTCCTTGTTTTTAGTGAAAGAATAAGTAGGAACTAAGTAGTGGTAAAATAATGTATTCAGGCACATTGCCCAGCCCTTTCTCCATGCTTTTCATAAAAGGAACCACGTCAAGGAAAAAAGGAAAGTTCTGGTCCGAGATCCTCTGAGTTCTGGGTTACAAAGAGTCACAAAGGTGGTGATTTAATGCTGGTTTTCCATCCACACAGAGCTCAGCCCCACAGCTCCTATCACTGTGTTAGTGCCAAGCTAATTCCTAGCTTAAAAGGCCCACTTAAGTTTTGTAATTTTGTGTCAATTGAATGAGTTATTTAACTTCTTAGTTTACCACTCACAGCCAATCTTGAAACGGCCTTAGCCCTCACTGGGTGTGCACTGCAGGAAAGGAAGGCAGTTGGGCAGACTGTCCTCCAGAAAGACCTTCCATTCCGTATAGACTTAGGGGAAAAAAGTTGAGTTCTGTTGTCGTCAGTCACTAGATTGAAATGGCTATTCCATGCCTTACGTAGGTCTCTAGGTACAAAGCCTGTACCTATACCCGGTAGCTCTTAATCATGCAGAGCGTTGATTCTGACTCACAGTTGTCCAGCTCCTTAAACATATGAAATTAATGCATTGTCACCGAACAACTAAAATTCAGTAGAATAGAAATCTTCAGTTAGGAGGGGTTCTTAAGAATAGATGTAATCAAAAGGTAAGGCAATTGTTGGGACTCATTACACGGAGTCATTTGCTTTAAAAGACACCTTTTGTTCAAAACTGAGCTTGTAATGGGTAGTTATATGAGGATGAAGTGATATAACACAGGAAGTGCCTATAAATTTTACCAAAGAACATTGAACTGCATATATATATATATATATATATATATATATATATAATTAAAATATGTACTGAATGAATCATGTGTACTTTAAATGTAGCATTTAAAAAATTTTCCAGATTCCTAATGTATCATTTTCAAAGATACGCTCCTGTAGAACACAACTGTCCTCAATGACACTTTCCCTTAAAGAAACCACTCATGTCATAAGTCAAGTGTGAAACCCCCAAAAGAGAGAAGGCAAGCCGGTGGGGACGCATATATTACGGTGGCTCAGAACACTAACAGTAGAGTTGGATAGACTGGGTTTCAGGTGCTTCTCTACTACTTCCTGAAGTTGAAGGACCCTGGGCGAAGGGACTTGTTGAAACCTACATGGTTTTCATCCAGAAAAAGACTAACATAGCATCTCTCTCTTAGGTTGTTGTAAGGATTAGAGTGTTTAGCAGAGTGGCTAGCACACAGTAGGTGCTCAATACATCCGCACTCACGTTACTAGTAATAACAGGCTCCTCAATCTCCCAAGTACTGATTCAGATTAGTAAAGAAGGAAATATTTCTTGAAAAAAAAATCTAACAAGAAGCTCAACATTTTTTCTGAGGGACTCCTACAGCACACTGATGGGTTTGAAAATCAAAATAGCAACTCATCTCTGAAAGAATGAAATCTTCATCCATGACTAGAAAAATTCTCTTGGGATGGCTTAAGATAGTAAAGAAAAGACAGAGTGGAGAGAAGCAAAAGTCTGAACATCAGGTCTGAGAGAAACCTGTCACATGTCACGGCGACAAATATTGGCTAATGGAGAGAGGAGGAGTCCAAACAAATAAACCTTCCAGCCATGGCTGATGACAGTATCAGCCAGAAAGCTTGTAAGGCAACAAATGAAGACATAACTGTAAATCACTCCATATCAACGCGACTCACAATAACTCATGGAAGTATTTCAGAAGTGTGCGTACTATTTTAGCAACTTAGAACTAAGGATTGCTGAAAAACTTGGACTTCACATAATAGCAGGGACAAAGCAAAAGCTATGCAAGAATGAATGCTTTAAGAAACAAAACAGATGAACATAGGGGAAGGGGAAGCAAACCATAAGAGACTCTTAACTATAGAGAACAAATGGAGGGCTGATGGAGGGAAAGGGGTGGTGAGTGGTGGACATTAAGCAGGGCACTAGTGATGAGCACTGGGTGTCATATGTAAGCGATGAATTACTAAATTCTATTCCTAAAACTAATATTACACTATATGTTAACTAACTAGAATTTAAATAAAAATTTGAAACAAACAAAAAAGCTATGCAAAAATGCTAATACATTCTTCAGTTGAGCACAATTGTGTGTATAATTTTACTGCCCTCAATTTTCTGTCACCTGTCACTATATTCTAAATTAATGCTCACATTTCAATTGATATTCTGATTACTTCAACACATACAAAATGGTATTGAATTCAAATATATAAATAAAAACTACCCAGGCCAGAACAAACCCATACCAAAACAAATGTATTTTCCTAAATAAACTAATAATAAGAAAGCATCCAAGTTGGTCACACACTCACTAATCTGATCCACGTGTGAGGTTAACAAAATAGTCTGATTTCTCACTTGCCTTTTTCAGTCATGTCTTCCAGCCGTGCAATGGAAAAATACAAGCAGGTCACACACAGTAAGAGATGGGCGACAGGTCCGTGTGGGTGGACTGGGGCCAGGTGGGTACTAAGCTGAAGCAAAGAGGTAGATTGGAATAATGGAACCAAGAATCCTGAGTTCTAATATCAGGTGTTATACTCACTTTTATTCTGAAGAGTCACTGTGCCTCTCAGGGCCAAAATTTTCTGATGTGCAAAACCAGGAAGTCAGACTGGTAAATTCTCAGGTTCCTTCCAGCCCCGTCATTCTGTGATTCCAGCTGTTCCTTTTGTTGTTCGTATTGCTTCTTCTGTGGCATCTTTCATCACTAGTCTCTATCTTCGTGTCCCTAAGGACTGGGTTGGGTAGGGGACATGAGGTGTTACTAGAAGTACAGATAAAGAGTAGTGGCAGGCTATACTGCAAAGTAAAAGCTGTGCTGTTGAATATTTACCCTCTTAGAAGTTGGACTTACTCTTTATCATTTCTTCATTCTGTGATACTCAGCAATGTGTAAACAGCTGCCCGTACAATTGCTTGAAATTATAACAGATACAGGCATAACTCTGTATCTGATGATTTTAATGGTATATATAATGAAGGGGGTCAAAATTGCCTAATTTATACATTTACGGCATTGCAAAAACTTCATGCATTCTCCCAAGTTGTATCGCTGCCGAAAGTTCCATGTTTTTTGTGCTGAGCCTCATACCACAAATTAATTCCCTTTTTCATTGACCCTGAGGTTTTATCTCCCCCCTGCAGCTTTTGTCTTGGTTGGAACAGTGACTGAAATAATTTAACAAATTGCTTTTTTATTCTAAAATGGTGCATAAGGTGAGTGCATTTGATCATGGCTCCAATTCACAAGTGAATTGACATTCGGCCATGATTGGTTTTACACTTCCATTTGTGGCGGAACCACCACTTCCTCATGTGTCTCCGTGTTCTCTTGACATCCATCTACAGTACGAGCTCTTGCTTTTCTCTCTTGGGCCATCCTCATTAAACATTAGGCCCTTACTAAATGATGAAAGTTAATCTACATGAGGAGTCGAAAACAATACAAGTATAAAGCTCTATTTGTGTTACGTGAACTGACACGATCCGTGATACAAGTATCACAAACTCACAGGTGCCACGGCCTCATGGATGTGGCAATCCATGCTAAGCTCTCCACTTCCTTATTTTTTGACTGCTCTACAAACACCAAGCACTGCACTAAGCATTTTGTCTTGCATTTCATGAAATTCAATCCTCCTGATAACCTCATAAGGTAGGTGTTATTATTATCCCAATTTACAGATGAGGGTTAGAAAGTTTCAAGTCACTAGTTCAGGGTCACTCATTACTGGTAACAGAGCAAAGACTTGACTGCAGCTCTAACTCTAGAGCCTGACTAAATTCCCCATCAGCAAAACTGGAGATTACCATGTGTCATGAGTCTTGTGAATCATCCTCAAATCGTTGATATTGCAAAGTTATGTTCACAAATTTCCTGACTGTGCAACTCATCCCCTTTCACGTTGGAACCGATGTTACAGGTGGTAAGTAAGCAGCTGAGCCTGAAAACAATAATACATGAAAAAGTACTCTGTATACTGTAAACCCAAAGAACATTAATGTCTATTAAGTGAATGCAAAAAGTATATTTATCCCCTTGCTGAGTTGTAGACTATAATAGACTGGACTTATCTATACATTACAAATATTTAAAAGTGACTTTTTAAATGTACCTCATAATTTCTAATTGGGTTTTTGACTATCATGAAGATCATCTCATCTAAAATCTATTTCCTCTTTGGCCTCTACACATTTGCTCAGTTGTTAACACCTTCCATTTGGACTGGGGCTTTGAATAAACTATGTATCGTATCATCTTATCTTGGACTTTGGTAAGGATGAAAACACCATCATTAATGCTGTAACTTTAAAGCAGGTTTCTAATATTGGTGGCAGGGAGCACAGTTCATTTTGCTTAGAAAAAAGTTTTTCTGGGGCGCCTGGGTGGCTCAGTCGGTTAAGCGGCCAACTTCGGCTCAGGTCATGATCTCGTGGTCCGTGAGTTCAAGCCCCGCGTCGGGCTCTGTGCTGACAGCTCAGAGCCTGGAGCCTGTTTCAGATTCTGTGTCTCCCTCTCTCTGACCCTCCCCCGTTCATGCTCTGTCTCTCTCTGTCTCAAAAATAAATAAACGTTAAAAAAAAAAAAAGAAAAAATTTTTCCTTTGCAGAAAAGTAGAGAAGAAAATTTAAGTTATTGTGTTAAAAGTTCTTAAAGTACAAAAAATGTGGTTCCATTGCAATACACTACCTGTCTACCCTTTACTGCTGGGCTTAAAAAGCAGGGTAGGGTAAAGCGTGTTCAGGTCTCAACCTCCCAAGCATTTGAGTCCTATTAACAGGTGGATAAGAAATTTATTTTTCTTAATAGAGTTATATGTCTGGAATTTATTTAGTGGTTTTGAGGGAGACTAGAAAACAGGATTGCAAATAGGGTCAGAAAATAAGCCAGAAACACCATGATAATTTCCAGTTGAATTATGACCTCAAATGGATTCCTGTGCATGGAATTTCCATAATTCACAATCCTATTATTGGTTATTTCTGGAGCCTTTGGGGCTGAGGGCAATATCCTCTGTAGAATCCCTAGCCTATTTCCTGCCCTGTTAGTCTTTACTCTCCATTCCCCATTTCACTAATTAATTGTATTTTACACCCTAACAACTTCCTAAAAGAAATTGAGGTGGCTTGTTACAAATGCCAGAGAAATGGAATCATTAAGTAAAGGGGAGCACAAAAGAAAAGAGCTATGTTCTTAAAGGCAGAGATAGTTATACCATGATACTAGCCTAAGAATAATTATGACAACTGAGCAGAAATCTAAGTTTCCCCTTCCCAGCGGTCACTGAAAGATGTTTACCCCCACGTGGTGACGATAAAAGTAAGAGAAAGAAGTTTTAAAAAGCACTGCAAGAGCACTTGCTGAGGGAAAATAGAGTCAGATCACCTAAAGTCTGATGAAGGCGAGAAGAAACGGTGACAATACATAGTTGTCACTCAAACAAAAGGAGGAAAAGAATCCTGTAAAAAAAAAAAAAAAATGAAAGGATTCAAAAGAGAGGAGTTAACACAACTGGAAATGTATGTTCCCCATGAATAAGCCCTCCCTTAAGAGGTTTCTGGATGCAATATTAATTCCAGACTGGGGCAGGAAATAACCAAATGTCACCCAAATGATCTGGAAGCTAATGTAACCTCCTAGCATATGATTTACTTTCAAGAAAACAATTTACTCTCAGTTAGATTCTGCCTGGAAAAATCACTTCAAAAACCGGAGAGGGAATAAAAATATAATATGCACAAGCAGCTTAACCGCTTAGGCCCTACAGAGTCAGGGCCAATTACAGATAGAAGGAGCAAGAACTGAACATTGTCTGTCAGTCTGGTGCCGCTGCCTGCTCATGGTGCAGGAGCAGGACTCCAGAGGCTCCCGGTGCTGGCTTGGCCTGTTTGGAGCCGCTTCCGCTGGACTCCGGCGGGCCCGCCCCTCCCAGGCACATCTGGCAGGCACCGTCTGGCACTGGGCTTTGTGGAGCAGCCCATCGGGCCCGGCTGCAGCCTCCTCCAGGGGACAAGGCGGCTTTTCTTAACTGTCCATTCCCTTGGCTTCCGAGCCCTTACACTGTGTCTGCAACATCATTCTCTACTAAGTGGAAGACGTGCAGACAGGATGACATGTCCCAACACAGGTCTGGTGTCCCAGACCTGCTCTGATGGCATGTGATTTCCGCACAATGAGAACACATGGGCCTTTGTGCAACGTGCATCTGGAAAACTTCCCAGATCATGCATCTGCCCTCTGATTTACACCTTGCAGAATAAGGCTGACCCTCAGGAAAGCAACTGAATCTATAAGCGGTGGGTGGGCTGTACACCCTCCCCCAACCTCCGCCTCCTTCTTATTCTGAGAAACAATCGTGGGTGTTCCCACCTCCCCAAAACTCCCTCCCCTGAAAAAGAAGGGGGAAAAGCTGCTTCCTGGCTGAATAAAGCTGAAACACCTGTGTGCCAGAAACTCACAGATGTAGACAGGCACAGCACTGCTGCGGAACCATCTGCCCAGCATGCCTCACTCGGGTGGTTTGGGGTGGTGACCAATTAGGGTGGGAAACCCACACCATAGGAAAAGATTCCTTTGGTCCTCATTATCCCCCTTCCCTTGCAATTCTTCTTCTCACATTTCTCTCTCTCACCCTAGCACTCTACCCAAGGGTGAATGTGCAATGCCAAAAACAACCTTTTGCTTTTAAAAGGCCTGAGCGGCAGTTATATTTCAGGTGGTATCTTCCCTCCATCGTTATTCGTCCCGCCTTTTTGATCCAGGCTGGAAGGACAAATGGAAAGACAAACAATACAATACTGAGTGTTAACAGAACCTCGGTTACAGTCTGTCCCTTCTGTTATGGCTGTGACTCTTGCTCATGTGAAATGTGAAGTGTGTGCTGAGCTTCCTTCGTTCTGAAAATATCCACCGAGCACTCATACGCCTTGTGTCATGCTCAGCACTGGAGGTAGGACATCTGGCGAACGGCCTCAACTGAGCTTGTCGATGAATGCAGTACAACTAACTGCACTGTGTATTGCAAAAACAGCATTGCATTTAATACACTTGATAGTACCGCCATTTTTATTCTGCTGCATTTTTCTACAACCTGGTTTCTTCTCTCCTATGGTGCGGTGTCCTCAGACGACGTAGAATGAGTCCAACTTGCTTAGGACAGCATCGCACATGGCACAGGCAGTTAGTGACAGTTCCACGAGAATAATAAGACGTTAAATGTTGGGATGCATTAGCAGGCCCTTAAACTCCGGGTGTTATGCAAATGAACTTTCTACCCAGCTATAGAAAATGGACTGGGCTGTGGGAAGCGGATGGCTGCCGAGAAGAGACGGAGGTTATCAACCAGGGCCTAAAACAAATCAGTCCTTGGACAAAAACCTTTGTTCTGTTTTTCTGTACTTTTCATTTTGAGATAATATTAGACTCACTAAAGAGACGCGGAGATGGTACAGAGAATCCCTGTAAGCCTACCCCCAGCTTCCCTTAATATGAGTATCACACATAACCATGGGACACTTATCCAAACTAAAAGGTTAACCTTGGTACAATACTGTTGACCACATGACAGACTGTATTCAGATTTAACCAGTTTTTCCACTTACCCCTTTCTGTTCTAGGGTCTAATCTGGGGTATCACCCTGCATTTGGCTTTTGTTTAGTTTTAAATGAGGTTATTTATTTATTCTCAGCAGGTGTCATATTGTTACCATCTCACCATTTAGGGGAAGGAAGTTCTGTGCCTTTGGATTAGTGAAGTGCAGAAAAGGAGATAGGCATCAAGACAAAGTGGAAAGATGGGAAAAACTGTGATTTTCTTATTTTTTAATCCACCTGCAGGGGGAACAGAGTAACATAGCAAAGTGGTTTTCTGGACCCTCCCTATCCTCTCAGCCCTGGGAAAACGAAAGGTCAAGTACTCTCTTATAGTAAATTTGTTCATCTCTAGGGGCCCAACAGTTGGTCTGATGCAGCCTTCGATTACTCTTTCCATTTCATGGATGGGGACAATGAAGCCCTGTCTTGCTGAGTGACATGTTTTGAATCACAAAGGCCCGTGGAACATATAGTAACACTAAGACTAAGGCTTAATGGGAAACTGAGCTCTGTCCTGAAATCTCAGTCACTAACCCTTATTACTTGAAATGGCATTGATTTGCAGGGATACAAGTAAAATGCTTTTACTAGGAAAAATTTGGAACAGAAACTGAAAATGGAGTCCCTTGGCACATTTGGAGGTGGGGGTAGGGGTGAGGGTGGGAGGGTGGGGGAAGAGGTGCACACTCCCCTTAGTAATGGACTCCGCCTGGCACAGAGCTAAGTCTAGTAACTTTCAATTGGTTTAAGCTGCAATCACAAGCAGTTTAGTAATGTGGGACTTTGGTACATGTTATGTATGAAAGCCGGTGACGTGGATTGGCCTGAACTGTCCTTGTGGACCTCGAAGTACAAAATACCATCGAGAAACATTCTGAAAGGGCTCGCTGCATTTAGGACCCAAGAACCTGAGTTACAGACTTCAGAGGGATTCACTTCTCAGTTTCGCACATTTGGGAGCCCAGCAGAAGCAAATGTGAGGCAATCACGACAGCAGGTAGTAGGCTGACTGTAAACATCATCCATCTTAGTCAAAATTACAAACAGGTCTCTCTGTCACCCCTTCCCCGCTCCATGCATCCGCTCTCCTCACGGTCAAAGAAATCAACATGAAGCAAAACGTGTTCATTCCTCTGCACCAATAATGCTGCCCGTCGGGGAGGGGGACCCTCACTAGATCAAAGAGGCCTCTCTAGCAGGGCAGCGCTCAGCAAGGGAACTTTACTCTCTCAGGTCTCCCTCTTTCTCTCTCTCCCTCCCTCTCTCCTGCTTGTCCTCTTTTTCAACATTAGGCATTCTTTTATAGTCTCAAATTAACATTAAAGAACAATAACATAGTGATTCCCAGCTATGATAAACAAGCAAAATAAAAAAAAAAAAAAAGAAAGAAGAAAGAAAGAAAGAAAGAAAGAAAGAAAGAAAGACCAGGGATACCTCCACAATAAAACTCTATAAAATGCACAAACTGGCACGTTTTAAATGACTCTTTAGTACCAGAGGGGAGAGAAAAAGCATATGAGGTAAATCCTTCACCGGCAACTCACCAGGGAGACTGGTAAAAATAAATTGCACGGCTCTAATTTTCCTAGCAGCTTCCATGCTATTCTTTGAAACTGAGTACGAACCCCTTGGCCTAATCCCAAGAGCCGATCTATAGTAAATAGTGCACACTTAATGCCTAAGTTCCTTTTTAGCACCATTCAGACAGTGACTTCAGCCACAGAGCTTAGTCATAGCAGACATTTTTGTGGTGAAAGCATTAAACCCACATGCAGCTCTCTTTCTGTGGCCACTGGGGGTCATGCTCCCTTCCCATTAGCTGAATAAATCATAAAGTCGGCTCAGACCACCCAAGGAGCGAGACCAGAGAGCCACAGGCGATGCCTACAGCCTCTTATTTCTTTTCAAAATCTACAGGGGGAAAAAAAAGGAGCAGAAAAAGAAAAACAAGAAAAAAAAATACTGCAAAACAGACTAGCGGTAGGAAACCATTTGATTTTTTAAAAATGTGATCTCTTTGAGTGTAACCCCCGAGACTTGTTTATTTGTTTATTTATTTTGTTAAAACCAGGGAGCCTGATTTAAGAAGAAAAGTAGTAGAAAAATAAAGCCACATGCAGGCCTTTTGTCGTCTGCTGGAGTTTGTTGACAAAAAAAATTTTTTTTTTTTTCCTCTGTGGATTTTAAATTAAGGAAGGCCACCCTGTGTGGCCGGGCTCTTCAGGTGGTTCCGATAAGACACAATGCAGACACAACCCGGGGTGGGGGTGGGGGGGTGCGCATCCGGCCCGATTATGTGGCCAATCGGGATTTAACAAGGAAACAAACGTGTTGTCTAATGCTCCCTGTGTCAAATGATTCACTCCGACGGATGGTCAGGGAGGAAGGTCTGCGAAGTCACGTTCCCATCAGTCAGTAAATAAGATAAGAAACAGGAATTTTAAACACAACTATTAGTAGGCGACTGCTATCACATAGGCAGACCCCAGCTCATTATGTGAAGCAGTCCCTTCTCGGGGAGGAGGGGGAGGTTGGCGGTGGGGCAGAGATTGTAGTTTTTTTGCTTGCATTTTTTAAAAGTGCGCTGAACTTTAAACCACACTGCCAAAGCCTAATAGGCAACTGAAATTGTGACCCTTTTTCCCCCTAAACTATTATCCCTCACCCAACTAAAGTTTGGCAGAAAAGGGAACACATTCAAGGTGCAATCTAATGATTTCCCAAAGACTCTTGGGCAGGTAGTATTTAGGGTGTTGAAGGAATCTGAAGCTAAAGGAGAGTCAGTCACTTGTGTCTCCAGGAACCACCTCCTCAGGTGACAAACTTGGGGTTTGTGCTCCGGAGACTCACTCGTTTGTAAGCTTTCATTTGTTGTTTGGGAGAATAAAGTTCTTAAAGTAACAAATTGTATTTAACCTTTGTCTAAAGTCAAGGCAGGGCAGGTAACTTCTCCAGGAGTGCTCACAGGAGAAACTCTGCCTGAAAACTCCCCAAAGTCCTCCCCAGGATCCCTCTCTGCTGAAGGCAGGACAGACCGTGGGTCCTCATTCCAGGCAATTTTGTGACTCATGCCCACCAGGGAGGAGGGCGAGATCACTTATATCATTTGTGACTTAATATGTGAGTTGTAGGGTCACAGCGAAGCAATCCTGTCAACAGTCCATGACCTAGAAATCACAGCAACAAGGCCAGGGAATCCACCTCTCGATAACCTATAGCCCATTAAAATTTGGTAGTTAAAATCTTCATTTGCAAGCTTACACATAGCTTTACGTGATAAGAAGCTCCCTCCACAGTGACACGAAAGTGTCATAAACGAAACCTGTCACTCACAAAACTTTCACTCATCCTGTGGAGCTACTCTCATTTCTCTTCTTTCACACACGTGTGTTCCACATCATTGAGAAAGCGTTCTGGGCAGATGCTCTGAAGCCGCCTTTCTGAGTCAGAGCGATTGGAAGAATTAGGGCAACTGTTGTACTGGTGTTGCTGCATATCT
Organism: Panthera pardus; assembly: GCF_024362965.1. Lineage (NCBI taxonomy): Eukaryota > Metazoa > Chordata > Mammalia > Carnivora > Felidae > Panthera > Panthera pardus. The sequence continues at coordinate 82,538,920 of NW_026526688.1, read as the reverse complement.
GTGACCCACCCAACTCCTCTTGGGAACAGGGCCATGTCCCTGTAACCACAAGGGACACAACATAGACAAAGTGGCCTGTATGTGCATCTTTGGGGGTCTCTGAAATGCTGGAGAAGGTAAACAATTCCAAGGAAAAGAGTCCAGAAGCAATAGAAACTCTACTAAAAAATAGAAGAAATTTAAGAAAAAAATTGGCAACAACCTCCTTTCATTATTAATAGACATCAGTCACTTGGAAAATTAGCTCTTACGGTGTATAATTTGCAACTTTCTCTCATTTAGTTAACCTCTGCCAGAACTGATTTGCTTTGGTGGTGCTAAAACTGTGCGTTTGCACACCGGAGGTCATGTGTATAAACTGTACCACTTGGATACACACAGATTGGAAATTTTTATCCCTATAGGTGGTGAGGCGAAAAATGGAGAAGCTGGAACTTTTGAGTCATGGCCATTATGACAGTGGCATTGAAGCGGGTCACTTTGCTTCACAAACAATACTATTTTAAAAACAAGTTACCCACCCTCAGTCTAACACTGAGCACACTTGTCCAGACAGGATCCAGGGGGCCATCACCAGTCTCTCTGTTCTTCTCCTGGTCCCTGCTCCCTGGTCCCTGGTCCCTGCTCCCTTAAGGACTGCTTGCCCAGGCTGTCCCCTTCCATTTTACTTTTGCCTTCTCCCTGAAGTAGACCTGTCCCTCCTCAGCACAGTTGAACTCTTGTCATGAGAAAGGCAACTACTCTAACACAATTATACACCACACAAGAAATTCACTTAACTACAAAATTAGCATACATGTCTTGCCTAGTCTAAAGCCTAAAATGGATGAATGATAATATCTTCATTAACTGGAACTACCACCACCATCAAGAACTTATCGAATTGAACCATATGAGATGGTCTACATTCAAACTTTTTGTCCACACAGAATTTATTCTTACAAGGAGAATCTACTAGATAGCAGATACTACCAGAATTAACTGGCATGGTACTAAAAAAAAAAAGAAGAAAAAATAAAGCAATAAAGCTTTGAATCCCAGTTTAATACCATCTATACAACCTTGAACAAAATTCTTGCTCTTGACTTCTATGTGCCTGCTAATTATGAAGGGCTCCCTGGTGAGTGGCAGATGTGCATTTTCCCCCTTCCCATTCCCTTCTTAGCACTAGAGCCCTGTTGCATGTTAGTATCCTCACACCTTCTAACCAAGTTTCAGATTCTTCTGGGCCTCTATTGTGGCCCTGGATGCTCAGGTATTGAATGCAGGACCTCTGGGCACGAGCAGCCAGGTCCTTCAGACAGCCTCCCAGCACCCTGCCTTTTGTCTCACTGCTCCCACATTCCTGTCATCTGCTCCCCATGCCAGCCTCCAGCCTGTAAACAAACACCGGGGGACCCCCAAGTGTAATCATTCCTCCAGAGTGCTCCAAGACCGTCACAGCTATCCAAACATACCTTCCCTGCTGGACCTGGGCAGTCCAGTCTTCTGACCTTCTTTGTTTCCTGTACATATAAAACCTCCAAAACATATATGGAATGTGAAGAAACTGTCATCTTATGTTCTGTTGCAGAAAGGCCTGGGGAGGAAGGGAAGTCCTACCCTGAGAGGTGATGCCTGTGGACAGGGCAGAAGATGGAACACACGGTCCCACCCTTGAAGAGCATATGGTCCATTAGGCAAGACTAATGTATAAACAGATCATTCTGTGATAGTGTGATGTGGGATACAAAGAAACTATATACACTATACAGAAACAAAATAGAGGGTGGTAGACAGGCTAAATATTCAGAAGAGTAAAGGACTAATGAAGAGGCAAGATGTGAGAAAAATGGCCAACAATCAAAGTGGAGAGATAGGTGCTAAGGTAGAGAAAAGAGCCCCCAACCCATGAAAAGAGGCCAGGGGGTAACTGTGGAGGCGGGGCTATGGATTGCGTTTACGTAGAGGCAGGTATGGCATTGAGTGGTTCCTGCTCAATGGTCCTGCTTATATTGAAAACAAAGCCTCTGTGTCTGGGGGCTGGGGGTAGGGGGCCGATAGAAGGATACAAAGAATGGACAAGGTTTGAATGAGGAGGGAGAGAGTTGACCAAAGAGGAGTGAGTGAAGAGATGAATAAATGGTACAAAAGTTCCAAATGAGGTGGGTAGGCAAGGGATTGTGATGACGCCAGCCATGCTGGCTGTGCAGTTTCTCTCACCAGCACTGAACTACCAAGAAAAAGGATTAGAGGAGGCCAATTTGAATTGAATCCAGGTTTGGGATTCAAAGATGTCATAGATGCTTCTCCTCGTTCTTCAGTTTCTACTCCACCGTAGAAACTCTCAAAGACAAGCCTTTCAGAGAAACATTCTCAGGTCCCTGGCTAGGTGAGCTCTGCCTACACCTACACTCTATTCCCTAATGTTCCTCACACTTGTAAGTGCTCATCCACCATCTTTCTTTCCCTATATTTTGCAAGTTCATTGAGCATGTTTCTCCTGTGTACTACTACATCCTATATCTTTCATGGTGCTCTGCTCACAGCAGATGCTCAATGAACATTTGTTGAAAGGATGACCAGATGATTTAACGATCCTAAAAGGCCCTCACAAAGAGACAAAGGTAGGAAATCAGAGAGTGAGCATGGGCAGATGGGGGTAGGCTAGAGATTCAGAGGTTCTCCACAATAGCATTGCTCAGGGTGCCCCGAGGAGAGGATTGTTCAAGGCGAGTGGTGGGATTTGCAGTTGTGAACATCAAGGAACTGGAACATTAGTGTGTTAGATGCTTTATTTCTTCAAGTGACTACTGAAAGCATTCACCATATTGGAAAGCAGCATAAAAGCTAGGGTCCAAAAATCTTCAGTTAAGAATGGAGAATGATGGAAAAATCAGTAGATAACATATCCAAGGAGAAGTGGGTGGTAAAGCTATATGGCTTGAAATTCAAGGTGAGAGGGAGTTGGTGACCATCATCAAGATTTCCAGTTTATTGGAGCAGGGCAGGCCTGACTGGGAGAATTAGCATCATAGCACTGTGGCAGCTCAATACTTGTTGAAAGTATAGTGCATATCATTTAGAAAGATTTTAACAAGGTCTTTTTTAAAAGTTTTTTTTAACATTTATTCATTTTTGAGAGGCAGAGAGAGAAAGAGTATGAGCGGGGGAGGGGCAGAGAGAGAGACACACACAGAATCTGAAGCAGGCTCCAGGCTCCGAGCTGTCAACACAGAGCCCGACGTGGGGCTTGAACCCATGAACCGTGAGATCATAACCTGAACAGAAATCAAGACTCAGACGCTTAACCGACTGAGTCACCTAGGTGCCATTGGGTGTCCTTTGTTAAATCTTGTAGTCCCAAGTACACCATAGTTTTCCTGCTCCAGCTCAAAGCACTGAGACTCCCTCCCCTAAGATATGGACACTGAGCCACGAGGGTGCCTGTGTTGTAAGGAGTGAAAGGGAGTGGATCTCTAAAGAGAGAGTGGGTATTTGAGCGTGGTACTTCTCATTGAGAGACCTTTCTTTTGATTCAGTCAATTAAATGAAGGTAAAAATGAGGTTGTGACAGTACAAGTGAAAAATACTTTCAAGGATGTAACAGGTAATGATGCAAAGTGCCATTAAGGAGTCAGCAAGCTGATTCTGCCCCATCCTCTGCCCACTCACTTCTTGTGCCTATGTATTAAGGGAAGTGGGGCAAGATGTGAGAGACTCAACTTGTAAGCATATCTCTGACAGTTTACTTTTAATAACATTGTTTGTATTGTGGAAATGAGTAGAAAAAGAAATCATCAGTGGCAGTTTTAATGCTCTTAAATGCCACCAGATAGCTAAACTATGCAAGCAGCTTCACTTTAAAAGCTCACCAACTCTTAAGTTTCATTTGTAAAGCCGAGGAACAAAACCAAAAGGGGTAGGCAATCAAACAATCCAACAACTGGTGAATAGTGAAGGCCCAACTAATTTGTGCAGCAATTCCTGTAAAATACTAGCTCTGATAGTGTTTTCTTTGCAGATTCATATCAAAGTCTGAGTATGGAAGATCCAGATCGATATTGTGGGTTATAATATTTTTTATATCCAATTATTTTCTTAAGCAACGTTGAGAATGGGAAATATAGTGCTTATCCCTAGCCTTGCCACTAACTAGTTGCATATCCTTAGACAAGGCATTTCATATTTCAGGGCTTCCCAGTCTTCATCCTTAAAATGAAAATAATAACATCCATTCTCTATTGTCATGGAATACTCTGAGCAAAGTTGTGATAATAGTCCAGTATTTTGAAAACCACTATGAAAAGCACCAAAATTCACTCCTGCTAGTTCATGTTAATGAGTGCCACAAGCAATTTAGGTAAATTACTAGAGGAATCTGAATTGATTCTTGTAGTGGCAAAAGAGATCCGCAAAAATATCACTTTGGAAAAGTGCTGGGTTTTAGAGTGATGTTTACCAGCATGTGCACTTCTTGTCTTAAGTGTTCCCTAAAGTACAAAAGAAGAATAAAACATGGTCCCTTCCACAGGAATGTGACAGTCCATTTGGAGGGGAGGAAAAAAAAAAAAGACATGTCCATTGCTAAGTAAGAGTGCAAACTACTTTATGAGTTAGTGCCCAGTGAATGGTGATAATAATAGTTTCCCTTAGAGATCACAGCAGAACATGGTCCACGTAGGGAAATTATCTTATATGGTCTTCAGGATGGCTAGAGAGGGGCTTGAAGAAATGACGAGAAGAAGGAAGGGCAGTCTACCCAGAGGCAAACATTAAAATAGAACTTGGAGGGGGCACTAAGGAGGCTAGTTTGGATGCGTGAAAAATCCCTGCTAAGTTTAATGTGTAAAAGATGAGCACCAAGGGGCTTCAGGGTGGCTCAGTCGGTTGGGCGTCCAACTTTGGCTCAGGTCACCATCTCACGCTTTGAGTTTGAGCCCCATGCTGGGCTCTCTGCTGCAAGCACAGAGCCCACTTCAGATCCTCTGTCCCCACCCCCTCGCCTCTCTGCCCCTTCCCTACTTGCGCTCTCTCTCAAAAATAAACATTAAAAAATTTTATTAAAAAAAAAAGATGAGTACCAAAAATAAAATAATCATGCATAGAAGATAAAGTTGAATAGGTAGATTGATTCAAGAGTATGGTAGGTGTTCCAGTCACCAGGATGAAAAGTTTGGACTCTTGAAAGTGAGACATCTATTCATTCACAAACAAATACAAATAAACTATGTATGTGTACAGGAATGCATACTTAATATATATTTTCGGAGTGCCTGGGTGGCTCAGTTGGTTAAGCATCCGACATCGGCTCAGGTCATGATCTCGTGGTCCGTGAGTTCGAGCCCCGCGTTGGGCTCTGGGCTGACGGCTCAGAGCCTGGAGCCTGTTTCAGATTCTGTGTCTCCCTCTCTCTCTGACCCTCCCCCGTTCATGCTGTCTCTCCCTGTCTCAAAAATAAATAAACGTTAAAAAAAATTTAAAAATATATATATATATTCTCTATTTTGAACATAAAATGATTGACATTTACTCCGGATATGACTTAAAAGATTGCTACTTCAAGAGAGCCCTCTCTGAAGGCTGACTGGTATTTTGAAACTGTAGTCAGCAGCAGCAAACCTATCACAGCTAGTGGCTCTTATATTTCGTTTTACAGGGTTCATGGCTTTTGCGGTAATAATTTTCCTGATTGCTGTGTTCCCTATTATTGGTTTATCTGCTGCTTCAAGTTGAAATTCTGTTGCAGAAAATTTCAGTTTCTTCCGCTTCTAAGCTGTTTCAGTGTGGCTTGCTGCACAGACAATGGCCACTGTGGTTTCTGCTGTCATCCCTTCTGCACAGATGTCTCACCCAGGGAATAATATCCATTTCAACGCTGTTAGATTGGCTGCATTACAGACTTTTATTAACTCACCCCTGCTAGTTAATATTAACTAATGGCATAAGTGATTTTGATGAATTACTAAAGAGCCTGAATCAATTCCTGTAGCAGGTCCAAGTCTTGGAGCGGCAAAAGAGATTGGCCCAAATACTGCTTTGGAAAAAGCTTTGGTTTTTGAGAGTGATGCTTGATAGAACGGTGTCTCATTCTGTCCACCAGTCTCCTGAAAGACATCCTGGCCTTATGGATTTAATTTTATGCATCTTGGTCAATCAGCACACTGTTAGATATAGTGCTGCCAAGGAAAGAAAATTCAGTGATGATTTTTAGCCATGTTGCCAATGAAAATCTTACATTGACTAAGTCTAACTTCCTTTGTTGAGTCTTTGAACTATGTCTGTGGAATATGGATTTAATAAAAATTGACCTATTACACAATTCTCTGTTTTAGTCCATCGGTAATGAGGAATGGATTGGCCGTGATGATGTCAATGGTGACACCACTGAACAAACCTTCATTAAGTAGCTCGGAGATCTTCATGAACACCAGTTGGGAAGCCAAGCTTTTTTAAAGTTTGCCAAGGTCTATGGGAACAAAAGCTCCATGAACATTGAAACCAGTGCTGGCATTCTCTGAACTTCTGGGTCGACCGAGATTCACCGATATTGCATTAAGGTCAAATCTGCCTTGTGCTTTTAAAAATTGTACAGCAGGTTTCAGCAGAGTGCCACCAGCAGGAACTAGGAGGGTGCCAGTCAGAAATCATGTGTCATTGTCTCATCCTCATGTATTGTGGAAAATCTCCTGTAGACATTTCAGTAAACCTTCCACAAACGACTAAAGTATGCAAAGACAGTACATGCTGTAGGAGTCTTTACTATTATAATTGTTGCTTTATCACTTATCATAAAATTCCTTGGCACATATGTATGTCTTAAGGTTCAAGACCTTTATGCTTTTTTGCAGATCTGCTTTAGGAGACTATTCTCTTAAAGTACATTTAAAACCTGGTAGATGGTCATTTCTTTAACCCCTGGAAGGTTTTATCTGCAAAATTAGCATATATATTTGAGAAATCTCTTGAGTTTTATTCGAAGGAACACTTCCTTCTTTGTCTAAAGTGAGTGTTTCCATCTCCATTATTGCTTATGACCATCCTTGCTCTTTGATACTAAACACAGAGGTTTGACTGAAGTCTTAACCACTCTACTCTTCACATTCTACCACACATGCTTTCCACACCTCATGCCACATTGGGATATGTTTTTTGCCTTGATGGTGAGAAACTTTAAGATTCTGAAATTTGTGTTTTCCTATTATGGATGAACTTTTTTTTCTTTCACTTCTTATTACTTGAAACCATCTCAAGATTCAGGGGCCGAAATCGCTTTACTAGATATACCTAATATCCATTGTACCTCAATTAAAGCAACGTAACCAGATACAAATGTTCATTTTCCAGCTTCCATCACAGGGAAAGACAATGGCATAGAAGAGGAATTGCTGAGCAGAGCTTCCAGAAAAGTTCTTCGATAATTCGAGCAGCCCTTTTGCTCCTTCTTTATCCTTCTTACCCAGAACACGGATGTGATAGCTGGAGCTATGGGGGCCAAATTACAAATACAAGGTGACCTTGAGGATGGGCACCAAGGAAGGTACAACAGAAACATAGAAGGAGCCTGGAATGCTGATGATATTGTGGAACCTCTGAACTATCCATGGACTGCCTACCCTGAGACCCAATTTTATATGAGACACAGATAAACTCCTGCATAGTTTAGGCTCCTTTAATTACCAAGGGCCTATGGTAATTCCTTTTGTTTTTAAGTTTATTTATTTATTTTTGAGAGAGAGAAAGAGAGCATAAGCTGGAGGGGCAGAGAGAGGGAGAGAGAGAGAATCTCAGGCAGGTTCCATACTGTCAGAGCAGAGCCTGACGCGGGGCTGGATCTCATGAACAGCAAGATCATGACCTGTGCCGGAATCAAGAGTTGGATGCTTAACTGACTGCGTGACCCAGAAGCCCCAGGGTCTATGGTAATTGTTAACCGACACTATGTCCAGTTTTTTGTTTGGTTGTTTTTCATTTTTTACTATTGGCATGTTTCAGAATGATATTTCCCTTTAAAGGTTTTTGGCCCTGCCTGAGGATACAAATTCCTCAATAGGCAGAACTGGGTTTATGCCATTATGATCTTTCTTTGGCATTTGACAAGCATCATATGTGACTATAAGGCTGTTAATAAGTCACCTTTGTGGCTGTTAAAACCATTTGAAACCTTAAAGATTGGAGTTTCCTGATCAGTGACTGGATATATATGATACATATACATGTATATAGATATACAAATATATACATACATGCATACATTTACTTACTTATTTTCTTGTTTATTTATTTATTTATTTATTTATTTATTTATGAATGCTATTCTCAAATGTTTAACATTTGCCTTAATTTCACCTCGGTGTTTCTTTAAGACACTGTAACCAGAAAAATAACTTTAGCAATAGAAATAAAAAGAAAAATAATTAGGAAGACAGTATCAAAATGTCAAACTTATTTTAAAGATTCACTTATCTTGAATGGTTAAACTCATCCATTCCCTTTGAACCTAAAGCTGTATCTGTTAAAGCATGAGAAGGACTAGCCATTTCTCACATGTTCTGAACATAACTTTTATTCAATTCATAGATCTAACAAAAGAAGTTTGAGGGATAACTATATAGAAATTTTGCTGAAGGACCACTATACAGAAGACTCTCACTTGGTTTGCCAGTTCAATCCATTTCTTTTACAACGGGTTCAAGAATGGTTTTCCCCGTAAGATATAACCATACCTCACCTACTGAAAGAATTGTAAATATCGAAGGGATGACTCTAGGAATGTGTTCTCACATATTATAGACATTAACTGCTTTTGAATTCATTTCAAGTTTTCAGGAAATGTGTTTGCCTCAATACTATTTCAGTTCTCTTTGTTTGGCTTGCGTAGGCCCAGAAACAGATAACCTTTCCTCCTAGAACATCTTTTTCTTTACCAAGTTTCTCAATAAAGAGGGAAAACAAGAACGAAAGGCAGATGCAGATTCCAATGCCACTTTTCTTCATTGATAAGACCTAGGTTGAAGAACAGTTTTAAAATACCAAACCCCAGAATTAAACTGGCCAATCCAGCAAGGCACAGACGCAACCCTACCAGAGGCTGCCCCCCGGGGAGATCTGGTCCCTCCTGCAGGGAGGCCTGACAGAGTAAACTTAGCACATAGAGAGTCAGACCAGAGGCTATGAGCTCTGCAAGCAGTTAGTTCCTAAGTGGAGAGAGGGAGAAAGGGGGAACAAGGGTGTGAATTCATTAAGAGGCTTTTCTGATTCGACAGTGAGGAAATCTAAGTGCTCTGGAGCATCAACCACATTGGGAGACTAAAATTGATGTCATTCGTGAGTCTACTGCTAGAGGAAAATGGGCCCGAAGGTATTTTGCTCAATCAGAAAGCTTCCCCTCATTGCTGCCTTAGAAAGATCAGGCAAGCCAGGAGAGCAATGTTGGAATTCAAGGCCAAGCTGACCTCATTGGTTAAGAGATATTTCAAAGTTGGATTGAAGTTTAATGTTCCCCCAGTTGACCAAATTCAACACACAAATGTCTGTTTCATTTCTCCAATTATTAGGTAAGTACATCCACCCTTAAACATATTGTTATAGATACCTTGACTTTACCTTCCTTACACTAAGTTAACTTTGAAAAGCAAGACACTAATACATTTCTACTGATTAAACACACACACACACACACACACACACACACACACACACGAAGACATTATACCTTTTTATCTAAACAAGCTATCACGAATATCTCACTTTATAGCCTTTTGCGTTAAACCTACCCAACGCACGCTTCCAACACTTTTGTGAACTCCGTCACAGAGATTTCTTGGTAATATATGGTTTTTGATCTTATCTGAATTGCTGTTCCTCAACTACAACTCTCCATTTAAAATCACTTTCCTAAGAGTGATGTACATTTTGGGCATCTGAGTATATTTGTAGAACTAGTAGTTGTGGTAACAAGACTAAGTTTACATGTCTGTCCACATCAGCACCATGTACTCAAGATGGATTTCAGCTGCCAAAAAGGTCACTCCAAACTGCTTGCACAAACCTGTCTTTATGCCCCTGTTTATTATGCTCCCATGTAGTAGATGTCTTAGGCACTGAAACAGCACAGCCATATATCAACAGCTCTCTGGTGGTTCCGAATGTTCTAAACAAGGGCAAGGGTGCGCTGAACCTCCCATGTAAACTTTATACAACAGATTCAGCAGAACTGTAATTATTTACAAAATGATGGCATGAGAAATCTCTGGATTTATATCTTACGTTAAAGTAACTTAGATGGTGTCCACATAATTCTTGAATTCGTGGTAGGTTTGCAATTTATTTTGTTTTATTTTGGTTGCACTTGATACAGCTCTAAGGATATTTTCACTGAAATTTCAAAAAGCAAACATGTAATATTGGACAGGTTTCTGAAATATATGTGACAATTAAGCCTGGTATATACATGGTACCATGGCAACTAAAACTGATTTTTGCATTGGCACACAGCATTGTCCATGGGGTATGTAATGTGAAATCCATTTTGTTTTTTTCCTTTTATAATGTAAACACAATAATTAAGAAAAAACCATAGCATTTCAGAGACATATCTGTAGACACGAGGCCAACTGAATCAGGTGGAATTTAGAACTTCATGTCCCCTTTTTTAAAAAGTTTGTTTCTTGTCCAAAGTAGTGAATCTAAGCACAAAGCCCCCTTTGAGGTCAAGGGGACTCCCTGTTTGTACTGGCATCACAGGGTGGAGATGAAAAAAAGGAATGAAGCCTCTGAGAAATGGAGCCTCATGGAAAAATCCGGTTTCAATGAAGATTATAGTCCCCAAGTTAAAGTGGTGTAATGACATCAAAATATCATATCTACTTATAGTTGGATACACACCAATTTGTAAACTATATTGCTAGGAAACATAAAATTGTTTTGTCACTTACTTAATACCCATGCCAGTTGAAACTGAGGCTTTGCTGCACTCAGGATTTGAAGGAGGAAAAAGATCTACCTCTTTTATGGCATATTTACAAAATCCAATGTGTTAAATCAATTATTTCTTCTCTTTTCTTTTGCTGCTAAGAAGTTAAAATTTCTGCAGAAAAAAAAAAAGATAATGTAATCGCCAGAATCCTTTGCTCACACACGAAAATTATTTGGGGTATGTTCTATTGAGATATTTCAGTGGGTGTTTAGCCATAAGAGCATGAATAATCTGCTATGAAATGTTATCTTATTACTGTCAACATACTTTTCAGGCTTTAACTAAATATTGCTCCTAACACCACTGTAGGAAAGAAGAAGATTATTATCATATCTTCTTCTTACAGCAGGAGAACTGAAAAAAAAGAGCAGTTAAGTGTTTTACTCAAGGCAAGAGAAAGCATTAAGGTTAGAAGCAAGATTAGACTCTAGCAGAAGGCCTTGCCTTGCAACCAGGCCCACTTTATGAACTGCCTACCTATTTAGAAGGATGAAGAAAAGAGTCCAGACAATCGCCATTATTCTTCCCATATCGTTAACTGGGAACAAATTAGGTCGGCTCTTCCAGGGAGTATTCATTTTCTCACAAGTGGAAGCAGTCATTATTTATACTGTACTGTGTCAAATACTTCACCTACTACTGGAGAGTATTTTACAAAATTAGAAATATGTTAGGGGCGCCTGGGTGGCTCAGTTGGTTCAGCATCTATCTGACTCTTGATTTCTAGTCAGGTCATGATGTTATGGTTTGTGAATCGAGGGATTCTCTCTCTCCCTCTCTCTTTGCCCCTCCCCTGCTCATGCTCTCTCTCTCTCTCTCTCTCAATAAATAAATAAATACACTTTTTTTAAAAAAAGAAATTTGTCAAAAATCCATATACAGCATGGTAAAAAATTAATCGATTGACCCTAAAAACACAGAAGTCAATTAACTTTTAAGAAAATAAAGTAGTTAATAAATAATTTCTCATATGGAAATGACTTAATTTCTTAGGAAAATATGACTTGATGTGATGCCAAACTCAGAACCAGAAATTATGGGACAAAAATATATAGGATTGGGAGTTTTGAGGTTTGTTTTGCCCAAAGTGGATGCATTTTTGAGAACTTTAGAATTCACATTATAGTTCTGTACTTCATTTTTTAAATACAAAATGGGAGTTATTACAGTGGAGCTTAATTGGAAAAACTAGAAAAAAATAATAAAATGTTATTTATATTCTTTAGACCAATTTTCCCCAGAACCTTTTTTTTTAATGTGTATTTATTTTTGAGAGAGAGAGAGAGAGAAAGAAGGGGAGGGAGGGCAAAGAGAGAGGGAGACACAGAATCCGAAGCAGACTCCAGGCTCTGAGCTGTCAGCACAGAGCCTGACGTGGGGCTTGAACTTGTAAACCGTGAGATCTTGATCTGAGATGAATTGGGATGCTTAACCGACTGAGCCACCCAGGCACTCCATCCCCAGAATCTTGAGATCGGCACATTTTATCATTTTGCAGTTGATTTTACATAAATGAAATTTCACTTGGTATAAATTTATTTTGAAGATTAGAGTTATGTATAAAGATAAGTATACTTTAATGTCTTTTTTAAGTGGAGGTGCTATTTTAAAAGACAATGTTATGGCATGTCTTAAAGTTATTAAAGATCCCCCAAATCTTCTCTAAACAGGTGTCAAAAAACCAGACTGGTCTTCACTACTTTGCATAAACTTTATTTAATTGTTTTTTAAAAATGAAGTTCATAAATAATAGAAAATAAGAATAACCTTTTTTGTATTCATAAAAATAATACAAAGAAAATAGGATAATCAGAAGCAAACTCTTAAAAAGAAGTAAACCAGTGGTACATCTGTTAGAAGAATAATTACCTTTCAAGTGTAAGATATGCCCTGAGCTTCAGTAAAGATTTTGAAATCAGCTGAACCAACAAAAGCCTCAGTTTCCACTCAGATTTGTTCAAAGCTAGACTCCAGGAAGAAAGTGATTTGTCCGCTTCTCATTTGTCCAAAGAGCTGTCAATTATTCACTCTAAGGGGCTGAACAAAATTATGACAATCCAAAGAATAACGTGAGGAAAGAGTCTTTGTAAGAGCATTAACTCTTTTACCCTCTCTGCACTCCATCCATGTTCTCCATCCTCCTTCAACTCCTTCTAGCAAATTGTAGGCTGTGAGTCATTGCGCCAGAGTTGGTTAGGAGAGAGTGAAAAGCAGAGGGAAAAGACCACTGATTTTCCTGGCTTTGATTTCCCAAAACTTAAACCCATGAAGCCTATTGCAGCTGCCTCTTCCACACATGGCGAGCATCAGGCCAGGTTTAGTTCCTCAGAGCTAAGGTTTGGTGTTGCTGTTTCTCTAAACTTCCCTTGAACCTGAGAGAGAACACTGGAGACGTAGATGGGTTTCAAAAACCCTCTTCCTGTTTCCTGGAAGCCTATTAGAGGCACAGTGGAGAGCCAGACTGAAAGATCAGGTGCATGAAAACACAGGACCCTTAGCGGAGCACTGCCACTGAGCACGTATTGTGAGCAACCAAGAAAGCCCTGTCTATGTGTGCGATGACACTAAATAGTAAGACTGATCCTTCCATCACGGCTGAGGTAGCGATTATACCCACTCCTGCCACAATCATTTTTGGGAGGATTTTAAAGGCAGTGAATTTGAATTTTGAGTTTTTGTGTAAGAGAGCGTTTGACGTTCAATTCGCTTCAAACTAAGTAGCAGGCACGAATTGACAATGAAGAGAGACCTCAGCAGAGGCGGGGAGCTGTTCAGATTCTTCACTTGCTTACACCGTTCAACTCCTTCCAGAAATCGACAGAGTTCCACAGTAGACTGATAAAAATCACTTCTCTCTGAACTTTCCTGAGAGCCAAGACACAATTAAGCATTCTGGTTTCACAGGACATCACTTCCAACCACTTGCCATAGAAATGGATGAAAACTGTCCAAACCCAAAAGCAAAATTCGCTGACTGTGGTCCAAATGCTAATCATCCAGAGGCGACTGGATGTTTAAGTTCAAATCTGAAACAGAACTGCACAGATTTGAAGGGGGAAAGGATGGAATTGCAAATCCTAGAATACCACACTTCTAAGTCTGCGGGTAAACCTGAGTGGGCTTTACGCTTAAGGACTGGCTCACTCACTACAGACTTGTCAGCATGGTTTGTTACCCCACACATGCTGTGGTTAATCAGACTCAATCGCACAATTTGACTGTACTCGACCCATAGATATTTGTAATTTTTCTTTTGTGTGTTATTCTGATGAATTAAAAATACCTTGACTTGAAATGAGCACATCAGGAATAGTGTTTTGATTTAACTAAGGTTTTCCTCTCCACCTCATGAGCGCTGATGAGCTTATTCCTGCCAGCATCACCCCTCCCCAACAGCCACCATTGCCCTGTGCCAATGTTGGTCTGTTTAAAACTAGTGATTCTCTGTTGTAAATATTCTGTGATGTGGCAGACAAGAACATAGTATCAACCGGTATAGAGCTTCAAGGTTACTTCTTAAAAATTGAACCCAAAAGTGATTGTAACTTTCCACTGGAGAGTTTAACATCCCACAGTCATCAGGGACTACAAGTGCTGTTAATCAGCTCCACTGATGCAAACATCTCTTTGTAAGCATTTACTGAGATATTATAAATTACTTAACTACAGCAGTGTACTTTCTCTCCCTTAATCTTGATCTGATCCCTGAGGGGCTATTTATTACAGATATATACAACTTGTCATTGTAAGTGAAGTTAATGTAATATGACACAAGTAGCACACATTGTTTAAATGTGTTCCAGAAAGTTAGCAAATTTAGTTCAGAGAATACTTATATGCTCTTCTGCCTGAAAAGCAGCAAGAAAGGAGTGAGGCCGAAGCAGGGGTGGGTAGGAGCAAAATATTAAACACTGCTCACTGTAGGTGGCCAATTAATACCCTGTATCCAAGCTGGAACAAATCCTTCCACTATATACATAAAGCATATAATCTCTTATCTGCTTAGGCATTATCAAATATTTTAGCAAATCCTAGTAACTTCAAACACAGGTTTAATGGAATGCAGTGCTAAAACATGCAAAGTCAAGAATCAAGTTTTTTAAGAACATAATCTGTTTTAGAAGGTTTCAAGAGAACTACTTTGCAATGCCATTATAATCTCATCCCATGAGGAAAGATGTCTGATTTGGCAAAACAACATTACATGTGTTAAAGCACAATGTACAGTTGATTTTGCCTTTCCCAAATCAGAGCCATAAGCAAGAAAATCATTTTAATTCCTTAGAAGCTGAAGGAGCATACAGCCAAGGGTCCACTTTTCAACATTTGGTCATAAGATAATATTAATTTGAGAGGGAATTCTAATAGATGGTCACATGATAGTAGCAGGATCATCCAGCCGGGACATGTGCCAGTAGTAATTCAACATTGTGGTTTGTATCTCATCAAGTTAAAAGTAATACAATTCATTACACCACAAGCATGCAAAAGTAGCAAAACAAAGCCAAAACTCTAACGTATCCAATAATAAAGCTCTGACAAAATTTCAGTTTTCACTCATTCGTACATTTACTTTAAAATGGATCCATTTCTCCAGTATATGTACTTTTTTCCTGGATGGCTGGAATATATTTTAAGGTTTTTTTTTTTTTTTTCATCATTTCCATCTTCATCTGGGATTGTGTTCATGCACTCAGGGTGGTTTAGATGAAAGATCAGAAAGTAGGTAAAGTGAGAGAAATCTCCCTTTCAGAGTGAGGCAATCACAGCATGAAGCCAGAGAGAAAAGCAAAGAAATGGACAGGGAGACACAGACTAAACGACACGTAGAAAACTGATCTTTCCATGTATTTTAAAGCAAAAGCTTAGTGATATTCTTGACTTATAACATTATATGCTTTTATATAAACCAGAATATAGACAGCCAAAAGATAGTCCCTAACTAAATGCAGGGGGGCGGGGGAAAGAACCATTTTATTATTTTTTTTAAGGGAATGATTTCTTAGTAGGGTTTGCATAGCTTAAGGAATCTAGTGCTTGTGAGTGATGCAAGATAACACTTTCTTGTAATTTTATATAGTAAGCAAAGATTTAGAATATTTACAGACCACCCTGAGTAAGAACGTCACTGGATTCTATGAGCATGCTCATACCAGAACATTCATCTTAAAAAAAAAAAAAAAAAAAAAAAAGAAAATGCCCAATGGCCCTCAGGCCATATATGGCTGCAGGGGAAGGTATGCCTTTGACATCCTAGTGCCTGCAGAATTAGAGCACAAAGTCATTACAGTCTACTAAAGGATTTTCTTTCTTTAATTTGTTATAGTGACTTTTTTTTTTTTATCAGATCTGGCCACCAACTAGACTAAAACACGAAGGCTCCCCACATTCTACTCTGTGACGAAAAGAGATTGTAAAGATACTTATATTGTTTTCAGTGACAGTCCAATAGGGTGAAAAGCTATGATTCGTGGCAAAATAGTTTTTCAATCATTTGCACACCGGCAAACTGTAATGCTTTGGTATGTTGGTGCTGTTAACTTGCTGTATCGTCACGGGTTAACACAGAAAGGAGGTCTGTGTATTATATTTTAGGCTGTATACAGCCAGACTGGTAGAGGCTCCTTTTTCTGATTTATGGGTAGGTCTTGAAACAGTCACAATGTCTCCTTATTAGAATTGATATAGGAACATTCCACGCTTTCAGTCAAGAAGAATTCCTTTCATTTTTATTCTCTACAGTGTAATTGTAATGAATTACAGTATTCTACTATTTATATTCTCAAACATACACTTTCACAGAAGTTCCCTGTCATTCCACATTAGTTAACAGATGCTACAATGTCTGATCTTAAAGGTTTCGTGGCCCCTGTGTATTTTTCCCATTACTCGGGCAGCTAGATTTTCCCCATTGGTTATTTCCTCTATGGAAATAAAGGCACTTTTGGATAAGCATTAACTCTTTCATGGTTCCCCTAGCTGGAGCACAATGTAGCAGTGAACTACGTTTGTCTGAAAGAGTACTCATTCCTACTTACATAAGAATTTAATGGTTATCCAGCTATTCAGTTGGCTTTTCCTGAAATGCTAAAAATAGTCTCGAAAAATCATTTACAGTAATTGCTTCCCTACCAAGCAACTGTGGACAGCAAATTATGCCAGGTGACCGACGCAGCAGTATTTTCTGTCAGCAGGGACATATAAGCAACATAACATGGCGTGTTTACCTGCAAGTCATAATCTACTTGGAGTGTGGGTTGCCAAATATTTTATTTTAGGATATCAGTTCAATTTGTTTTTAATTAAGTGGAACATCCTTGGCTTTCTTCCTTCCTGGAATCCATCAGTCCGTAACAGAAGTCTTCAGTCTAACATCCCTCTTCTAGAAAACCTAGTTTTGTGCAAAAGTCTCCTCACAATTTAAGTTCTAGAACTACTGTAACTCATTAAGTCTGACCTATTTTAACAGAGTACCAGAGAACCTGAGATTTGGTGACAATTTATAATATATAGGTATTTATTATAATAAATAGGTGTTTATTTTAAGAATGGGCAAATATGACCTGCCATCTCAAATTTAGGAAATTGGCATTTCCAGACCAAGATTAGTTGTAAGGATTCCTTGACCATGATCAAACAACAAAACAAAACAAAACAGGTGCTATTTTATTCATATATTTAACCATATGGTTTTATTAAAAAGTCAATAGGTGGTACTCTTTACCTTATACACATTAACCCATTCACTGATTCAAAATATATTTTTAGTGGCCCTTGTACTGGAATTACAGAAGTTCATAAAGATCACTTTTTACTCCCAAGGAGATCTAGAGTTCTGAGAGGTATCTGGCTAAAAATACGGTTCAAACACAAGTTCTGTCCTCACCCAGTGTGCCTGTGAGAAGAATTATCTTAAGTCATATTCTCTTCCATTGGACACCAAAAAGTAAGATCATAGGATATCTTTCAAGTATTGGATTGCCTGCTCTCTTTCAGAAGTGACTCACTGTTACCTTCTCTCACCTGATTCTGGAGGGCAAAAGGGATGGCAGCAAAGGCAAACGTTGTCAGGAGGGAAATGTGATTGACCTAACCCCTTCTCATTCCTGGAGCTCATTCCATAGCACGTTTTAGGGGTTTGCATCCAAGGACACACACAAGACTGGCAGACACATATAATACTTGCTGAGAGTAGTTTAAAAGATATTCTTTCAATCTCAGCTAGTGGGAAATACATTTGGTATCTTCTGCAAACCTTTGATTGCAGAAGAGTTGTGTCTTAAAATTGTTTATAAGGAATCAGAAAAAGCAATCAAGAACAATAATCCTGAGAATATTCAAATTTGGCAACTTTTAAAAGCCCTTTGGACTGCATGATTTAGGTTAAATTTTCTAAACTGAAAAAAATTCAATAAGCAAGTTATGGCTGACTCACAATCAGGGGCTTTCCAATAGTGTTCTGAGAGCCTCAGTAGGAGTGGGGCTGGAGTGGAGGTGGGAGACAGGCCAGGAGAGAAAACTGCCCTGTCAGCCACATGACTGTACTTTTGGCTGCTGTATACATTGAAGGTCATCATAACACTTGATTTGGCAAAAGATTCTGCCACTCAGAGAAAGTAAGAAATGTTATAAAATACATATTCTAAATTAATGTGTTACCAGAGGGATTAGAGACATCCAGGATAGCTGGGCTTTTTAAAAATTTTTTTTTAGCAAGAGGATTTTTTTTTTTCAAAAAGACTATCAGAACTTATGAAGACTATCAGAATTTTCTTGAAATTTGAATAAACTTTCAGTGTTCACTATGGGACTGTAAATCAGTTATTACCCTAAAGAAATACATAAAAAAGAAGCACTGTAGCAAAAACTTTATAAGGAAACAACTAAGGAGAGGAGTGTGTTAATATAAAAATAATTATTCTTTGGGCTATAAACATAATATATTTCCATTGTCTAAAATTTGGTTATGCAGAGAGGTATTTTTAAAGTGAGATCAAATCGACTGTAGGCCAATTTATAGCTATTTGGTGCATGTATGGATGCAGAAACATAATCAATATCATAATGAATACACCACTATGGCCTATGTATTTAATTTAACATTGTACTATGCAATTACTTTATGCATTTAAAAAAAAAAACTTCTTGGGACACCGGTGTATCTCAGTTGGTTAAGTGTCCAGCTCTCGGTTTCAATTCAGGTCATGATCTCACAGTTCATGGAATAGAGCCCCACATAAAGTCCTGTGCTGACAGCACAGAGCCTGCTTGAGATTCTCTCTCTCCTTCTCTCCCTGGCCCTCCCTGACTTGCTCTCTCTCTCTCTCTAAATAAATAAACATTAAAAAAATTGTTTTTAACTCTTCTTAAGGAGGAAATAGAAAAGACAGAATTGAAGAAAGTTGTCATTGGTTTAAAATTTTAAGAAGCATAAAACAGGGACCTTAGGTCTTTACAAATATCTCCACCTTTTCCTTTGGAACAATCCCAGGTAACAAGCAGTATTTGTCTCGAAGCTTTTCTCAGAGGTGGGAGCCTTAGTGTCTGGGGCATCGGGAAATTGAATTTAGTCTATCTGAGGGATATCATCCCCACTGGTCTACACTTCACTTTCCTAATTTATTTTTCCATTATCTCATAAAGAAAATAGCTATAAAATAAATAAAAAGGCAATTTCTACTGTGAGAAGAAAAGCCAAATAACCAGTTCAAAAATAATTGTCTTAATGAACTGCTAAGCCTAAATTAGACTTCCTGATGTAAACTAAAATAAAATGCCCACAGCTTGTGATAAATGAATGATTGCTGCACATGTTAAGCAAAAGATTATCTAGTCCGTCTGCATGCTAAAAAAAGATTTCCCAACCAGAGGTCAGAGGAAACGGGTTTGGGGGATGGAGAGATTCACCCAATGCTAAGTGTAAAGGTCTACTAGGATTTTCTCCAAATATATTTTAGATTAAGTACCATAGAATTGTTGATCTGTTTAAAGTTCATAGCCACTGCGACTATTTAACCACACAGGGATAAGAAATAATCTGTCAATCACATTATGGAGCAAATTTAAAAATTAAAACAGTCAGCCTAGTGGTAATCATAATCTGGGAGTAGGTTGAAGACTTTTTCTCTAGCTTCTTTGAGCCCCCCACCCCCCCTTCTCTGTCTATGCTGTCCCTGCAACCAGATTAGCATGATTAAGTCTTACTTATCATGTTAGTTGAATTATAGACTTTATGTTCTCCCCAACTCCTCCCAACTCCTCCCAACCCTGGGTTGCCCACCCTTCCATTGACTCAGAAAGCAGCCTGTAAATCCTTTACCCCAACAATGGCATTTTTACATGTCTCTGTTCCCATCATTTTCCCCTAGCATCCACTGAAGGCCTGATCATTGAGTGGGTGTTCAACAGCATCTATTAGATAAGTGAATACGCAGTTGACAATAAATAAATAAATTATTTAAGATAAAATAAGAGGAATAAATAGGAATAAATAAATGAATAGCAAAGGAAATAAAATTTTACCTGAGATATTGCCATTGTAGTGACAGCATGGCACTTTTTTCCATTTCTTTTTGTGCACTAATCTAAGACATTAAACTCCACATTACCAGGTGAATTCCACTTGCTTAGCTGTAACCATTAAAACATCACCTGCAGTCAAACATACCTTTCAGTCTCTGGGTGTTATTTAAGAGAACTAAGGACCTATAGCATTTCTTTTGAATACATGATCATTAAGGGTTAATGACCCAATGTCTTGCTTTAGGCCAAAAACTATTTCTAATCAGTCATTAGTCTCCCCTTACATGGCCTGAAACTCCATGATTATTGCTTAATTTAAGCACAAACTAGTACGCAGGCAGAACATTGCCTATCTCTCTCCTTTAAACATAATGAGCACAGTTTTCCCTGAATTTAATCAGTTGTTTACATATGAGTTGCTTCTTGGCAATAACAAAAATTGTGTCCTTCATTTTTGTAAAAATTTAAACATAGTGTTCTAAGAAGTCCAGTTGTCTTTGTTATTTCCTCCATGGATCAAATCATGATATTAGAGATTTGATATTTTCTAAGTTACAAATTGCATAACCTTTTATGTCAATGTTCTATGTAAACTCTCCATTCACCTTTCCTCTTATAGTGCAAATTCGATTCATTTCTTGAAATCTATAATAGCATTGCCTAATGACAATGTGACCCATGTTTCTTCAGGCAATTTGATACCGCATCATTTCAGGAATACCTTGGATTTCTCAAATCAGTAACAGAAGATGTATCATGGATTTTTCCAAAGTTTCGCTTTACAAATATTTACTGCAGCACAAAACTTTGTTATAGTTCTTCAGTCTACTTGATAATCCCCTGATTAGACCATCCCATGCTTGGAGGAGCCAAAGAAAAGTTGTGGAGCCTGCCAAAGGCAGATAGCCTGTGTATTTCTTTCAAAATTCTATTTTTTTTCAATAGCTTGTGCTTTTTTTTCTGATAAAATAAACGATTCAGACTAACAAGCCACTCATTGATCTTTGACCTTTTCAGCCACATCAAAAGCATCTTAAAAGCCAATTAGTGGAAATACAGAGAAAAGGTCATTTTGTTACAGCACTCGACATTGGAACCATAATATTTTACATAGATTCAAGTTATCCCATGACTTTCATTACAAAAGTAGAAAGATAAATACTTTAATCATAAAGCAGGTAGGTATTTTGCATGCACAAATGATTTTTGTCCTCCTCATGCTGAGTACAGTAATTTCCTTAGCACAGCCAATGCAAACGGTCTCTGGTAAACGCTTTCTTGGTGATCTCTTTTGATGTAGAACAGGGACAACACTAATAAATGATGGCTATTGATAATCCCCAAGCCTCATTTTAGCCTCATTTAATTGCTTTCTCAAAACAGTCCTTTACCAGACTATTTCAGAAAAAAAGTAATACACATAAGATTAAACATTGGCTTTTATTCTTGTTCCTCCTTTTCTGCTTTGAGAGTGTTGATTTTAGGCAGGATAACACAGAGGAAGAGGAGAGAATCCAGTACTTGGATGACTGTAGAACTAAATAGAAGCCCACAGAAATTAAAATAATTATTTTATTAAGATAATTATTCAGCATATTTGGAGTTAAATTTCTAAAAGACAAGTGTTTCAAGAAGCATTCGTTTCTTAATTTTTCTGATTTGAAGATCTGTAATTTACAGGACCTTGATCTAGATATACTTAGAAATATATAATAATACAAAAGACATGGTTACCATCCCTAGAAAATTGTAGTTTACCAGAAAATTGTAGTTTATAATCTGGTAAACCCCCCAGTATGTTGTGCTGCACATGATGTCTTTCTGCCAGTTTAATACAAAATGATAGAAATCATTTGATTTTGGTAGCAAGTATTTTCCTATGGTGCAGAGAACCAATTTGTCTAATTTTTAAATGAGAGTATCTGATTTTTCTCTAAGCAAGACATTATTTTGTACATATGGTAGAAAAGCAAACAGGTATACAAAAAATACCCTAAAACAAAAACCTAAACATATCGTAAAATGAAGCATAATGCTATAATGCTATAATGTAAAAAATATGTGGAACTGGTGGAATAAAGTCTCCAAGGTCACTTGTAACATACAAGTATCAGGTATTGAAAAACTGTATTGGACTTTGATTTTCTGAGCAGGAATTTCCAGTCTTTTCCTAAATGCTTTTCCTTTAAAGTGCTAGCAGACCACATTCATCAAAACCAGATGCTAATGTCTCTCTGCTCAGTTTCAGTTATCAATATCAAGTTTGAAAGATCCAAAACATTTTTGTAAAAAATTGACTATGCCTGTGATCAGGGCATAGTCACCAGGAGTTGACATGAGCCAAGGTCCATAAATGCCTTTGAAATGAAAAATAAAAAATCAAGGTCACTCAGACCATGTTTTCCTCTTTAATTTTTTTAAGTAAAAAATTATTTGTTCAAGAAATAGTTTTGCACATTTTACATACATGTGCAGCATGTGCATGTGTCCACACACACACACACACACACATGCACATGCACATACACACACACACAGAGTGTTGTAAAGGTCTGCCAAGAGAAAAGCCAAACTTCCTGGTTTGGTCCTTCGAAAGTTGCTGACATTGAACGGGTCAGCCCTTCAAATTCTGGATGGCTCTGTTGGCCACGGTGTGTCCTCATGATGGAGGTGTGCCGTCAGCAATCACGAGCACCATTATTGCCACTCCCACAGTCTTGGGTGAATGGAGCAAACCACAAGTTGCTCCACACCTAGTACTAATGTGTTGGTAGAGATGGGACCATATTGTATACTAATATCCTTAAGAGAATAATGAAGCCATTGAGTTCCTTTGACACTCATCCCTTGGGCATACAAAATTCTAACCATACATCATTTTCTCCAGCTACATTTACATATTCTACATAAAAATCTTTCCGGTCCTCTTAAAGAATAATATTAAAGGCAATGATATATGAAAAAAAAATTATAGGTGTTTAAAACACACATCATTGATTTAAGCTTTTAAAATTCACTGCAGCTATGGAAGTTCAAAGAGACAAGGATTTTAAAAAACAAAAAAAACAACAAACAGCTTAAAGGGTGCCTAAGTGGCTCAGTCTGTTCAGCTCCCAACGCTTGGTTTCGGCTCAGGTCCTGGTCTCACAGTTCATGAGATTGAGCCCCGCATCAGGCTCTGTGCTGATAGCCCAAAGCCTGCTTGGAATTCTCTCAGCTTCCCTCTCTCTCTGCCCCTCCCTGCTTCTGTAGTCTCTCTCTCAAAAGTATTAAGTTTTTTAAAATAAACACCAAAAAGCATTATTAAAAAAAACAACTTGACTTCATGAATTCACTTATTGCCATAGAATCTATTGAAAATACCAACTAGGTGTTAATATTATAGTATAATACACAACAGCAGGTAGAAAAATTTAATGCTGTATCTATATTAGATGTAAGCATCTATACTAAACACTATTTAGAATTTTAATCTTAAAGATAGTTAGATGTTGCATTAGGCATTAAATGTGCAATAGTAAACAAAACAGAAGCTCTGCCCTCATAGAATTTACAAACATACATTAAACAAACCCATAAACACCTAAACAAACAAGTAAATAAAACGGTAATATGTACAATAAAGAAAACAAATGGCAGAGTAAGACTTAATTTTGTCATAAATGGTGTGATGGTTAATATCATACGTCAACTTGAGTAGGCCATGAGTGCCTACATACTTGATTAAATACTACTCTGGTCATGTCTGTGGGGATGTTTCTACATGAGATTAACATTTGAGTTCATAGACTAAATGAATAAGGCAGATTGCTCTCCCTAATGTGGATGGGCTTCATCCAATCAGTTGAAGGCCTGAATAGAACAAAAAGTTTGAGTAAGAGAACACTCCTCCTGTCTGACCGTCTTCTAAGTAGGACATGAGTTCTTTCCTGTCTTCTGACCCAAAGTGAAACATCGGCTCTTCCTGGGTCTCACGCCTGCCAACTTTTGTGCCAGAACCACACCACTAGTTCTCCTAGGTTTCCAGCCTGCCAACTGCCAATCTTGGAACCTGTCAGCCTCCACAGTCACATGAGCCAATTCCTTATAATTTCTCTCTCTTTCTTTCTTTCTCTCTCTCCCTCTCTCCCATATATATGTATATTTATATAAATGGACACATCCTATTGGTTTTGTCTCTCTGGAGATCCTTGAGTAATGCAAATGGTATCTTTTAGGATGTCTCACTTAATCTGAGATGTAGAAGATAACAGAAATTAATAAAGTGAAGAAAATGCAAAGCATTTGCCAAATTCTTGAATTGAAAATTGCCCTAAATGGTCAAAATTTTAGTGCAAAACACCATGTTACGTATCTTGTTTTATAGTCAAAGTGTACTTATGAAAAGTTTTTAAGAAAGGCTGTGACTTTATTTATATTTTACATTTTAAAATTAACTTTGTCCTTAAAATAAAAGTATATTTTAAAAAATTGGATCGCTGGAACTAGTGATTGGAGAACAGATTAAAGATGATGAGTGGGTTGAAAGTGAGATAAGACAGAGGGGCGCCTGGGTGGCTCAGTCCATTGAGCGTCAGAACATGGAATACGGCTGTCAGCTGTGCTGACAGCTCAGAGCTTGGAGCCTGCTTTGGATTCTGTGTGTGTCTCTCTCTCTTTGCCCCTCACCCCCGCTCACACACTCTCTCTCTCTCTCAAAAATAATAAATAAATATTAAAAAAAATTTTTTAAGAGATAAGACAGAAAGAAGAGTGGTGGTAGAGATGGAGAAGAGTAAACAAAGGTTTTGAAGGTAAAATTGGCAAAACTAGCTTATGGCTGAGAGAGATGAGAAAGAAGGAGGGAATGTGAAGGATGATTGCTATGCTGATGGCTTGAGCAGGTGAGTCGAAACAATTGGATGAGGAACAGATTAGTAGAGGGATAACAATAGTGACATATGGGGCAAATTCACTTTCTAAACGTAGTAATCCAAATGGTGACTTCTGAAAAAAAAAATTGCATTTAAGGATCCGAAGCTCAGGAGAGTCATCTTAATTGGAGAGATATCTTTGGGATCCATAGGCTTATAAATGGTATTAAAGGCATTGCAATGATTGAGATCACCTAAAGAATGAACACAGAGTCAGAAGAAAAGAGAACACAGGGCTGAAACCTGAGTAACAACTTAAAGTTTGGGAAGAGAATGAGCCCACAGAAAACACTAAGTGGTCAGTAAGCAATCTCAGAAGAGTATGGTGCCCCAGAAGTCAAATGAAAAAGAAGCGTTATGGAGAATGGAGGCGGCAAGAGTGGTAATAAGAGTGTTATCAGGTCATAGGAACTGTTAAGAGCAGAATATTAAAATTTGGCAGATGGAGATGATTGGGGGATGGAGTAAAAAACCATAAAGAAGTATAAAGATCACCCTAGTAAATAATTTTTTCAAGACTAATAAGTTCACATCATAATCAAGATAACAGATTCAAAGAAAATCTGAAAATAGAAGAATTCTATACATAATCTCGGGAATTGCCAGCTTTCCTGAAATAGTACTTCAACAGTACATATACCATTTCACTGAGGGCATTATTATCTTAGAAATATATTTAAATAAGTAGGGTTTTTTTTTCTGTAAAGTTAAATTCTTATTGTCTGCAAAGAAACGGTGTGCCAAAATTCCTAAAAAATGTCACTGAAAATCTAACTCAAATAAAGATCTTATCATGATAGAGTAACTAGGCCTGGTGTTGTCCCCCTGCCATAAACAGTGAGAATATTGGAAAGAACTCGTATCATAATTATTCACAGACATTGAGATAGCAAGAAATGGAGCACTGGCATCCCTGAAAGAAAGGAAAACAAACAAGGCAGACTCCCTATGCTTTCCTTGACTCTCTACTTAGAGGTACATCTGTATTGTGGTATAAAGAGAAGGCTCTCAGGCAGAGCACAGGTGTATTGCTAGCTTGAGGAGACAGAGATAGAAGTCCAGAGAACCTGAGACAATGGCAATTTGAGGAGAAAAGTATTGGAAAGAAGGAAGAAATCCATGGAAGAGCTCAAGACCTCTCCTTAAGGGTTCTCTTAAACATTTGGCTGAATACTAAGCCATACATACTTAGTGTGGAGCTCAATGCATCTGGGCAAAAAATGACCGGAGATTTGAATCATTCCCAGATGTTATTCATGAGACATTTATGTACAAATTTCCATAGTGTAAAGATTTCTTCAACATTTGAGAAATTCTGTAGAGATGCCAGAATAGTCATTCTTAAGTAGGAAGTCTAAAACAACATTAAAGTAGCCCTCATTAAGCGTAAAAACAGGACTTGAAAAGATCGAGATGTCTGCAAGTAACTAAACTGCCCACCGGAACAAAATGCAACACTCTTAAGAAGACAAGACAATCCATATACTCACCAATGTAGCATTGACAATGTCTACAATCTAATAAAAATATTTCTAGATCAGGGGTGAGGCTGAAACAACAGGAGAATATAATCCACATCCAAGAGAAAAATCACTAGAAAGAAACAGACTCAGAAACTATAGAGATGATACAATTAGCAGATGAGAACTTTAAAAATATAATCTGAAGTGAAAATTTAACTGATGGGCATTAACAATAGAATAGACACTCAAAAGAAAATATCAGTGAGTTTTAATACACAGAAGATACTATTCAAATTAAAGCACAAACTAAAACATTAAAACGAAATTAATAGAGCTTCAGTAACCTGGGAAAATATCTAGTCTAACATCCATGTAATGGTAATCTTGAAAAATGGGGCAGAGGAGGAGAAGAGAACATTGTCTGAGGAGTAGTTGAAAATTTTCCAAATGAAAACTATAAACCTATAGTTTATAAATCCATAGCAATTCTAAAAATCTCAATAAGTCTTATACAGGATAAAATGAAGACTACATCCGGGCATCTTACAATTAAACTGCTGAAAAAAGTCAGAGAAAAACAAGCACATCTTGTGGAAAGGAACAAAGATAAGAATGACTACAGACATCTTGAATTAAACTGTGCAAGCCAGAAGATCTTTAAAGTGCTGAAAGAAAGGAAAAATGTCATTCTGGAAATGTCCTCCTAAAATGCAAGGAAAATCAGGCCAAGAAAAAGCTATGAAACCGTAGCCAGCAGACGTGCTCTACAGGAAATGTTAAAGGGAGTTCTTTCAGTAAAAGGAAAATAATAACAGATGGAAACATATCTATAGCAAGGAACGTAAAGAGCTAGAAATAGTAAATATGTGATTAAGTATTAAATAATTTTTATCTTTCCTAATTAAAAAATATATAATCAACTAATTAAAATAAAAACATGTTTATAACATGTAGAAAATAAAATATATGACAAAAATAGAAAAAAATGGATAATTACCCAAAAGAAGGAAGAGAATGAGGAATTAGAGAAAAAATGACTGGATGAATAGAAAACAAATAGCAAGATGACAGATTTAAATGAAACCCTGTCAACAATTATACTAGATGTAAATAATCTAAACACTACAAGTCAAAGGCAGGGATTATCAGACTAGATTTTTTTTTTTAAAGGGCAAAACTTAATTAACTATATTCTCTCTAGAAGAAACACATTTTAAATATATAGACACAGGTCATGAGTAAAATGACTGAAAATACATACCATGTTCTCAATAATCTAAAAGAATTTGTAGTAGCTATATTAATAGCTAACAAAGTACATTTAAGAACAAAAAAGAATATAAGGGAAGAATATTTTGTAATGATAAAGAAGATATAACAATTTTTCAAATGTGCATACACCAAACAATAGAGGTTCAAAATAGATGAAGAAAAAGCAAAAATCTTTTCTGAGTAATTGATAGAATAAGTAGACAAAATAAGCAAGGATTAGTTGTCATATCACTATCAACCAATTTGACCTAATTATTACTTATAGAACATTCCCCACAACATCAGCAAAATGCACAGATCACTATCAAGGGCACATGGACATTTACAAACTATGTGTTGATCAATAAAACAAGTGTCAATAAATCTAAAAGGACTATAATTATATAGAATATGCTTGTTAACAACAATGGCATTAAATTAAAATGAATAATAAAATGCATTGTAAAATTCCAAATTATTTGAAAATAAACACAATTTAAATTTTTTAAATGTTTTTATTTATTTTTGAGACAGAGAGAGACAGAGCATGAGCAAAGGAGGGGCAGAGAGAGAGGGAGACACAGAATCAGAAGCAGGCTCCAGGTTCTGAGCTGTCAGCACAGAGCCTGACGCAGGACTCGAACTCACAGACCGTGACATCATGACCTGAGCCAAGGTCGGAGGCTCAACTGACTGAGCCACCCAGGCGCCCCTAAAAATGAACACAATTTTAAATAACCCATGTATTAAAGAAGATATCACTAGGGATATTAGAAAATATTTGGAACTGAATTGAGATGAAATCACAGCACATTAAAATTTGTGGGTTAGGGGCACCTGGGTGGTTCAGTGGGTTAAGCGTCGGACTTCGGCTCAGGTCATGATCTCACGGTCTGTGAGTTCGAGCCCCACGTTGGGCTCTGTGCTGACGGCTGAGAGCCTGGAGCCTGTTTCAAATTCTGTGTCTCCCTCTCTCTCTGACCCTCCCCTTTTCATGCTCTGTCTCTCTCTGTCTCAAAAATAAACGTTAAAAAAAATTTAAAAAAAATTTGTGGGTTAAAGCTAAAATAATGCTTAGAGAGAAATTTATAATTTTAAATGCTTATATCAGAAAATTATAAATGTCTAAAATCAATGATCCTTATACCTTCCACCTTAAGCTAGAAAAAGCAGTGCGAATTATACTCAGAGTTACAAGAAGGAAGGAAATAATAGAATGTAAACCAATGAAATGGATAATAAACAATTACAAAAATTAATAAAACCAAAACCTGGTTCTTTGAAAACATTAATGAAATTCATAAAGGTACAGTTAAGATTAATGAAAAAAAGAAAGAAAAAACACAAATTACCAATATCAAGAATGAAAGGGCAACATTCCTACAAAACCTATGGATCGTAAAATTATAATAAGGAATTATTAAAACAAATATATGCCACATAATTTGTAAGTTTAGATAAAAAATTAACACATTCTTTGAAACAGACAAATTACCAAAACTGACCAAAGAGGAAATAAAAACTTGAATAGCCTTATGGCTATTAAAACTATAATGGGGCACCTGGGCGGCTCAGTAGAGCATCTGACTTCAGCTCAGGTCATGATCTCACAATTCATGGGTTTGAGCCCCACATTGGGCTTTGTGCTGACACCACGGAGCCTGCTTCAGGTTCTCTGTCTC
Source organism: Panthera pardus (assembly GCF_024362965.1). NCBI lineage: Eukaryota > Metazoa > Chordata > Mammalia > Carnivora > Felidae > Panthera > Panthera pardus. The sequence continues at coordinate 82,509,132 of NW_026526688.1, read as the reverse complement.
CCTCTCTCTCTGCCCCTCCCATGCTCATGCTTTCTCTCTCTCTCTTTCTGTCTCTCTGTCTCTGTCTCTCTCAAAAATAAATAAACATTAAAAAAAAACCTATAATGAAAAAATTCCTCTCATCCAGTTATAAAATAAATAATTCATAGGGATGTAATTTACAGACAGCATGGTGACTACAGTTAATAATACTATATTTCATATTTGAAAGTTGCCAAGAGAGTAGATCTTAAAAGCTCTCATCACGAGAAAAACTCTGTCATTATGTATAGTGATAGATGTTAACTATACTTATTGTGGTAATCATTTCACAATACATACAAATATTGAATCATTATTTTTTTTAATTTTTGCGAGAGAGAGACACAGAGTGTGAGCAGGAGAGGGTCAGAAAGAGGCAGACACAGAATCCAAAGCAGGCTCCAGGCTCTGAGCTGTCAGCACAGTGCCTGATACGGGACTTGAACTCACTAATAGTAAGATCAGACCTGAGCCGAAGTCTGACGCCTAACCAAGTGAGCCACCCAGGTGCCCCCAAATATTGAATCATTATGTTGTACATCCAAAACTAATATAATGTATGTCAATTATACCTCAATTAAAATTTTTGTTTTCCTTTCCCTTAAAGAGTTCTAAAGGCTAAGATGGCTTGATTGGTGAATTATTTCAAATATTTATTGAAGAAATAATGCCAATCTTATGCAAATTATTTTAAAGTAGAAGAGGGAGGAACATTTCTTAATTATTTTATCAAAATTGGTAACAAAAATTAATTGATACCAAAACCAGACATAGTTCATAGGAAAATCACATACTAATATTCCTCATGAAGTTAGATGCAAAAACACATAATATTGGCAAATCAAATCCAACAATAGATAAAAAGATAACACATCATAACAGAGAACAGTTTATTCCAGAAATGCAAGATTGGATGAATTTATAAAAGGCCACCAATAACCCTCACTACATTAACAGATAAAAGGAAAAAAGCGTATTATTGCCTCAATTTATACTAAAAAAAAAAACCATTGACAAAGTTCCATACCCATTCATGATATAAAAAAAAATTAGGATTTTTTTTTGGCTTTATTGGATAATAAACAATTACAAAAAAATTGTAATTTTTATAAATTCATCCAAAAAATGGCAATAGAAGGAAAGTTTTAACTTAATAAAGTCCATCTATGAAATACCTGCAGTCAATATTATACTTAATGATAAAAGACCAAATGCTTCCCCCTAAGATCAAAACTGAGAAGATTATCTGCTATTTGCACTTCTGTTAGTGCTATACTGAAGATCATGGAAGCTGGTGAAACAAAAGTACAAAAAGCCCTAAAGGACATAGAGACTGGAATTAAAGAAGCAAAGTTATCTAAATAAGTCATTTTATCAATTTCTTTCTTTTCTTTTCCAATTTTACCTTTTACGTTTGGGTTCAAAGCTGTCTGTGAAAGAACAAACTCCCTGGGATCTTCAGGTTGGAACTGCTCTCAGATCTATCAAAATCCAACTTCAGATCTCTGGTAAAATGCAAAAAATGACCACAGAGTATTTTCATTCATGCAGGCATACCCCTCAGCAATGTTACTTTACCATCCATCCCATCAAGAGGAATAGTCTGCTCCTCCACCCTTTGCTTTGAATCTGTCCTCATTAGCTGCTTTGGCTAATAGAAGGCAACACAAGTGAACCGAGTCAGGTCAAGCTTAGAACTCAAGAGATCTTGTTTCCACTCTTGCTTTTCGTAGCTTGCCATGACATGAGAAAAAGCCTGAGCTGTCCTGTCAAATGACAAGTGACCATTTGGAAGAGAGCCAATATTCCCTAACTTATAGCCAGCATATAGCCAATCCCAGACACCTGAAGATACTCTCAGTGAGATGAGTTGAGTCCAGCCTATAGCAGCAGATTGTCAGCAGAACCCATACCAAAATGCTGACCCAAAAATCATTAAAGTGTTAAAATAATAGTTGTTTTCAGCCATTAAATTTTGAATTCATTTGTGGCACACCAAATGCTACCTGATAAAAGCATTCATTTTGTGATTAGCTCACAGAATTGCCTCTTTTTATTTTTTCACTTCTAGTATCATCTCCCCAGAGTTGATTCTGTGTTCATTTGTCCCCCTTCCTCTCCTGTTCTACGACCTATAACATATATGAACTCTCTCCAGATTTCAACTTCTTTCACAACCTTTCCCTGCTAAATGATGTTTTGTGTGTGGGGATGTGTGTGTGTGTGGGGGGGGTGTGTTTAAGGAGCAGGGAGTGGGGATTGAACTAAAAAGGAAGGACTGAGTGACTTTGAAGAAGTATTTAATTGGAAATACAAACAGTTCCCTTTATCTTCAACTTGACTTATACATTTCACTTATTATTTTTTTAAAGCACAAGTGTTTTCTTTTTTTTTAATGTTTATTTATTTTTGAGAGGGAGAGAGACAGAGTACGACCAGGAGAGAGAGACATGGAGACACAGAATCTGAAGCAGGCTCCAGGCTCCACGCTGTCAGCACAGAGCCCAATGCAGGGCTCAAACTCACGAACCATGAGATCATGACCTGAGTCTAAGTCAGATGCTTAACTGACTGAGCCATCCAGGTGCCCTACATTTCACTTATTTTTGATGCAGTGTATTATGGTTAGCAATATATAAAGAAGGGACATAAATAGTTAAATAATTGATATATTTTGTCATTTTAGTGCATATTTCCAAAGAAAGTAAAATTAAAAAATAGTCTTCATTAGAATAGTTCAGTCATTATGGATTAATTTATATAAACCTTATTTGGAATCATGTCTCCTGACAGAAGTTTAAATGCCAAATATTCGTGTTGAAATCTCCAATCTGTAGCTCATTAATTTACACACTCAGCAGACATTTCTTTATTACCTACTATGTGCTAGATCCTATACTAGACTGACATATAGCAATGGAGAAGCAAAGATCCCATTGCAGCATCGCAAGGCACTGGGTTTTAGAGATTATCACTGGGGTGAATTACACTTTTATTACTAAAGCACCGAAGCTTTTCAATTATATTGTTTTAAGGATCTCCATATTAGAGATACACCCTCCATCATTTATATTTTATGTACTATTTTAAGTAGAAGAGAAAGGGGAGAGGTTATAGCCCCTAGATCGAATTCTAGATGTACCCAAGATATATCACACATGTGAAGTGCATCTGTTATGTATTTTGCCACAGAAATAAAATCAAGAACTTCTGTAAGCAAAGGACACGTGTGTGAATAAACTGTTGTGAACAGGATGGCAGAATATGGGATCATCTAGGTGAGAAGGCCATAGTGAAGGCTTTATATATGGGATAACTCTTGATGTGGGAGGCAAATGGAGGTTTCTATGCAAGACGAGATGCCCAAAGAAGGAGGGAGTATTGTAGGCATAGGGAACAATATTACCAAAGTTGTAACACAAGGAAACAGAGCTTGGCATGGATATTAGTATGACATGGGGCATGGTGTAGAGAAAATAAGGAGAGGGATTAGCAACAAAAAAGGTAAGAAGTCAGAGAGACTGAGGTTGGATCATGGAGAACTCAGCATGACGTGCAATGCTGAGTTTAGACTTATTTCTGTAAATGATAGCAAAATTACTGAAGCATTCTGAGCAAGTAAACAATGAGAATTGGATTTACATTTTAGAAAGATTTCTCTGGAGGTATTGTGGACAGTAAATTGATGCATGGAGACAAGTGAGGCACAGTCAAAAATAAAAACAACTGTTATAATAGAACAGTAAAGAAAGCGAAGCTTAAGGTCAGCTCAGTGATAAGGAAGGAAGGGAATGTCTGTTGATCATTAGGACTTGGTCCTGTTGGAATGTGGCTGGGGACAGAAGAGGAAGAGGCCAAGATGACTCAGCTTTTGGATCTGGGGCATTAACTAGGTGAAGAGTAATGTCATTAAACACAATATGAAAAGGGCCAATACATTTTCTAGTAATTTCAGAAGACCAATGGGGCGAGCAGACAGTGGTGCTTGCATATCATTGAAGTGAGTGTGGAAGAGGTGATTTCCTGTGATATCCAAGGACAGTGTTTCACAGGTATCTGTGTCCCCACTTCTGCTCACTAACTGCCAAAGTGTCTCATATACACTTCTGCTAATGCTGAGGGATAATGGGCTAATAATCTTTTTCCTCTTTCAGATGAAAAAAATTTGGCATTATGAACCAGAATCCAATTTCTAGTCTACTCCAAACACTCAAGAAATTCTTTCACATGTTCATTATTCTGGAATTAATTTCCGTATGCTCTTAAGTCAGTCTCTGGACCTCACTTTTCTGAGCATGTTGAACTAGATGGTACCTACAGTCCCTGTTGGGGTCCTTTGACAACAAAATCTGTACTGCACTGGACAATGACACGAGATCTCACTACTCAGTGAGTCCTAGAAGAGTGAGTTGGTACACCTATTGGAATAGAATGGGTATTCTATTTCATCAAAACCATTTGTGGAGACTTCCACTTTAGGGATATCACCTCCATTCTCCAAGCATTTTGACACTAAGATATCTTTTTCTTTTAGTGCCGAGTATGAAGTTTACTAATAAGATAGTCTGTAAGCAGAAATCAAATAAAGAGTACCTATTTACTATTCATTTTTTCTATAAAATAAAAAAAAATTCCTTTCCTAAATCTAATTTCCAGCCTGTCAAAGGACTGAAAAATAACCTGTTTTTCTTAAGAAAAAGACCAAGGCAAAACCCTGAGGACATTTTTGAACATTTAGCAATGTTGTTCTTGACTTGAAGGTTATCTTCACAGAAGTAATGTAGGTTAAAAGGAAAGTAGTGTAACTGATTTTTTCTTTCAATGTTAATGCTCAAGGGAATGAGTTTGGCATTAGTGCCTCTATGACCATCAGGATATCATTTCCCTTCCTCTGTCCATACAGTTGTATATTCAAGAAAACCAGAACCTCGTTTATTGGTTTTGCTTCTTCTCCCCATGAGACTTGCCAATGTTCTCAATTTAAATCTAAGGCATAAGTGCAATGGGCTGACTTTGGCTTAACTATAAAGTCACATATTCACAAGTCTATAAGAAAAATGTTGCAGTGATTCTGATGTCCCACAAACTATTTGGATTCAGTTGATAGCTCTACTTTACTCCAATACATTGCATGTCTTAAATTCTTACTATGCATGTTTGTGAATGGGAATTGAAGAATTTGTGGCAACATTAAGTATATGGAAAATCTGGGTAGCTCTGAATTAGCATTTTTTTTGGTGTTATTAGCCTTATTTGGTGTTATTTTCATGCAGATGAGTTAGGTCTGCTATGGATATAAAATCCTGAACATTGAATTCGGTGATGGATTTGTAAGTAATGAAATTTCAGCTCACTTTCATCCTCAACTGATGGTCTCTCTAGAAGGTGGTTAGGGACCATATTTCTGTAGGGGTTTGGCCTTCCAAATATGTTGGCAGTTCTTGGCCTCCACTCAGCTTCTGGCTGGTATGGAATTTGTTTTTCTTTGAAGGCTACTCCAAGACTTGAGTAGAATGATTTGTATCTGGGTCTGTTTTGCTTCTCAGGTGGTATCATACTCCCTTACAGAGACCTTGCCAGGAATAACCTCTCTTGGAAGGGAAGAGGAAAGGAGGGAGGTAAAGAGGGCTAAGGGAGAAACAGAGCATATCAGACTGACTTTATATTTCAGAGTTTTCAGAAAGAAAGCAGACTTACTGTGGAATTCATTTAAATAAATATTCCATTGCCTAGATAATCATACTCAAGTGTTTTGGTACAAGATGGGAAAGATATAGTTTGATGGTTATTCATAGATGGCTATAAGAACAATATTAGCCCACAGTACAATTCTATGCATGAAAAGAAGACCATATTAGGATGCGCTGATGGAAATGCAGTGCCTGAATCATTGAATGCAGTGGTCCCTCTGGATGTTCACACTGCTTTGAAGGATTGCATTTTATCCAGGTTATCCATTTTATCCAGGAATCTTATCTAAAAATGGCCACCAATTAGCCCTAGCACAGAAGACATGATATTTGAGGAAGAGTAAAAGAAAGTCAACATACTTATTTCAAACTTAACAAGGAACAGACTGCATTTGAGGTGTTTTTTTTTTTTAATGCTGATTTCTTGGCTGCACCTGTAAATTACAGAATCAGAGTCTTGGGAGCCATTTGGGGAGATATGTGCTTCCTAAAGAAGTTTCTCGGATGATATCTCTGCACACAAGCATTTGGGAACTGCTAGAATGGGGAACCTGAGTGCAATCTTTCAGGGATCAATGGGCTATCATAAGGGGGTGATGCATATGATCATGATCCACAGATGGAACTAAAGCCACAGGGAGGCAGATTTCTTCAGACCTTCATTTCTTAACAAAGTGCATCCACTTTATAGTGCCAAGTAAATAGTTGTGCAATGGGTGAATGAGTAACTCTCTAATCAGGATGATCATGTATTCTCATTTGATAGGACAGTTCTTGGTGTACCTGTTAAGGCAGTCCTTTCCAGTTTAGCATTTGTCCTGGATTTTTTTTTTAATTTCAATTCAAATATAGTTAACATCCAATGTTATATTAGTTGCGGGAGTACAATATGGTAATTCAACAATACCATACATCACCCAGAGCTGGTAGCCACCCAGGCACCCCACATTTTTTTTAAAGCAAAGTATTATTATTCCTAGTTGCATTGAAATAAGATAGGATGGTTGAGCCTACTTCCACTTTATATTTCCAGCTTCTGCCATGGTCTCATCTACTACTTGTGAGGTAAATGTAAGCAAACAGAATTCTCGCTTTTAACATGTGGTTAAATCTGAAAGGTGACCAAGAATGACTCCCTCTCTTTCCCCCATCCTTTTCCAATACCTCCATTTATAAAACAGAATTCAGAAAGCTTACTGGTAAAATAAGTACCTTGGGACCCCAACAACCGAGGGCAGCTAACTGGGTCCAGCCTCAGATGGTACAGAGATAAGCAGTGTATGTTGCTATCGCTGTGGGACACTTGGTGGCCTAACATGTCATACCTTCACTCATGCTTGGCTTGGAAGGTGTGCAAAACTACCATGCCACCAGTTAGCAAGTGCAGAGGAGAAAGTAGAAAATTATAAGTTAGGTCTTCATAACTATATGCAGGAAACAAAGGCCACATTTCTCTGCCAAACAATACGAAACAATTAATTGGAACAGTCTTGTTCCAGTGTTGTTGTTTTTTTTAACTTTGTACAGTGTTGATCTTCAATTATTTAGTTATTTTACTGTTTAATTCTATTTCGTTTTGTAATAAAGTCAGCAACAATATGCTGAAAAAAATGAAACTATATGATTTTTTAATGTTTATTTTGAGATAGAAAGAGAGAGAGTATAAGTGGGGGAGGGGCAGAAAGTGAGGGAGACACAGAATCTGAAGCAGGCTCCAGACTCTGAGCTGTCAGCACAGAACTTGATGTGGGGCTCGAACCCGTGAACCACGATATCATGACCTGAGCTGAAGTCAGATGCTCAAATGACTGAGCCAACCAGGCACCCCTATGAAACTATATGTTTAATTAAAATTTAAGTTCTGAATTTCTATTTCATACAACTTGTTGGCAGTTAGCATCCACATAAAGGTCCTAGTGATATTCCTGGTGATACGAAATCCGGAAAACACAAATTTGCTGACAATGCATTAAAGTCTCATTACGCTGAACTATATGAAGTTGCTATTTTGTAGATCCAAAGCAAAGAGTTTCAGTAATGCCATATAATCCAACTCAAATACTTCCTAAGTTACTAGTTATTTTAAGATGATAATTTATCATAACCAGTGGTAGAAAGTGCATTTATATGTTATTCTTTGAAACCTGCTTTCCATTTAATCAAATGACTGCTTTCATACAATAATTTTGCTCATTTTCTATTCTAAGAGTTGTGGGGTTTTGTTTTTTATGCACTACCAAAAATTAGTGTTGACTTCATTAGCAATAAAAGAATGTGCAAACATTTAAATGATACCAATTTTGTACCAGTAATCATCAGATGCTTCAATTGAAAAATCGGTCAAGTGGCTTTTAACTTGAAGTATCCAATTCACAAGTGGCAAAGTACATTGGTAATACGGATGTAAATTTTGGAGGAAGAGATGATTTTGGTAAAGTAAATTTTCTTTCCAAATTAAGAAACCTGTGAAGCAGAAGTGCACTTAGAATTAATTGGTTTTGTCATGCAAATAATTCATGATCGCATCGAAATCAGGGTAATCTCTAGTTGCTAAAATGTACTTTCACATACACATAGAGTAATAACACTACAAAAATGTTTTGATGAAGCCTATGTTGGATAAAAGAAATTCATTTAACAGGGCAACATACACTTTTTCTCTTTTCTGCCCATCATTAATTCAGCGCTAGAAATGTCAAGCTTCTGGGGTACCTGGGTGGCTCCGTCCGTTGAGCATCCAACTTCGGCTCAGGTCCTGATCTCATTGTCTGTGAGATTGAGCCCCACATCGGGCTCTGTGCTGACAGCTCAGAGCCTGGAGCCTGCTTTGGATCCTGTGTCTCCCTCTCTCTGCCCCTCCCCCACTAGTGCTCTGTGTCTCTCTCTCAAAAATAAAATAAACATTAAAAAATAAAAATAAAAAAGAAATGTCAAGCTTCTAAAGAACTTCTCTGTAAACTGCCTACATATCCTTCATGGCAGGGGACTTTTTGTAAATAACTCCTCTAAGTTTTGGTTACAGCTTTTTTAATCAATAAAAATATTTGATCAAACTATTTCAGCAAAATAAAAATTTTCCTTGTTTTTGTTTCAAGTTTTTATTTAAATTCTAGTTAGTCAACAAATAGTGTAATATTGGTATTAGGAGTAGAGTTTAGTGATTCATCCCTTACATATATCACCCACTGTTCATCCCAACAAGTACCCTCTTTGATGCCCATCATCCATTTACCCCACCCCCATCAACCTTCAGTTTCTTCTCTGTATTTAAGAGTCTCTTATGGTTTGCTTCTCTCTCTGTTTTTATCCTATTTTTCCTTCCCTTCCCCTATGATCATCTGTCAAGTTTCTCAACTTCCACATATCAGTGAAATCGTATGACATTTGTCTTTCTCTGACTTATTTCACTTAGCGTAAAACCCTCCAGTTCCATCCACGTTGTTGCAAATGGCAAGATTTCATTCTTCTTCAACACCGACTATTGTAGTGTGTGTGTGTGTGTGTGTGTGTGTGTGTGTGTACACCACAACTTCTTTATCCATTTGTCTGTTGATGGACATTTGTTGATGGACATTTATAGCCCTTCCATAAACAAACATTGGGGTACATGTGCCCCTTCGAATCAGCAGCTTTATATCCTTTGGATAAATAACCTGCTAGTGCAATTGCTGGGTCGTAGGGTAGTTCTAGTTTTAATTTTTTGAGGAACCTCCACACTGTTTTCCAGAGTGGCTGCACCAGTTTACATTCTCACCAACAGCGCAAGAGGGTTCCCCTTTCTCTGCATCCTCGCCAACATCTGTTGTTTCCTGAGTTGTTAATTTTAGCCATTGTGACCAGTGTGATGTGGTATCTCAGTGTGTTTTTTTTAACTTATTTTTTTAATTTACACCCAAATTAGTTAGCATATAGTGCAACAATGATTTCACGAGTAGATTCCTTAGTGCCCCTTACCCATTTAGCCCCTCCCCCCTCCCACAACCCCTCCAGAAACCCTCTGTTTGTTCTCCATATTTAAGAGTCTCTTCTGTTTTGTCCCCCTCCCTGTTTTTATATTATTTTTGCTTCCCTTCCCTTATGTTCATCTGGTTTGTACCTTAAAGTCCTCATATGAGTGTCATTGTGATTTTGATTTCTATTTCCCTGATAATGGGTGACAACCCACATGATTTTTTTAAATGTTCAGATAATCAATATGCAAATGAATTTAAAATCATGTATTAATTTACAGACGTTTTGTTTTTAAGGAAAAGTATTTTCTGAAATAGTTTTTGAATACAACTGTTTTATATTCCATCAATTTACTAAGACCAATTTGTCAGTCAATAAACATTTCAAGAATTACATAATTGAGTTAGTTTTAGTGCCTCCCTCTTTTTACTTTTAAATGTATCACAGTTTAGATTAATAGTATGGTTATCCTTTCTTTTTTTTAAATTTTTTAAATTTATTTTTGAGAAAGAGAGAGAGAGAGAGAGAGAGAGTGGGGGAGGGGCAGAGAGAGAAGGAGACAGAATCCGAAGCAGGTCCCAGGCTCTGAGCTGTCAGCACAGAGCCCAATGCAGGGCTCGAACTCACCAACCAGGAGATCATGACCTGAGCCCAAGTCGGACGCTTAACCAACTGACCCACCCAGGCATCCGTGGTTGTCTTACTTTCAATGATTAATGAGAGCTGGATTAGAGTGCCACAGAAAGAAAGTAGTGGGTGTCATGCTTGACCCCCCTCCCCCAGATTTTGAGAATAGGATAAAACGAGCCTGGTAAAGGATGCTACAGATGGCACATGTGAATCAGGAGAGAAGCTGGACTAGATCACTGGCTTTCAACCTTTCACTTCTTAATTTTATCACTTTTTAATTTTAGATGAGGTTTGTACAGAAGACAGAAGCAAAGCCTTCTTTTATTAATCATTATCCATCAAGTAAAAAAAGTGAAGAAACGAAGGAAGAGAGGGAAGGAGGGAAGGGGAAGGTAGGAGAGAGAGAGGATGGGAGAAAGAGAGACAGAGAAAGGAAACAGTAAGGACAAGAGAATCTAAAAACCAAGATGCCTTTTCTCTATTGGACATAATGCTGAAGGATTACTTTCTTCTTAAACCATACCCTAGTCTCCGCAAGTGAGCTCCTTACAGCCTGTCTGGTTTGTTGTTGTTGTTGTTGCTGCTACTGCTGCTGTTTCTGTGTTTGTTTTGAAAGAGAGAGAGAGCATGGGGGAGGGGCAGAGAGAGCAGGAGAGAGAGAATCTTAAGCAGACTCCACACCCAGCACAGAGTCGGACCTGGGGCTCCATCTCGTGACTGTGAGATCATAACCTAAGCTGATCTCACAACCCTGAGATCATGACCTGAGACAAAATCGAGAGTCCAGCGCTCAACTGACTGAGCCACCCAGGTGCCCCACAACCTGTTTTTATGCAATGATCCTTATGCCAGGACATGGGCAAGGCCCCCAGGACAACACCCACAGAACACAGTCAGTAGAGATGCTGGTGGGTAGGGAGAAAGGAATAGGAGAAGCACTTTGAATCTAAGCACAGTTCCACACCTCACAGCCTAGGTGATCCTGAGTTAGTGTCCTGAACATGTCTAAGCCTGCATCTTCATTTGCAAGGAGAAGATACTATTTTTTACTTCATTGTGCTTTGAGAAGGATTAAATAAAAGAATGTATAACTGGTGCTTACTGCCTGATAATATTGAGTAAGCACTCATTAAATTGCAGCTTTTATTACTTATTACTAACATTATTATAATTAACATTATTATCACTATTATTATTTTATGACTAGGTAGCATTCCAGTTTCCCTCTCTGCCCTTCAGAACTTCAGTATTATGATTATTGCTTCATTCTTTCATTCCACAAATGTTTATTAAATTCCTACCAAATGCAGGGTACTGAGATTATTGGAACCGAAAGGTGAATAGGCGTGTCGTAAGAACTCACGTCTGGATGAGGAAACTAGACATTTTGCCTCTTTGGGAACAGTCTTTGCGCAAAAGTGGTATAACTGAATGTCTATTGCCCTGGCTTTATTACATGACCCGAGTCAAGAAGGAGTTGTGCTTGGGATGATTTACTATCTAAACAGATAAGACTCTTTTTTTTCAGAGACGATGTATGCATATGTGTGTGTTTTCTGTGTGTGTGCCACATGGACTTTACTATGGATTAGAGAGACAAGTCAGTGTTGCCAAAATTGTGTTAGGTTGCAGTATGATTGGTGGCTATGGTGGCCTATAGTTTGGCACAAATGGGGCTTAGCTACAGGCTTTGCTGTACTTCAGTTATCTGGACTCTGAGCTGTCTGTAGGCCCCCGAGAAAGCAGGGATATTTGTGCCCCATCTAAGACTTTTTGTAAGTTACTTTTTTTGTTCCAACCATCTGTCCCCAACCAGCTGCAAGCAGCCTTATCTCCCAACTCGGCCTGTATGTGATCTCCTCTAGGAAGCCTCACTGATACACAGGCCCTGAAGTGGGTCATTCTCTATAAACTTCTGTAATTACACAGGAAATAATTTTTGTTCGTCACTGATACATGTCTGTATCTTTCCAGTAGTCATAAATCTCTTAGGAATAGAAACTTTCTTATTGATCTTATATCTCTAGCACAGCACAATGCCTACAACATAAATGGAAATCTGAAAAAAACCTGCTGACTAGGTGGGTGAATGACTGTATGAATGAAAGTGATGACATATGCAGGATTAATTATTCTACCCTGAAACAAAGTCTGCAGCAATGACTTCTAATTTTTATTTCACAATCTTGATTCCCTTGCCCTAGCTAAACGCTCAGAAGAACTATCCTCTGCCTACTTCTACTAACCAATCTCTAAACATTCAACTAAATGTTTCAGAAACTAAATACCATCCTCCCCAGCTACTTCTGACAACTGCTGCCAGACATTCTCACTCACCTACAAACCATATAGATTTGTCGTCACTTTCAATTTCCTATTTCTTTCTCCATCACTTCCAAACATGATGACAATCCTAATTCTCTTTTCCTTCCCCCAACTCTCCAAGAGCACAACGCTTCCACCTGTCTTGACCCCATCTCTTCTCACTTGCTGATAACCCTGGCCTCAAACGTGCTCCTCTTCTACTCTTCATCAATCTATTTCTTCTCAGGATCTTTCTCAGCTTTGCTCAAGAGAGTTGGCTTTTGCTTTTCACAAAAAGTCATCACTGAATTTCATCTGCCCTTTCACCCACACCAAATGCATGTTCTCTTATTATTAATCTCTTATCCCTTATCTCCTCCCCAGGCTCTTTACAGGCCACATTTGGACATGCACAGGTCTTGCTTGTCTTCACAAAGTTATCGTGGAATTGCACACACTGATCTAACTGCCACTCAAGATTCTCCTACTGTTCATCATGTCTAAACCCATGGGGCAACTCTTTACTCCCTTCCAATCTGAGACTTAATTGCAGTAGTATCAAGAAATTAAAAAGTCAGTTTTAGAGTCAAAGCCAAGGTCAACTGATTCTCTCTAGATTTTGACTACTGGTCTTGCTCACTCTCTCTCTTTAACACTAACGAGTTGATCCCAACGACTTTTGTGTTTGTTCACGTCCTGTATCTAATCAGTCATTGATTCAACATTGATTCATCTTTCGGGTTCCTTTATAACCAAACGACATTCACAACCAGTACTCTAAGCATTGGGAAACATTCAATTTGACATAAAAGGTATTGAGCACCTAGTGCAATGCCTGGCACATAACTGTTCTTTAAATATCAGTTCTCTACATCTATCCTTTCTCTTTGCCCACAACAACACCATGAGATTTTATTTCACAGGCAGAAACTGAGTACCGAAAGATCGCTTGAATTTTACCAGCTTATGTGGCTAATCTGTGACTACATCAGAACGAGGAATCAGGTCTTCCATCTCCAGGTACAGGTGTAGTGATTGTCCCTTTGACTTTCCTGCTACTAAACTATACTTTACACCATGAAATTTCATTTCTGCCAGCTCCAAGGAGACTTCTGGATTTAGTAATTATTTGAAACACAGAGATTACTAACCACAGAGCAGGACTGGCAAATATGCCCCAATTTAAAATAAACTAATAGATGCAAAGACAGAAGAAATTTGAAAAACAGGAAATCATGAATTACTTACATTGCAAAAAGAGACTTATTTTACAAAGGAGGACTTGGTGATGAAAGTACCTCTAAAATGTGCAATAGCTTGTTACTTAAAATCTTACATAAATTATATAATTTGTCTAATTACATATACATATATATCATATAAATACCCTGTCATTTAAAATAGCATTTAATCTTCAAAGCTTAATTTACATAAAAACTTGCAAAACCATCGTATGAACTATGAGGTGTATGGTGACATCCTGTAAATAGGTGCTGTAGGTGGGTGCTCAGCTATGGGTACATGCACCAATAAGGAGATGTGATGCTGACTTTGTGACTCTCATTATAATACTATCAGGTAGTTCTGCCACTGACTAGCTTGGCAGCCTTGGGAAAGTTCCTCAAGCTCTACCAAACTATAGTTGATACATTTATAAATTGGTGGTGACGCTTAGGATGAAAAAAAGTGTTTATCCAGTATGCAATGTTTGGCACAATATAGGGCTGTTTTCCTTTGCTTCTCCTCCTCTTAGTCTCTTCATGAGATCTCTGAAAGCTATCTTCCTCTAATCCATAAAGTTAATACTCATACCACATACTTAAAGTTTTTCTTCAGAAAATCACATTTCTGTTCTTCCATTTGTTTGTAATAGGAAAATAAATACATAAAAGGAAATATCCTCAATGCCCAGCTATAAGAAGTTGGCTAAACATACTTTGATACATCCATTTAATGTGAAACTGGCCATTCCAAATGAAGTGTTATTGTGGATTTGTATTTGTTAATATGAAGAACAATTCCTGATATATCAGTTGAAAATGGCAAGTTCAAAACAATACATATAGTCTGACACCAATTAGGTAAGTCTTATGCAGGGGTGCCTGGGTTGCTCAGTCAGTTGAGTGCCTGACTCTTGATTTCAGCTCAAGTCATGATCCCAGAGTCGTGGGATCGAGCCCTGCACACCACATCACTGTACTACCACACACCCTGGCAGGTTAACATACCACATGTACATCCTTCATGTTCACATGACGTGCTAAAAGTCTAAATGGCAAAATACAGCAATTCTCTGTTTAGATTCATGCAACAAATATCCGCTATCAATGTTAATCAATTCATTAATTGTCTTTATGTCTACACAAATTCTAAATGTGACCAATAGTTTAAATACTGCTTCATGCCATCATCACTACAGTCAATGTTAAAGTATTAATGTAGCTTGGATTTGTAGAGGGGAAAAAAAAGCATACATATTTAAACAAACTTTGAAAATCCAAACAGAATCTTTTATTAGTGGCTCCTAATAACCCACAATGAAGGCTAAACATCTTGGCTAAACAATTATCTTTGGGAATGGAAATGTAAACAGAAAAAAATTCACTGTTTTCCCTTACCCTGTGTGGCTATTCCTCTGGCAATAACAAATCTGCATACATCTTATCAATTTTTAAAAGTTTCTGTTGCAATTTTAAAAGTTGTCACTTTCTCATTTAGAAAACAAACTTATATAATCGTATATTTGTGTACCCAGATAAATTGCCTTTCCCCTAAACAAAATCCAATATGAAGCTATGTAAGAAATGGCCAACTTTTTTCCTACAACCAGACGTATAAAATGCCTCCTGAGTGTTATTTCTTACTTGGCTCTTTCCACTCATGTTTGCCTCTCAAACATTATCACGTAGCTTGGCAAATTTTGGGTATGTTCACCTGCATGACAGTCCTTAAAACTGTGCCCCAAGAGCTGTTCAATGTTAGAAGTTCTGGTGCTGAGTAAAAGTCTTAGAAATAAACTGTAAATGTGTGTAAATATATGTGTGTGTGTGTTTAGAAGAAGGGGGCTTTACCAAAAATCAATTTCTGCCTTTGCACTGTGTTCTAAGACATTGAGATGAGTACCCCGAAGAAATTGATCCGGTACCTTTATAAGCCCCAAGCTGCTAGATGAAAGCCAGTGGGGATGCCATTTAAAACTCAGAACACTGTAGTCTCATACACTTTAATTCTGAATGGACATTATTTTTGGACTGATTTCCTACAACTCTTACTATACTCGTGAATAAGGAACCATTTCAGAATCCTCCCTTTTAGAGTCACAAACCCCTTGCAGAGATAGAACTAAAATAAATTCCTTTCATTTTATTTTTCTGTAACCATAAACCTATGCAAATATAAAGATGAATAGCATAGCCAAAAGCAAATATCACATCCAGATGATGGTATTAGCAGAATATCAATGTGTCCTTGCCCTGCCTTGTGACTCCTGTTGCTTACTTTCTAAATAAATGACACTTTTCAAAAAGTGTAAATGTCCTTACACAGCACTCATAACAAATGGAGAGAAAAGCACAGTAAAAAAGGAAATAGTAAATAATGATATGAAACTCTGTAACCCTTTATGTGGCCATCTGTCTTCAATTTCAGGCATGTTGTTTTTGAGTAGCATCCCATTGTAGCCAAATATAATAAGATAGGCAAACTAATGAACTACGACACATCCCATCTTTAATGTGATGTATCACTGAGGCAAAGCCACCCAAGATGCAAGGCAGCTACTGTTTTTATGTGAAGCTACTAGTTTTTAGTACAAGACTCTGGGGAAAAGAGCAACCTCATTTATCTCTGTGTCTGTTGTAAATTCTTAAACTGCTGCCTTATCTTTTTTCTCCCTTCTTGACCTTAACCTCCAAGGAAAAATGAAAGAAGTGGTGAAGCCACAAAAAGATGTAGGCAAAGGAGAGAGAGGTAAGATTGGTATTCATCTGAAAGAAAAATGGATGTTTATCATTTTTATCACCAGTCAGGATTTCTCAGTAAATTACAAAATCAATTTTGCCAACATGGAAACAGTCATTGGCTAATGTAATGATTGGCTAATGTAATGACACCAACTGTGTCTTTGTATATTCCTTTCCAGAAATTAAACTCTTTCCTCAGAAAGGAATTATAAACTAATAACAGTTATTAGTTTATGTTCTTTAAATTTATTTAGGATGTGTATAAGACATTATTCTTTGAAGTGATAAATTTAATTTCTTGCTTGTGAAATTTAAAATGTTATTAGAAATAAAATAACTTGCGTTACATACTAGGAGATTTAAGAGATTGCACTGGGGGTGTCAGTCTCCCTTAATCCATTTTCATTTTTGTATATAATGGATTGAGTGATTCTGATTTAACAAGATAGTTGATTGTAAAGCTCATTGTAAAGAGATTAAGGATCTCTTCCTGAACTCATATCCTTCTCTAACTGACTTTACCTTTTCCATCTATTCTACTTTAACTACTCAAGTGAAAAACTGTCCTCTCTATTCATTTGAACTGATTTAAGCAAAATGTTGATTCCTCATTCACAAGAGTTGAAAAGGCATGAGACATTTTGTGTTAGAATTCTCCATTTTCTAAGGGGTCTTACTCCTCAGCATCAATTCTTATGCAGTGTGTGGTAGGCAGAATTCTGAGATTCTTGTCCTGTGTGCACACAATGTGTATGCACACACTGTATACTCCCTCCCCTTGAATGTGAACAACACTGTAGATATGATGGATTTCAGTACCATCCATGTCCATAACTGGACATAACTGTACATTATAGTACATTATAGTAAATGTGATAAGATTTTGCACATGTAGTTAAGGTTCCAAATCAGGTGACTTTCATTAAAGAAAAGGGAGATGCTAAGCAGGTGTGACTTAATCAGGTGAGCCCTAAAAAGGGTTGGCCCTTCCTGAAAGAAAAGATTCAAAGTGCAAGGGAGTCTTCACCAGGCCCTGGAGGAGCAAGCTGCAGAGACAGCCATGTGAAGGAAATGGTGAATGGCATCTAGGAGCTGAGAGTGACCACCATCTGATGGCCTACAAGAAAATGGAGACCTGAGTCCTATAGATGCAAGAAACTGAAGTATTCCTAAGCCTGAATGAGCTTGGAATAGCCTGAGCCTCAGATGAAATCACAGCCCAGGCCAACATCTTGATTTCAATCTGGTGAGACCCTGAGAAGAGAGCTCAGACCTATGAAAACTTATGAGATAATGAATTTTGTTTTGAGTCACTACATTTGTGGTACTTTGTTACATAGCAATAGACAACTAATATACACAGCATATGAATCTATTCAGGGACATTGTAAAGTATTGGATAATTAATTTCTTACCAATCATCAGCCTTACATTCATTCTCCTGAACTGTCACTATTTAGGATTACTCGTGATAGATAACATAACACAAAGACAAACTCATTTGATCTCTGGAATATTCAGGCTGAAACCTAGATGTACCCTCCATTCTACTTTATAGATGAGAAAACTGAGGTTCAGAATCATTGACTAGTTTAAGGTTACACTGCTAATAAGTTGAAAAAAAATTGAGATCTATTCCAAAGTCCTTTCCACAATGGTTAAGATTTACTACGTTGGGTTTAGTTATGATGAAATTAATCCCTCTTACTTATGAATTAATCCCTCTTACTTAGCACTGCTCTGTGTTGTTGGTCTTTGTATTTTCTGTAGCACCCAACATGATCTTTTATAGCTGTCCTGGAACCTTGTTTCTCATGGTATCATACCAGCAGAGTAACTTGTAACTATTAAGTATTTAATGGATATTTTTTGAATTAATGAATGAATTTAATGAGGCTGTGTAGATGGGAGAGATAAGTAGAAACATTAGTATGTCTATAAATTATAACAGGGTGGAAGCATAGGAGCAAGTAATTATGAAAGCAGAAAAGCTTTAAAACCAAATGCCTAGAGGAAATTAAGTTTTAGAGAAATAGTTACAACATATATTGATGAAATAATAAGACACTGATATACTCTAACAAAATCACCAAGTAAAATCATCATAATGAAATATTTTTCCAGAGTTGTGATTTCATCTAAAACTTCATTAGTGTAATCATCTTTCCATCTTGCTTTCCATATCACTCCATCTATGAAAACTCCTATCTCAAAAATTAGATCAATGTGAATACAAATTAAAACCACAGTGAGGCACCACCTCACACCAGTCAGAACGGCTAAAATTAACAACTCAGGCAACAAAAGATGTTGGATGATGTGGAGAAAGAGGTTCTCTTTTGCACTGCTGGTGGGAATGCAAACTGGCGCAGCCACTCTAGAAAACAGTATGAAGATTCCTGAAACAATTAAAAATAGAACTACTGTACAACCTAGCAATTGTACTACCAGGTATTTATCCAAGGGATACAGGTGTGCTGTTTTGAAGGGGCACATGCACCTCAATGTTTATAGCAGCTCTATAGATATAACCTAAGTATAGAAAGAGCACAAAGTTCATCGACAGATGAATGGATGAAGAAGACGTGGTGTGTGTGTATATATATATATATATATACACACATACATACACACACACACACATACACAATGGAGTATTACTCAGCAATCAAAAAGAATGAAATATTGTCATTTGCAACTATGTGGATGGGACTATAGAGTATTATGCTAAGCAAAATTAGTCAGAGAAAGACAAATATCATATGACTCCACTCATATGTGGAATTTAAGATACAAAACAGATGAACATAAGGAAAGGGAAGCAAAAATAAAAACAAAGAGGGGGACAAAACATAAGAGACTATTAAATACAGAGAGCAAACTGAGGGTTGCTGGATGGTTTGTGGATAGAGGGTTGGGCTAAATGGGTAGGGGGCATTAAGGAAGACACTTGGTGGGATGAGCATTGGGTGTTATACATAGGGAATGAATCACTGGATTCCACTCCTGAAAACATTATTGTATTATATACTAACTAACTTGGATGTAAATTAAAAAATATATAAGTAAATTAAAAATTACATCAATGTCAAAAAATGTCTTCACCAATCTCCAGTCATGCTAACTTCTCTTTCAGGGGAACTTCAACAGTACCCTAGATTGGAAAGAACTAGAACTCTAGATTAACCTCTGAAGTCCTCGATTCTTGCTTTAATAAGAGGTGTTCGTTGACTGAACTCTACAGTTTTTTGAAGGCTAATAATCAGGAAACTTGAGATTCCTTGAAGGAAATGACTAGTCTTCCAATTCTATATCCTCTGGGTCTAGCATGAGGTTTCTGTATGAAATGGGAATAAATGATAAATGTTGCTCCTAATGATTCCCAGTTGTCAAAAGCTCAGCCCTGAGTGAGGTTCGTGGGAGACTCAGGCATGCCAGGCGGCAGCATAGCAAAAGCAGACTAGCCAAGGGGACATGGTGTGTGAACAATACAAATTCAAGAAGTCAGTGTTTGTCAGTGAGAATTTTGAAGCGTTTATGTATTTCTTAAGTCTAATCTATTGAATAAGAGACATTAAAATGTATACTTCCTGGAGCACATTTTTATTTTGCTCCCACAAAGATTTTTATGTACGGGGAAAATGCTGACATTTACATTTGATTTATTCTTAAATTCAGAAAAACATGACCAATAAAAACGCTATTGAAGTATGACTACAGTAACCAAAGGGACAAATAAAGAAAAAGACCAAATGTCATCCAAAAGAAACTATCCTGGAATGTATTTACTCCAGTTTTGGACTTCGATGTAAGGGAGCCCACAAACTGAAGTCCCGATCTGGAGTAAATAGATTACCCTGGCCTCAAGGCCCAAAGGTCACTATAAAGGCAGCAATCCAGGAAAAGAATGGTCAGTAAAGGCTCTATGTCACATGTACCCTGTTTGTTAGTTTTTTAGTCTTGGTTTTCAGTCTTGAACTCTTGGAAGCGACAGTTAATCTTTGATATCACGTGGGTACTCTATCCATAAAGCAATCATTTGTCAAGAGTGATAGCGGTGTTAGCTAGTATGGTAATTGTATTGCAATATATAAATGCAGCAAGTTGACAGGCTGCACACCTTAAACATACACAGTGTTATATGTCACTTATATTTTCATTTTTTTAAAAAAGAGCACATTAGTGACCTGAAAGAATAAATGCAATTTCCAAAGATGTTTACATTATCACTATCATATAAGCAACATATGGCAAAGATCTGGTAAGTCTATCAAAAACTTCAAAATAAGGTTGCCAGATAAAATATTAGGATGCCCAGTCACATTTAAATTTCAGATAAATAGCAAATAATTTGTTAGTATAAGAATACCCAAAGCATTGTATGGACATACTATATTAAATATTATTCACTGTTTATCCGAAATAGAGTTCTAACTGGGAATCCTGAATTTTAATTTGCTAAATCTGACAACTCTACAAAGACACTGGATGAAATTACTGTGAGCTTCCCAGACTCAGTATTTTATCCTTTAAGTCATTAGCTTTCATGTTCCCTGAAAAGAAAAAAATAATGGTAGGATAAATAGTGATTTTCTAATTAGTTTCTCCATTGGTCTATGTACACTGTCCTAGACAGAAGGTAGAGTTCCAGTAATAACTGTCTTAACAACTGCAGACAAAATAGTAGAGAGGTTTATGGTAGGTATCTCAAATACCTAACTTTTAATCACCTTTAATCAAACCATTTTTAAGTATACATTGAGGCTGCATTTATGAAGTACTTAGTGTAATCTAACATTGTTACATGTTGTGTAAATAGAAGATCAAGATGCAGTCTCCTGTTTGAGAAGCTTAATTAAATTCATGTTAAGGATAGTGGGGTACATTCAGAAAACCATGAAGATCTGAAACTCATCTAGTGTCATTTGTGTGCTGTGTAGACTCATTCATTTATTTATGGATGAGTAAGAGCCATGGTCAGGCCTTGTTGAAAAAAGCATGAACAAATCAAAGTCTCTTTTGTTATGGCACTTCCATTCTAGTTGGGGGTAGATAAGTAATACAAAAATGAATTCATAAAGAAATGTCTGGTAGCAATAGTTTCTATGATGACTATAAAGAGGGAGAGAGTAGGTAAAAGATTTGGGGCAAGCAAGGTTGTCTCATGCAACAAGAAGGAAAGAACCTATAAGAAGACTGAGGAGAATCATCATTTTGGCAGAGGATAGAGTTAGTACAAAAACCCTAAGGTTAAAGTGGCCAGGTCAGGAACAAGTTTACTGTGATGGAGGAGCAGAGAGAGGGGTCAAGTGGCTGAGTCAGCAAAGGGAAGAGGGAGGCCAGATGATTTAAGCCAGGCTTCTGTTCTAAGTACCAAGGAAAGGCACTGAAAGATTTTAAGCAAAGCAAGAGGCAGTAACAAGATCTATTTTAAAAGAAATCATTCCAGCTGCTGCAAAGACATCAAATTGTCTATAGACAATAACCAAGAAAGAGTGAAAACAGAAGCAGTGATGGAGAGACTATGACCCTAAGCAGAAGAAGCAATGGTGGTTCATCTCAAGCTGGGTTAAAGATGGAGATAGAGGTTAGGCGTGAGATATGTTCTGAAGGCAAAGTCAGCAAGACTTGGTGATGAAAAGGTAGGAGTCAAGGTACTTCCTGGGGTTTTGGCTCCAACTCCTGGATAAATGACAATACCATTTACTGAGAAGGAAAATCAGGTAATCAAAATTCTAATATGAGACTCATTTATTTTAAATTTAAATCATTTCTCAAACTTTTTGAGATGCCTGTTAGCAGCCAAGTAGATACATTAAATTGGAGAGAGTCCTTCCCCCCACAAAGAACTCACGAAGGAAAGAGGATTTGTCCTTGAAAAGTGATTGGATGGAAATGGATGTGGGAGGAATGCTTTGCATTTCCAGCAGAAGAGATGCAATTAGAAAAGATACAAAAGGAAGAACAAACATGAAATGTGGTTGGAGGTGGAAGAATGGGGAATTTAGGTTGGGGAAAGGTGAGAGGTAAAACCAGAACTGTAAGGGAGAATTAGTTTATGGGGAGCTTCAACAGGAAGAGTTTAAATTCTTTCTCTAAAAAACCACGGAGCCATTGCTGATTGTAGAGTAGGACTGGAGTAAATTTCAGTTCTGTCTTGTTCTTATTTATATCCCCAGTTCTAAATACAGAGCCTGGTACATAGCAAGTGGTCAATTTATTAAATGAATGAATGGAAATGAGTGAATGATGGTATAGCTAATATATTTGCATACATAAGAGGAACAATGGGTAAAGAAACCAATGATAGGGAATGACTCCCTGTTTTAAACACCTGGGTTTTCAGATGAGGAGATAAAACCTTTGTATAATACAGTGGTGAAGAGAAGAAAATGGAGGTGCCTTATTATAATGTCCATGATGGTAATATGACAAAGGTAGGTAGGAAATACAAGCTTAGTCCACCTAGAAGGTACAAAAAACTTGAAATAGCACAAGAGATTTCTATTAAAACAATGAATTTGACAGAGAATTTAGTTGGTTAAGGAGATTAAGAAAAATTTGGATAAGATTTTTAAATTTTTCTAAAAATCAAGAAGCACAAATTTTCTCTCAGCTATTCATGTATCATGCCATTCAATTCTTAGATAGTTTTATAATAGAAAGTTTATATGATTTTTTTCAGTGTGTCTGTAATGCTCCTGCTGGAACTTAAAATTGATTAGATTATTTTCTAGGGCACAATATCAATATCCAGTAGAACAATGAATCAAGATCTTGCATTCCTTTATAACCTGCTATTGTTCCAGATAGTGTCTATTTTCTACGAAAGTTGGTAATTGTCATACATTTGTATTTATATGTGCAGCTACTCTCCTATTTTGTAATTTTGTGATGGTGGAGATGGTATGTTGCATTGCTTAATGGAGAATCCAAACTAAAAGTCACTGCTTGGCACACAAGGGTGAAAACAGAAGATGGAAAAACTCCAATAAAGTCAGTAAGCTATATTGGCACTCACTTACTATTGGCCTTAAAGCTCTCAGATTATGCACTCCTTTTCCTGGATTATTACTTTAATGGGACTTTTTAAAGGGCATTTTAATAACCTCCTTGTTTCAGCAAATATACATTGAAAGGCATTTGGAATACTTCCCAGTTGCAACATTTTTGATCTTCACATTTCTTAGAATTCTGACAACCTACCAGGTAACAGTTAGTATGATATTATGCTGACACATTCCAGAGCTGGCAGTTGTTAGATTTGCCCATGTAGATTGTTGTCCAAATCCCATGGACCTGAGATTTATTGCCTTTTCCTCTCACCCACCTCTCTGTAGACCCTTCCCCTCCCCTCTTTTTTTTTTTTTTTTAACTCTTTGAATACTCTATGGATGTGTTTTAGGTACATCATGATAATCCACAGTAAATGTGTAACCCCATTTAAAAAAAAAGAAAAAAACAAGAATTAGTCACAGAAGTTCTGACAGCATGAATTTGTGCTATTCTGTATAATTTGGGGAATCAGAGCTAGCTCATTTAGAGCACAGATGTTTGCTTTCTTCACCCAGAGCCCTACCATTCTCAGAGCTCTCCCAAATCACAGGTCAATTATAGGTAAACCCTCCCCAAAGCTAAATCCAGCAGAGTGACTGCTGTGACCACTGCCCAGACTAATCCTTTCCCAAAGGAGAACTTCAAGAATGGAAAGGAACAGGGAAGGAAGGAATCAGAAAATGATTATAAAGTTGCTTCCTGTCTTTTAGGAAGCTAATGATAACAAGGGCCAGACAAGTGTAAACTCCTGGTATGGAGTTGGCTTCAAAATCCAATTGGGGAACCCAGAAGCAAAGAGAAATTTTTCCACGTCAGGTTTTTCCAGGTCCATGTAAGGAGCAAGAAGGCTGTGAACACTGGCATGTCTAGTAAGCCTATGCACTCCATTATAGCACTCGGTCCCATGCATTCTTTCTGTTTTCATTATTCAACAAAGACTTATTGGGCACTACCTATGAGCCATGCATGGAGCTAGGAACTCACAATATAAAGACACAAATAAGGCCTGGCCTCAAGAAAGGCAACTCTAGAGGGAGAGACAAGAGGCATAAACAGATAGAGTCCAATAGTAAAAATAAAAATCATAGATCTATGTGTTAGAAATTATGAAAACTAGGAGGAAGTGTACCTAATCCAGCTGGGATGACCCTGGGGGAAAGATTTCTGAGTTCAATGGTCAATAATGAGGAGTTGATAGAGAGGTGAACTTGGAGCATGGAAGGCTGTGAGGACTACATAAGCAGATACACCAAGTTGACAACTCATGTGACACATTTGGAGAACTTCATGTGGTGAAGCTTTTCTGTTTTGTAAAGTGTGAGGTGTGAGCAAAGAGACATGGCGCTGAAGAAATCAGGCAGCTATCAACATGGAGGGCTTGAAGTTTATGATGTAGACATGTGCTTCCAACGATCTCTAGCACCAGCCACAAGTGACTATTTAGAAGTAAATTAAGTAATATTAAAAAAAAATAAAACTCTAGTCCTTCAATTGCACTAGTCACATGGGGTTTGCTCAATAGCTGCATGAAATTTGCAGCCACAATGACAAGTAAAGATTGTAGGACATCTTCATCAGCATGAGAAGTTCTACTGGGCAGTACTGGTAGAAGGTAGTCCTGAACCACTGAAGTGTTTTATACAGAGAAGTCAGATTTAAGCCTTAGATTCACACTAGAGACTGTAGAGCACAAATTCAAGAACATGAGATCATTTAGAAAGACTGTTTAATGGTCCATGAAGCTCAAGGGGTGCCTGGGTGGCTCAGTCAGTTAAGCGTCCAACTTCCGTTCAGGTCATAATCTCATGGTTCGTGGGTTCGAGTCCCACATCGGGCTCTGTGCTGACAATGCAGAGCCTGCTTGGGATTCTCTCTCTCTCCCTCTCTGTCTGCCCCTGCCCCATGTATGTTTGCATGCTGTCTCTCAAAATAAATAAGTAACTTAAAAAAAAAAAGTTAACGCTTCAGTCCTGAGGCAGAATTTCTTCTCTAGGAAACCTCAATTTTTGCTCTTAAGGTCTTCAACCGATTGAATGAGGTCCATCCTCGTTATCAAGGATAATCTCCTTTGCTTGGTCAACTGATTGTATATGCTAATCACATCTGCAAAATACCTTCCCAGCAACATCTGGACTAACCATCACACTTATCTAATCCCTGTGTTTCAGATTAGGGAGTTGAGGTTTATAAAGACTAAAAAAACTTGCACAAACTCATTCAAGGAGAGGAATAAATAAGCTTCACACCTACCCAAGTGTCCTGACAACCAATCTAGTGCTCTTTTTGTTGCCCATCTAGGTGAACCGGACAGAGAAGCCTATATTAGATCATGCAGTGAACTCCAGATTAAGAGAGGAGATTCAGACATGCATGTATTTTATGAAGGTCACAACTGAACTCTATTTTTGAATGGAGCTCGATGTGCAGCGTGAAGATATTTTTCATCCTTGCACTATTTTTGCTTTGTATAGGATTGCATTGAAAAATCAGAATTTACTCATAAACTAAAAAGATGAGAACATCAAATGGGCCCAATAGAGTGCTTTTAAAGAAGCAAAATAAATATAATTTGTTTTTCTCTGGAATCAACTTTTTAAATATTGTTGTTCCTGCTTTTTAAAAATTTGTACTTTTCTGGTATTTCTTTGCCCACCATTTCCCCTTAACTTTAGAGTAACAGTTTTTAGACATTAATCTTACATAGAGCATAAAGCTGGGTCAGCTTTGTCATCCAGTCTTTGTAAAAACTACTTGGGTATCACTGAGATCATGGATATGTTTGCTCTTTGGATAACACTTATGTATTCATTGCTTTTGAAGATATCTTACTGTGTTTTTCTTAATAATTTAGAAGGTTCTCACTTCCCTTCTGTTTTTCACTTTTGTAACCAAAACTTTCTATTTATAGTTCATTTCCATAGTACCTCTGACTCCCTACTACTAGCATTGATAAAGGCAGATTTTTCCCCTTTGATCTCCTTCTCTTCTCTCACCTTTATTTCTTGACGACATTACATCCATATGTTTATATTTATTAATGCATTTATGTATTAATCATATTTTTTCTTGCTGTTTACTTTATTTATACCTTTACATATACTTACAGCCCTACTGACTTAGTGATCAGTTTTAAGCACTGTCTTTTATCTCCAACTACAAAAGGAAAACAAATAGTGTAACTATACCATTCCATTTTCTCTCTCCTCTCCTGTTACTACTCACATTATTTCTGTATTTTTAAGATGTGTGACACATCATGTTCTGTAAGTATAATCTACATATTTGCTTTAATTATATTAAATAATATATTTATGTATCCTGGTTTGTTTCAGTTTGTACTCTAATAGTTTCTCCAGGAAGGGCTCATAGAAACTATATTAACTAACTCCTAATATGTTCAGAATGCATAGATGTTGGGGTGCCTGGGTGGCTCAGTTGGCTAAGCAGCCAACTTCGGCTCAAGTCATGATTTCACCATTTGTGGGTTTGAGCCCCGCATCGAGCCCTGTGCTGACAGCTCAGAGCCTGGAGCTTGCCTTGGATTCTGTGTTTCCCTCTCTCTTGGCCCCTCCCCTGCTCACACACACACACACTCTCTCTCTCTCTCTCTCCCTCTCTCTCCCTCTCTCTCTCAAAAATAAATAAACATTATTTTTTTTTTAATGCATAGATGTTGCCTTTTTCCTTGAACAACAGTGACTGGGAAGAAATTATTGAGTCAGGTTTTCTTTCCTCGCAGACATTATAAGTGGCATTTTGTCCACTGGCTTCCAGGAATAAAATTTGCCATGACAAAGACTGAAGTGAATTTTCTCCTTAGAGATGACTAAAACTTTTGCCTTGATATCCATAAAATTCTTAATTTATTGTTGAAGTTCAATGATAATCTTTCCTTAAACATGCTGTGCCTTTTTATTTTGCTTTTCAAGTTTTCCTATTATTTTGGAATAGTTTTCTTAAATCTTAAACAGTTTTTTTTTCTATTATTTTTATACTTTTTTCTTTAAGAGACTAATTATGCTCATGTTGGATCACCTTTGTCTTTACCACATCTATGCTTGTTTTTTTTAACTAATGCTTTTTAACTTTTTATTCCTTTCCATTTTATTTCACTTAAAACTTTCAATCTTATCCTCTATGCCTAATATCTTGTTTGTCATTTATATTCTTCCTAATGCTGTTTCCACTTTACCATTATCACTGGCAATATTTTCCCAGTAAGTGTTCTTCGTATGCCTGTTGTTTTTATCCAGCTTATTTCCTCTTTTTATCTTTTAGCATGTTTGTATAGAAATTGTGCTGGTTTCTTTTATCGTTGCTCATCTCTATTTATAGGAGATTTGTATCAGCAAGGAGTCAGATGTGTGTCTATGCTACAAGTATTCTCCTTATGACATCGGGTTTTTATGTGGGAGGAGTTCTTCCCAGCCAACTGAGATCAGTTCCGCAGGGTAATAAAAAATGTATAATCTCTCTCCTATCCCTTACACTTTGACTTTTGCAAATGGGACTTACCTGTATTTTTCATTCAGCCTTCTCATTCACACCAAACAAGATTCAGAGAAGCTTCTGTTCCTATAGATGGGCAACAGAGATTATTGATTTTGTAACTCAGGCTATCCCCTCCCTTAAGAGAAGTTTGCTCTGGAGAACTACATCCTTTTTCTCTAGTTAACATCTTTGCCTTTAGGGATAGAACCCTCCGTGCTCCACACTTGCTTAGGATTCTCTCCCACCCCTCCCTCTGCTCCTCTTCTGTTGGCCCTCTGTCTCTAGATAAATAAATAACCATTAATTAAAAAAAAAACTTTTAGTTTAACAGTATGAATAGTTCTAATAAATTGTCAGAGATTGTATAAATGTGTTTATGTTGTGTCAACTTAATGCCACTTCTATATTTAAAGTCAAGTGGAAAATTTCTCATGATGAATGGGTAAGTTAATTTGCTTTTGCGGATTGGATTTTGTAGGAAGTAGAAATATAATAACGTTTCATTTCTTCTTCATGCTGGGGAATTATCTGTCCACCTAAAGAAATTTTGCAAATTAGTAGATAAACCTTTCACATAGTGAATAGCAATAATTTTAGTAGAAATATTGCTTCCTCTTGTACTACTAGTTATAGTTTTTATGAGTTGTAGTCAGCACTCTCCTTTATCATTCCTGAGGTTCCCAACATTTGTGGCTTTTGACATTTTTAAAATAAAGCAGCCTCAATAGAACCACTCTGGTTCTATAAACACTGATTTATGTCTCTGAACCAAAATAGGGAGTCATCAGGACCACATTTGTTTTCTTCCAAAATATTCCTCTGCTTGGTTAAATTTATGGTAAAAATAGATTTGTAAAGTGCTACTGTCTAGCAGCATCAAGATGCAAAGAAAATGGACATATTGACTTGAAAATAATATCAAACTCCTCAATTTAACACACATTTGTTTTTGTAAATAATAAAACAATTAATACTAAGCCATAGGATATGAGCATTCCCCAAATTAATTCCTATTACATTGGTTTTCTAGAAAGTTAAATATTTTACCACACCCTCATATACACTGAATGTACTTTGTTTGCTAATATGATTAGCAAGTATGATTTTTAACCTCTAAAATTGTAACATTTAGTGAGGTTAAACATCTTTTAAAATATCTAATAGCATTGGTATTTCTTCTATTGTGAAATAATTGTCTATATTAATTCTCCATATAATTACTTGTAGGTATGTTTCCCACTATATGTTTTACATAGTAATATTTAATAATTGGTTTCTAACACTTCCCAATTTATTGATCATCATTTGATTTTTAAACTTTTGGACACACAAAGCCATCTAGTTTTTAGATTTTCAAATATGTTAATTTTAATTTTTATGATGTTTTGAATGCTTTTAATTTCTCTCCCATCTATTTAGAGATTAAACTGATATTTGTTTCTCTTCTCTTTTAGTTTTCATGGTTCTCTTTGTTTATATTACCACTCTTATTGATCTGGAATTTATTGTAACATCTATAGGGATAAGAATCTAAATTGGTTTTTTTTTGTTTGTTTGTTTCTAAATAGATAACCAGACTTCTGAAGTATTCATATTTTTCCATAATCCATTCGTTCTCAAAGATTTGACATGCTTTTCTTTAAAAGCAAGTATTAACTACTTGTATATTATAGGGTGCATTTAATTTTCTGCTGTTATTTATTTTAAACAATTATTGAGGCAGTTATACACAGATTTAATTATTAGTGCTTTATGTATGTTTATATATCCAACAGGCCTATTCACCAACCATATATCCAAATGTCCTGTCTTATTATTACTCTCCCAAAAACCCATTTTGACTTATTTTTAACAGTTTACCATCATGAACTTATTTTATGGACAAAACAAAATCTTTTCTGTATAATCACAGGTCTCATTGTAAACATCAAATGTTTTGTTACGTTGTGATACCATGGTACCTCTGGATATTTGCACTTAAATAAATATTGTGGGATGTTTCACCTAAAAAGTATTCCATGACCAAGACCATTTGGGAAATATTGCTTAACTGACATTCCTCTTGGGGATTCACAATAAATATGAACATATAAAAGAGAGAAAAAACATTTTACAGTGAAGAAATCTATACGATATGGTTTGACACAGTGTTTTCCAATTTTCATGTTATTTCATTTTTTGCTTAACAATTACTGGCAAACCACCATAATGGCTTTCTTGCCCTGCACGTTGTAAAAATGATACCTCCTTTGGCTACTCCTGGTCCTTTTTCATCATTTTTGCCTGAAATGCCCATCAGTCCCCCAGATGAGCAGGGTATTTCTATGCAAAAGAGCCTCTAGTTGGCAAAAGACAGAAGTGGTTAGATATGTCAGAGAAGCTGAATTTGTGTTATGTCAGACCCATCAAAAAGATTTCCATTCCTTCATGGTGCAGGGGCTAACAGGAGTGACTTCAGTCATGGAAATGGAGAACTGGAGTGGGTTGCCTAAGCTTTCAGAAGAGAGCCAGAGTCTCCCAGCTAGCCGGCAGCCCAGTGAAAGTGGGTCATTTCACCGCTGAGGAATGGCTCTGGGTGGCACTTCAGAGACACTGTGGTGAGGGAACAGACCCCTTATTCATCAGGGGGCAGATAGTGTTTTTCCTCTCCTGTGATAGATTCACGCTGGCCCAGCAGCCTTTATGGTTAGGCGTGACTTCCTGAGGGATTTTCTCTGGATTCACAGAAGGTTCCCTGAATCCCAGGGAAAGCCTGACTCACCCTCAGTCCTGTCAGGGTGGGGCTGGCATGACTTGGATGCAACTTCTATTTGGCTGAACTTACATGACAGTAATTTCAGCCTAAAATCAGTTGCCTGCAGGAGAAATGGAAGAACATGACGCGGAAAAGGCCCCGCGGAGGTGCTGACAGGGGCAGTAAAACCTCCTGTCACAGGCTTCTCCCTGGTGCCCTAGGGTGACATGTTAGGGAACTTTGAAAATATTTTCTTTCTCTACAGCTTCCTTTTTCCTGACAGCAGTTTCTCCCACAAGTTCATGTCCCCAGATATACTAATAATTGATACTTACACTAATACCCGATATCATGCTTTGGACAATTGGACCCAAGCCTGGAGTGGCCTCCCAACTTTGCATCTCAGTCCTTAGTTCCCATACAAATATTCTAAAGATTCCTTTCAATACCATAGCTTGTGTGCTTTATCATTTAAGTTATGTGCCCAATCTTCATCGATTTAATGCCACCCCTGGAAGCCGTACTTAAATCCTCACACACTGTCACTCATGTGCCAACACAAACACATATATGATTTCTGTAAACAAGCAGGGTGATGGAGCTGTCCTGTTGATAAGTACCTCTGAGGAAGTGAAGGGTCTGTTTGCCATTACTTAAAGCAAACAGTAGCCAGAAGCCAGATAAAGAGACCCTAACAGGTTGACCCTGAGGTTGGTTAGGGAAGTAAATTGGCAAGTCACAGAAAGAAGGAAAGGTAACACATGGAAGGGACACGTTACCAAGATGTTTGAACACCAGGGCTGACTCTTAACTAGTTGAGTGGCTTCAGGCAATCTACTTTATCTAATTTTTAGTTTCCTTTGAAATTGGGAATGGCAATGGTGGTGGTTTCACAGTAATATCATGATGATTAAACGAGATAGTGTGTGTGTGTTAAATGCAACTGGCCTGTAGTCATGCTCAGAAAACATTTAAGAATTGTGGTGATAACAACAGCCTTTGAGGGGTCACTAAAGCTTTGGAAATTCTGTACCCATAAGCAGCCTTCTGAACAAAGGGTCCACAACTTTAGGCAAGCGTTCTCCAAATGATTAAAAACTCCTCGAATAAGGGAGGGGCTCCTGGGTGGCTCAGTTGGTTGAGCTCCGGACTCTTGATTTCGGCTCAGGTCATGATCTCACGTTTTGTGAGTTTCAGCTCCACATCAGGCCCCATGCTGACAGGGTGGAGCCTACTTGGGATTCTCTGTCTCCTTCTCTCTCTGCCTCTCTCTCACTCACTATCTCTCCCTCTCAAAATACATAAAAGACTTAAAAAATAAAAATAAAAACTCCTGGAATAAGGGAAAACAATTGGAAAACACTAAGAGTATCACTGAAGTAAAAGATGTAGTTGGTCCAGATAAAATGATCTTTCCAAAGTTACAAAGATAGAAATTTCTAAATCACTATCCTTGACTAAAAGTATGTGCTGCTTTTCTTTACTTATTTATTACCCCCCTTTCAACAAAACTCAGGCCAGTTTCCCCCTTGCAGCACACCTGACCGGACCACTCAGGTGGCACTTGCATGGTTCCCTTTTTACAGGTTAGTCTTACTCCAATTTCACTGCAGCTGCTGGCAAGCAGGGCTCCAATCTTATACCTTCGTTCCATTCCCAGAACAACCCTCCGCACATGGTCGCTAATAAACAAATGCATATCACTGATAATGATATTTGTTACGATGTATTTTTTTTTTTTTTTGAGAGAGAGACAGAGTGAGAGGCAGGGAGGGGCAGAAAGAGAAGGAGAGAGAGAATCCCAAGCAGGCTCTGCGCTGACAGCCCAAAGCCCGATAGGAGCTTGAACTCACAGACCATGAGGTCGTGACCTGAGCCGAAATCGAGAGTCATATACCTAACCTCCTGAGCCACCCAGGTGTCCCTGTTAGGGTGTATTTCTATGTAAAGTCAAATGAACTTCTTCTGGGTAAGTCCATAGAATGGCTTATCCTCTGTACAGCAGAGCAACCAACATATTATCATAAGTGCTTCATGAATAAAGGGTGAGTGAAAATGAAAAACAAATGGGTCACTATAAGAAGTTATATACCAATAAAGGGATAAATTAGGCAAATAAGAATACTAGGAAGTAATTTTTTTAAAAGATGCTGGATGCAATCAAGCATCTATTTCATATGAATATTACAGTTTTCAAACATTTATGACTTGGGTACCAAAAATTCCCTGCAACAATGTATTTTCCTCAGGAGACTGAAGCTAAGGTTTAAAGGATCAGCCACCGTTACATTCTGCTTGAGAACAAAGTCCCAACCATAGTTTCCTCTTACGGACCTTACATGGAACGTATCACCCATTGTTGACTTGTACATTTATAGAAGTTTCCCAGCACTACCTAGGATAAACAGAATCGGAAAGGAAAGATTCTTAAAATCAGAAGGAAAGCGGCCAACATGGCAAGTAAATTATCTTTTGTGGTGATAGGGTTGGGAGAGAAAAGGGATATGTTTGTGCAAAGCAACCACAAAGTGCCATTGGAGCTATTGATGGATAAGCTGTTTCTGAAACCTCTGCTTTTTAAAGAAACCATATCAGCAGCACCAAGCAGCTCATTTGCTGCAGATTTGTCTTCAAATTGTTTTGCGCAAAATGCTGATAAGCACAACTTAACTTGAGAGAGAAACTATATACATTTTTCATTTAAACACAGAGCAAATGGGAAACCACAGGACATATACAACTGTGGGAGCAGGAGACAAATATTCTTATGAGAAGGCAAACAAAGATGCTGGATGGTGAAACAAAATCCTAGGCAGTGCACAAAGTCAAAGAAAAAATGGCCATTGTGACTGGAGGTGAATTCCTGCTAGAATCTCAGGCCATTGCTAATTTTCTCCAGCAAAGAAGCATTTCTGGTTAAATTTTATAAGAAATTCTTTACTGAAATTTTAGACTCCCAATTAATATCTTCCTCTCTGGTCAATGTATTTTTATGAAGCCCAAAACTAGAATTGGAAAAGCTAATTAACTGATGTACATCATTGTGTGTTTAATAAAGCAATGATGTCGTATTCTGGTTACACAGATATAGAAGACCAGCATCAACTCTTGGGATGAATAAGGATCATGTAGCCCTAAAACATCATTTGTAACATCAGAGAACATTGCAGAACCACATTTCTTAAATTATGTCACACAAACCATTTGTAGTATCGAATGTTAGCAGGTGATAATGCCAAGTTAATGGTTCTGCAGTCAAACCTCTCATTCTCTTGCTAATAAAGAAGCTCATATATACAGATACACATAAGAAACAAGTTCAGTGCAGTAATTTTTATAACAAGTGTTAATGAATTTTCCAGGTTATATCCTAAGTTGCTCATAGTTCTGTGTCCTACTTCTGCTTCTATTTCCAGAATGTGTCCAAGGGAACTCTTGTTCCACCAAAACTACACAAATATATAGGTACATGTATATGTATATCTATATGTATACCCATAAATAATGTACTTGGTGAATAATATAAAAATTTTTATACTATATCCCTTATTTTTAAGAATAAAAATGCACATTAGTGAATTAAACACTTTAAAATGTCCCACAACATGGGATGCCTGGGTGGCTCAGTTGGTTAAGCATCTGACTTCGGCTCAGGTCATGATTTAATGGTTCGTGGGTTCGAGCCCCACGTCCAGCTCTGTGCTGACGGCTCAGAGCCTGGAGCCTGCTTCAGGTTCTGTGCCTCCCTCTCCTTCTGCCCCTCCCTCACTCGCACTCTGTCTCTCTCTCTCTCTCTCAAGAATAAATAAACATAAAAATTTTTTAAATACATAAATAAAATGTCCTACAGCAGAAAAACCCTATTTAACTTAGAATTGCTAAAATTTAGCTAATCAAGAAAGTCTTTTCTTTTTTTAATATGAAATACTTACTACTAACTCATGGAACTCAAAACTCACTTTGCAATGTACTGGTATAGAAAAATATTTCATAACATAAGTGAAAAACTACAAAAGAAAAATATCACAGTGTTTACACTATGATTTTATTTTTGTAAGATAATTACATACTCATTTTTCCTATTTTTCCATAACACATATTTTTGTTAGAAAAAAATATGTTATTGATAACATTTAAAAATGCTTAATATTGTTTTATTTGGCATGGAGGAAAGGTACATAGAGTATGACCCATTTTCTAAAGTTTCCAAGCATTCAAATCTCTATTAGGGCTATAACTGGAGCCAAACACCTTCAGTGAGTGACGGCCCTGTCTTGCTATGCTGGGTGTTGAATGTTGAATATTGAATGTCATGGGAAGTGCCCCAGGCTCCTATTTCTACTCCTAATTGGTGCACCTGAAAAATAACCATTGAACTGAGCTTTGAATCGCCTGTATAATTAGAATAGTATATAACAAGGAGGCCAAATGTAAAGACGAAGTATTCCCATGCTTTTTTCCTCAAACACCAACTTTAGGCACCTGACCAAATACTATTCAATTTCATCTGAATGTCTCTTTCCTGCTTGAGTGAACCAAAGCCCTGGGTTTCTCCCCTACTTGAGCAGATGGGCAAAGGAGAGTTGAGCGGCAAACACTCACCCCACCAAGAAGAACTGGACAAGAAGAGAGACAGGAAAGGTGCGTGGCTTTCCATTCACCACAAGCCTCTTGCTTTAAGGAAACTAGAATTTGTGGAAAGTTTGCTATAGCAAAGAAGTATGCCATATGGGAAAACGTACTATATGGAAAATTTGCTATCGCAGAAAAGGAGCTGTGGAGATTGACAAAGAGGGCAGGGCATATAGCTTTCACCTTGAAGGAGCTTATAATAAAAATGTTTAGTGCAGGATACAGGTAGTAGAATTCACACATTTCAGCTCTACTGGGATGCGACTCTAAATTCTGTGCAGTCAGGGAGGTGGGAAGAAGAGAGCTGGAGAATATGTAGTATATAGGAGATTGATCTGGCAAGACCGTGTAAATAAATCAACCAAGAAGTGTGTGTGCATGCCTGTGTTAAGCACTCATGAGGCTTAAAAAGTGTATGAGCAGGCTCATGCCCTCAGGGAGTAGGCTTTCTTTCTGGTTGGCTAGATGGCATCCCTAGAGGAAACACACACACACACACACACACACACACACACACACAAATAAATAAATAAATAAACAGTATGTGATTGGGTTCTAAATAAGGGGATAGAGCCTGGCATTGGGCTTGGAAAATAGGTACTTAATACTTGTTTATTGAATTTAATTATATCAGTAAGCCATCAGAGTGCTAGACAGGAGACCTCTGCAGAGTCACACAGATAATGAGGATTCCTAACAAACAATAACTGACAGAAACAATGGCATAGGTGGTGTAGTGACCCCTTGGGACAAGTTGGGAAGAGGGCAATTAGAAAAATATGTAAATCCAAGAACGAGCAGTTTAAATTTGACAAGAAGTGTGCGTTAGAAACACTTTTACGCTCTTAAGATGGTAAATGATAATCAAAATTAAGTCCTAAGAACCACAGTTTCTGGTAAGACTGATTGAAGAGAGATCAGACTTGAATGAGGCCAGCTAACAAGTCTATTTCTAGGCTTGTCCTACAGCTATCATGACAACATCACTTCAAAAAAATTAGCAGGATTTGGTGACAGACTCAGTATGTAGGACCGAAAATCAAAGAGCATGTATGGGGTTCGGTAAACACAAGTCATTTATTCTCAAAATCTACGTGGGCATTCAACTACTGTCAGAAATACATCATGGTGACTCTACCCTTTTTTAGTATAGTTGACACACGATGTTACATTAGTTTCAGGTGCACAATATAGTGATTCGACTTCTCTGTGTGTTATGGCATGCTCACCACAAGTGTAGCCACTATCTGTGAACATCTGTACCATCTGACAACGCTATTACACTATCATTGACGATATTCTCTATGACATACCTTTTATTCCCATGACTTCTTCATGCCATAATTGGAAGCTTCTAACCACATTTTAAAAATGTTGGTTTATTTATCCTGAGAGAGAGACAGAGGGGGGAGGGGGGGAGGAGCAGAGGGAGAGGGAGAGAGAATCCCAAGCAGGCTCCACACTTGCAGACCCAGATGCAAGGCTCAATCTCATGATGGTGAGCCAAAATCAAGATTGAGATGCTCAACCAACTGAGCCACCCAAGCGCCTCCACCCATTTTTGTAATAAAAAGACATATAAAGTGTTCCATTACTTGCTATGTTTTAAACCATTAATTCTAGTGCAATATAAGCGTGTGTGTGTGCGCGTGCGCGCCCACATGCGCGTAAGCACACGTGTTTGGCAACTTGAAAATCCTGTGCAACATATGGAATCCAGCAAAACCAACATGCTTTAGTATATACTTAAAAAGCAATAATCTGAACAGGCAAAAAGATCCTCGTTGCACTGATACCATCTTCACAGGGAAGAGGAAAAGGAACACATCGCTGACACTTTTGTTCTAGGTATATTTTCCAAGTGATTTACCTCCACATGGGAGGTGAGTCTTCTCAAAATGAATTCCCATTTTTGGGTGCTCACACTGCTTACTGCTCTTGAGCCTGACCCCAGGACAGCTCTTGTTGTATAGCCCAGTCTTGTAAGCATTAGCCTATTGCTTACATATGAATGTTCTATTCCTGGCTGTCAATGACAAAGGCCATGCTGCATGCACATCAGAGATGAGTAGAAGAAATCATTGCTTAATATGTGGCTCACATGTCTCTCTTCATCACAGGCAGAGCCACAAATATTTCCAAACCACAAAACAAAACTCATTTATATCACTGCTTACAGAAACTATAAATACTTCAATTCTGTACATTTGTACAATATTAAGCATAGCTAGGAGTGTTTGTTCTTTCATACATCTGTCCTCCCTGCTTGTCTGGGGAAGTAGATGCCGAAAAGTATGATGCTTTGCATTTCAGTTAGTGCCAGCACAAGGCAAAAGTATATGGTCATGGCTTTTTGTTGCATTTTATTGTTTAAAGGGGAGCTCTGCAGTGTATTCTGAACCAAGCTTTGTGTGAGGTGAGTTACCAACTAATCGTCCAGTACCAAAATCTCCAAGAAAAATGTGCAGGTTGGGGGGGGTGGAGGAAGAAAAATGTAGCTTCTATTTTATAGTACATTTATCTTAATTAGATTAAGAGACTGCCAATCTTCTCTTTCAACCTGGAAATTATGAAAAAAGAAGAGCAATACAGGACCTTCTCTCTCCAGGATGATTTCAATGCATTAAGTTTCACTGTTCATTTAATTTCTTAAAGGCATTTTGTGCCTGCAATAATCATTCCAGATAAGAAAACTCTCCATCACAACCACGTGAAATCAGACCCAGGAAGCACATTTGGGTAGTGTATCTTGACCAAAGAGTGGTCCTCAGTATCGGGACTTGTTTTTCTCCCAAAGACAGATACCACCAATGTTAGACTGCATTCGCAATGGAAATCATCGCTTGGGCACTGAATCCAGCCACAGAGGATTTGGCAAAAGGGCTGTAACCTCTTCTCTCTCCTCACCAGTGAGAATCCCACCACAGTTTTCCATCCGTTGGTGACCTCCATCCTGGATTACCTCAATGCCCTTTGCTCAGGGCTATGGTTAAAGACCTCCCAGAAGCTCCAGCTGTTGGTACAGAATGCATCAGTTGTCTAGTTGTTAACGGTCACAGGCTGACGTGACTGGAGTGTCTCTGAATCTCCAGGGCCCATCTGGCATTGGTTGGTGGTCCCATGCCCTTTTAGCAGCCTGAGTCACTGGGATTTTTAAGAAATGTATTGAGACTGTTGATATTTTGTAGCTTTTGAATCTCCATGTAAGTTCACCACTTCTAGGCAAGGAAGTGGACTGGATACAAGTAAAAGGTAGGAAACACTCTTGAGAACAGATACATGTAAAAGGAAGTTTTGTTGAGTTTCCTCAGCTTCACACAATAAAGTAGATAGCAGTAAAGATAGCATGATTGTCTGTGAAAGGATGCTATGGGATGCATACACTTGCCAGCTCAAAGCCAGAGATTCTATAGCAAGATGTTCTGCCCACTAAGGTCCCACCATCACAGCAACTAATTATGATTTTGAAGAAAATGAGTATAAAATAGCAATTGTCAGCAGAGAATACATATACTTTGATTCTGCTGCCTCCAGTCTTTAATGAAATTCAAGATTATCAGCTAGTATGCCAGGTCTGTTAACTAAGGAAATATGACTCAAAAATAAGGTGGAATGTCATTGTCCTCAAATGCTTCACTTCCACAAGTTTCCTTTTGGAAAATACTTGCTGGGAAATGAGAAACAGAAATCAGTGTACCAATTATATGGAAGGTTCTGATGTACTCAGTGTTTCTCTGAGCGCATATGAGTCCAGTATTTTTGGTTTTGATTAGTCAAGCGTTATTTAAAACTGGGCTTTAGAAAACATTTAAAAACTTTAATTGAGAATAACTAAACACTGTGGAGATAAACTGTGAAGGTATACTAAAATAGTTAAGTCAGACATGTGTTATAATGACAGCTTCTATTCCACTCAGAGAAATCAGTTATGATTGCTGACAGCAAAGCTTGAGTTGAGTTCAAGAAAGACAACCCATATGCAAATGGGACAATCAGCATCCACTCTTGTGACAAAAGTTTCTAATGAGTAGGTAGAATGACCTACACAGGTATGAGGGTGAAATCACCCACTATCCAAAAAGAAAGATGGCTCATAATCAAGTGGTTTAAGTTAATGAATGCTCATAAGTTGAGAAGTTAAATGACAGCATTGGCTTATTTCACTTAGCATAATACATTCTAGCTCCATCCATGCCGTTGCAAATGGCAAGATTTCATGCTTTTTGATGGCTGAGTAATGTTCCATTGTATATATATATACTACCTCTTTTTTATCCATTTATAAGTTGATGGACATTTGGGCTCTCTCAGTAGTTTGGCTGTTTTTGATAATGCTGCTATAAGCATTAGGGTACATGTACCCCTTCAAGTCTGTATTTTTTTGTATCCTTTGGGTAAATACTTAGTAGTGCAATTACTGGATCGTAAGGTAGTTCTATTTTTAGTTTTTTGAGGAACCTCCATACTTTTCTCTAGAGTGGCTGTACCCGTTTGATTTCCCACCAACAGTGGGAAGAAATGGTTCCCTTTCCTCTGCATGTTTGCCAATGTCTCTTGTTTCTTGTGTTGTTCATTTTAGCCATTCTGGCAGGTGTGAGGTGATAGCTCATCATAGTTTTGATTTGTATTTTCCTGATGAGTGAGGTTGAGCATATTTTCATGTGTCTGTTAGCTGTCTGGATGTCTTCTTTGGAAAAATGTGTATTCATGTCTTCTGCCCATTTAACCAGATTATTTGTTTTTTTGGGTGCTGAGTTTGATACTTTTTTTAAATAGATTTTGGATACTAATCCTGTATCAGATTTGTAATTTGCAAATATCTTCTCCCATTACATAGGTGGCCTTTTAGGGTTTTTTTTTTATTGTTTCCTTTGCTGTGTAGAAGCTTTTTATCTTCTTATGAAGTCCCAGTAGTTCATTTTTGCTTTTGTTTCCCTTGCCTCTGGTGATGTGTCTAATAAGAAGTTGCTCTGGATGAGGTCAAAAAGGTTGCCGCCTGTGTTCTCCTCTAGGGTTTTGATGGTTCCCTGTCTCACATTTAGGTCTTTCATCTATTTTGAATTTATTTTTGTGTACGGTGTAAGAAAGTGGTACAGTTTCTTCTGCATGTTGCTGTCTGGTTTTCCCAGCACCATTTGTTAAAGAGACTGTCTTTTTTCCATTGGATATTCTTTCCTGTTTTGTTGAAGATTAGTTGACCAGAGAGTTGTGGGTCCATTTCTAGGTTTTCTCTTCTGTTGCATTGATCTATGTGTCTGGTTTTGTGCCAGTACTGTACTGTCTTAATGATTACAGCTTTGTAACATAGCTTGAAATGCAAATCGTGATGCTTCCAGTTTTGTTTTTCTTTTTCAGAATTGCTTTGGCTATTCAGGGTCTTTTGTGGTTCCATACAAATTTTAGGATTGTTTGCTCTAGCTCTGCAAAAATGCTGGTGGTATTTTGATAGGGAGTGCATTAAATGTGTAGATTGCTTTGGGTAGTATAGACGTTTTAACAATGTTTGTTCTTCCAGTCAGTCAGAGAAAGACAAATACCATATGATTTCACTCATATGTGGAATTTAAGAAGCAAAACAGATGAACATATGGGAAGGGGGAAAAAAAGAGAAGAGAGGGAAACACCACAAGAGACTCTTAACGATAGAGAACAAACTGAGGGTTGATGGAGGGAGGTGGGTGGGAGATGGGCCAGATGGGTGATGGGTAGTAAAGAGGCCACTTGTGATGAGCACTGGGTGTCATATATAAGTGCTGAATCGCTGAATTTTACTCCCGAAACCAAAATTGCGCTATGTTTTAACTAAACTTTTAATTAAAAAAATTAAAAAATAAATGACAGGAAAAACAGAATTAGCTGTATTCATATAACTGATTCCCAGAATTAATGCTGTTTCATGCTACTAAGTGTATTAAAGTAACTGTAGGCATTATTACTATCCATATTTCAGACATTCCCAGAAGTGAGTGTTAAAAAAAAGAGGATCTTATGACAAATAAGCACATTCAATGAAAATAATTATATGAGGAAATGCATGTTAAAATATATTGATTGATAGAGATACTATGCACATGCGACGGGAAGTTGGAATGTGCATCTCCCTAAAAAGAGTCTGGAGTTTCAGTCCTGACTTATTATGTCCACTTCACAACACCAGTTACCTTCATTAGGGTCCCACACTGGCTCAGCTCGTTACCAGCTACAGTGCCATAGGTCTGTCTGTGCACTTACTAGAAGGGTAATGATTCTGCCAATGGCTTCACCACTCTAAGGTCTCTGCCCCAGGGATAGCTACACATTGCCTTACATCATATTGGAGTCAATTTCCCTTCATATGCACCTCTAGCATTTAAAGACACCATTTCGGGGCACCTGGGTGGCTCAGTCAGTTAAGCTTCCGACTTCAGCTCAGGGCATGGTCTCACAGTCCGTGGGTTCGAGCCCCACATTGGGCTCCGTGCTGACAGCTCAGAGCCTGGAGCCTGCTTCCCATTCTGTGTCTCCCTCTCGCTCTGCCCCTCCCCCACTCATGCTGTCTCTTTCTCTCTCTCTCTCTCTCATAAATAAATAAACTTGAAATTTTTAAAATAAATAAATAAATAAATGAATAAAGACACCATTTGGACTCAGCACCCTAAGAACATACCTTTGCTTCTTTTAGTCCCCAAACGTTACCATCCTTCAGAGTCAAGGAAGTTACTTCTACCATTCCAAGTTGCCTGAGATTTCTAAAGGCCAGTGCAGCGGCTGGCATCAGTCTGTGTCAAAGTATTTTACTGACCTGCAGCAAAATTCAGGAGGAAAACAAAGGGCAAGATAGTGGTTTGTTTTTTCCCTAAAGTTAAAGGTATACTCTGTAAAAGCTCTCTGTAGCCTAACTTTATGTACTTCTAAGAACCTTTCCACTCTTTGGCATTTTTTTCTTCTGAAAAAGTCATGACGATTAACTGATGTTAGTTTTCCCTATTATCTTCACTTTGTGAAACACAAAGATGAAAATCATGTTATTCCCTTCTCTTCCTTCCTTTCTTTTCCTCTCTCCTTTCCTTCTTCATCTTTCTTTTGCTCTCACATTAGTTTGTTTGTTCACTCTTTGTTATGCTACTGTTTTCTGAAATTCAAAGATAGGAAAAACGTGGTGTCATGGGCTCTCACTGGTCACCACACCAAATTGACTGAGTATCAATGCCCATCCAGTACTGAT
Source organism: Panthera pardus (assembly GCF_024362965.1). Classification (NCBI taxonomy): domain Eukaryota; kingdom Metazoa; phylum Chordata; class Mammalia; order Carnivora; family Felidae; genus Panthera; species Panthera pardus. Next base: position 82,466,457 of record NW_026526688.1, on the reverse strand, counting down.
CAAGCTGTACTGAAATCTATCCCTGCACATTCTCAGGTAGCAACTCTGTATTTTCAATGGAGGGCCTGTGGTAAGACTGTCCAAAAAGAAGAGGGGCAGAGCTGGAAAGGAAGAAAGAAAGAAGAAAAAAGAAGACAAGACAAGACAAGAGATATTCAATTGCTGTGGTTTCCCATGTTTCCATTTGTTCCTCAGTCAGGCTCAACTCTGCTGCTGTTTAAAGCTGACTGAGAGAAACAACTCCTTAATATGCTTTAAGTTCGGGTTGAACATGCACCACCTGGGTAAATTAGGTGGTTCCAGAGAGGCTGTGGGTCCCTTTCATTCTAGCAAACTCCAGAATAACTGGATCACTCCTGTGACAGCTCCCTGTTGACAGAATAAATCAGAATGTGGAAGCACCTGAGGGTGTGTAAAGACCTGGAAAACCCCAGGGAATAACTTGTTCTCCCTAAAGATGCAGAAGCAGTGGATGAATAAGGAGGAGGCCAAGGTCGCATCCCGGCCCTGCTCCATCTGGCCTTGTGATTTTGAGGGTGTCAGTTTACAGTTTGGGGTCTCATTTTCCACCTGTAACAATAGAAAGTTCCAAACTACCCAATAAAGATGCCAGAATATGATGAAGCAGACCTGCTTGGACTGGAAGAAAAGGACCACTGAAGGACAGGAGCTTTCCCCAATCTGATTTTGACCAGTCCACCTCAGACAGGACTCCAGAGGTGAAGTGCAGCAAGATGATATTATTAATTTCAAGATACGAGGGCCCACCAACTAATATTCCAACTATTCATTAAAATTTAAGCTACGGACTAAAGAGAGAAATTCAGTCTATAGCAAGTAATGTTAACTTCAAAACCCCTGACACATTTCTATTTCCACTAATATCAGAAACAAGGGAGGAGTCTGGGTGGCTCAGTCAGTTAAGCGTTGGACTTCAGCTCAGGTATGCCACAGTTCGTGAGTTAGAGCCCCACATCCAGCTCGCTGCTGTCAACACAAAGCCTGCTTCGGATCCTCTATCCCCCTGTCTCGCTGCCTTTCCCTCTCTCTCTCAAAAATAAATAAACATTGAAAAAAAAATAACAAACAAGATTAGGATGTCCGTTCCTGCCACTACTGTTTAAGATTATGCAGAAGTTTTAGCCAATACATTCAGATATTAAACATAAATAAGATACCTCACTAAATGAAAAGGGAAGTACAAATTATCTTAATTTCTCATATGATCATCTGCCTTTTTCAAAAGCCAATATAAGCAACTGGCAAGCAATTAAAACTAATAAAAGAATGATAACGAGGGGGAGTAATTTAAAAAATATATACAAAGTCAATTATTTTTAAAATGATTAAGTTGTTAAATGACTATTTAGAAGATTAATAGCATGAGAATGAAAGTGGATAGGCATTGGCGGCTGCTAATTATTAGAGACGCAGGCAGATCCCTGCCCCATGAAGGAGAAAAGGAGCAAAGATGAAAAGCAGGCAGTGGGAAAGTCAGGGTGGGGTCAGGGAGGTCTAGTTAATAACAGTGGAAGTCGAGGAAGAATATAGAGGGGACAAACTGATTATTCAGAGCCTAGGCAGAGAAATTTAAATCTGATACAGATGGAAATAGACAACAAGAAGTAACAGAGGAAATGCAACACTGGTGCAACGGATGATTAAAAGTCCTTTGTTCCCCTACCTTCTCTCCATTTACTGCTATTTTATAGCGAAGGTTAGATACTTCTCACAAATATCTTTAGACTGTAATTACTGATTAAGATTACTTTCTTTCCTAAGTATTTGTTGGGGATCAATCCCACACTGAGCATATAGCAGACAAATTCCTTGTCATCTTAAAATGGACAAAGTACTTGGAGTGCCTGGGTGGCTCAGTTGGTTAAGCATCCTACTCTTGGTTTTGGCTCAGGTCATGATCTCACAGGCTCATGAGTTTGAGTCCTGCATCAGGCTCTACGCTGTCAGTGTGGAGCCTGCTTGGGATTCTCTCTCTCCCTCTCTGTCTCTTAGAATAAATGAATAAAAACTTTTTTAAAAAATGGAAAGAGTACCATGTTTCTAGGTAAACGTTGTGAAAATAGAAATTTTTCTAAAATAAAATTTTTTTGGGGGGGGTCTACATATTTAATCAAAATGTCAGTGAGATTTGTGTTGATTAATAAATGGATAAAAATAATTAGACCGATTGAGAATGAAGAGTAATGGGGAGGTACATTCAGTTCTCATTGTTAAAATACTTATAGAGGTGTAATAATTAAAAATATCTACATACAACTCTACAATCTAATAAATGGTACAGGAAAGAAAAGTCAAAGACAGATCCTATTGTGTGTAATAATGATATATTACAAAGGCCACATTACAAATGGAACAAAAAAGAAATGACAAAGTTGGAATACAATTCATTAATCAAAAAATTAATAATAAACTTGGAGCTTTATCACAGATATTTCACTAAAATTCTGTTCAATTGTATTAAAAGTTAACTGTATATGAAACTGTAGGAAAAAAATAAGGAAATATAAGTTAGTTATATGTGATGTCTGGATGGAGATTTTTCATGGGGTAAAAATCAATGAAAGAAATACAAAAAACATGTATAGATTCAAATACATAAAAATTTAAATAACTGCTTATCAGAACCCATAAATTAAATATTTCAAAGGATGAAATCTAAGCAAATAGCCTAACTATTGATACTAATCATTAAGAAAATAGAAGACAAACAGAAATAATGTTGCAACATATATGTTCTAATTGTGAAGCAGACACTTGATAAATTCAAAAGATGTGATCTGACACTGCTACCATCCGAATACTCACACCCCCTCCCCAAATTCATATATTTAAATTCTAACTCTCAAAGATGGTGGTATTAAGAGATGGGCCCTTTGCAAGGGGAGCCTGGGTGGCTCAGTTGGTTAAACATCTGACTTTGGGTCAGGTCATGATCTCACAGTTCATAAGTTCAAGCCTTGCCTGGGGCTTTCTGCTGTCAGAGAGGAGCCTGCTTCACATCCTCTGCCTCCCTCTCTCTCTGCCCCTCCTTGGCCCCTTTCCCCCAGCCCCCACTGGCATAGTGCTCATGCATGCATGCTCTCTCTTACATGCTCTCTCTCAAAAATAAACATTTTTTTAAAAGAGGTGGGGCCTTTGGGAGGTGCTTATGTCATAAATGTGGAGCCCTCATGAAGGAGCTTAGTGCCCTTATAAAAGAGGATGCAGAGAGTTCCCTAGCCCCTTCCACCATGGGAGGACCCAGTGAGAAGACCCAAGCTACACACCAGGAGGAGGGTCCTCACCAGAGAATATGACTATGCTAGTGACTAAAGCTTGAACTTCCCAGCCTCCAGAACTCTGAGAACTAAATTTATACTGTCTATAAGCTACCCAGCTATCCACTCTGATATTTTGGACTAAGACAGACACATAGCCATAATAGAACACTTGGACAGAAGCACTGGATTTTTATCATGTTCAAAATTAAAAAAAAAAAAAAAAAGACTTTACCAAAATAACCCAATGAAATAACATTAAAACTTCTATATTTTATGTCCCCCCTCTCTCTGCCCCTCTCCCACTTGTTCTCTCCCCCAAAATAAATAATTATTTTTAAAAAATCTATATTGTAGAGATGAGTTGTGTTTAGTAAAGATTCAAAAAAACAGTCCGATTCAGTTTGGTACCCTCCTATCCCAACTGTTTGATACAACGTTTAATTCCTCTGCTGATCTTATTCTAAGGTGCTACTTTGCCTTCACCTTCGTCCCCTAATTTTAAGTTAAATTGGCTTCTTGAACTGCCCTGTCTCAGGAACTCCAGACCTTTCTCTTACATCAAATCTTCTTTTCTTCTGCTCTAATTAAAAATGCTAGCTCTCTTATTGAAAAATGTTTCTTATATATGCTTTCTCACCTAATTAAGTAAAAGATTACTTTTGTCCAACTCTCTCCCGGGAAGTACAAAGAAATCTACAAGATTAGGCTGACCCACTCCACCGCAGCAGCATGGACAGCTCAGCTGCTTTTTCCCCAGTTTCAAACTCTGTCTCCACCTGCTCATCTCCCTTTATTTTCCTCCTTCAACCCACTTATGCTGCATTTCCTGAATGCTAAGAAACACATTATGTTTTACATTTCAGTATTTCCAAAACTGGAAACTTTTTTTAAAAACGATTTTTATGTTTCAGTAATTCTATACCCAAGTTGGGCCTCGAACTCACAACCCTGAGATCAAGCCTCACAGTCTCCACCAACTGAGCTAGCCAGGTGATTCCTAAAACTGGAATTTTAACTGAATTTGCCAAAGTCTCCTTATTACTTTTTACTCATTATTGGAATGCAGACACCCTTTAAAAGATAGATTATATTCAATATACAACTTGTAAAATATAAAGCATCATTTAATAAAAAACTGTTTTCTCAAAGAATGAATCTCTCCCCTACAGGGGAAAAAAAACATTAAAAAATCTCAGTGAGATGTTGTTAAATTTTTTTCTTTATTTAGATTTGAAATAATCCCTCTAAATTTTTGAAGGACGTATGTTACAAAACGTCTTCCCTGGCATTCTAATAAAAGTAATTCTGGATGATCTGGAGAAATATTTAACCACTTAGAATTTGGAAGAAACATTCATTTGAAAGAGACACCTGCTTTATTGAAACTTGGCTGCTATTAGCTGTACGCACGTATGGGGCAAAAGTGACTTCTGTCAGTTTTGATTGTTTGGTCCCTGTGCTGCACCTGTCGCTAAAAGCTTTGCATATCACCCAGTAGTGTGTTGGTGGATGTTTAACAACTGGCTCTCTGGGAAGAAGTAGGGGGAAGGGAGAGGAAACCTTGACGTGTAGCATTTGCCAATTTCCCTGGTTTCCCACCACAGCCAATTTCAAGCTAACAACGTGGTGTCATTGAACATGGAGTTGGGAAGAAATGGCCGTGCACAGGCTATCCCAGTTGACTGTAGTACACACCTTAGTTGAATTCCTGGAATAAAGAATTGATAAGTTACTGCATGCCTAAAGACAGCCTCAGGCTAGTACCCAGACTTCTTGAAAGAGAATTATGATAGGGGAGCAAGGATAGAAATTAGGCGGGAGGGGATAACTGCCTGAGTCAGATGTTATACATCTTACTGGGGGGAAAAACTGTTTACACAGTTGATTGGGGGGGGGGGTGGATTTGTCTAATTGTGGCTTACTAGCTTACTTACTGTATGTATTTGGGGAGGGTAGGGTATGTAAACATCCTCTTCTATTTCAACTATGAAATCTTTGTTAAGTTCTACATTTCTCACTAGTGCTTTGGGATGAATTGTGTGTGGGTTTGGGGGTGGGAAAGGCACAGGGAGGTGTGAATTAAAAAGTGCAGAGTCCTGCTTAAGAAGTGGTGCAGAACTAAAACTCAGGTTGACTGTGGGGGTAACAAACTTGCATGTCAAAAGTAATTTAAGAGAGCAAAAAGTAGATGCCGGGGTGGATGGAAGGTTTCTAAAGAAGAAGAAACAGTTTTTTTGTTTGCTTTGTCTTTTTCTTGCTAGGGAGTTTCAACTTACGTGGCTGGTCATAGAGGATAGTACAGAAAAGGCAGAGGAAGGGATAGTGTAAAATGCATGAGTTGCATCAGGTTTGGGAACTATGTGGCTAAGCCAACAATGTTGTGACATCATTAGCCAAGTTTTCTGTTCTCTTGATGCAAAACATGTATCCAATTTTGATACAGTCTGATGTATCAATGCTTCTAACCGCATTAGCCCCTCAATATTAAGTATCTAAGACTCTTTTCCAGATAGAACTTCATTAATTATTTACATTTGCTGAATCCTTTCCCCAAATTTTTTACCTGAGAATGTTTCATGGTAAAATCATGTGGACTCTGTGAGACAAGATACATACAAGTACAACTTACTTATCACCATTTTGTATAAAGTGGGAACGTGGAGAGTAGTAAGATTGATGGGATTTGTCCACAAGCATCTCCTTGGTCCAATGTAGACCTGGAAATAGAACCAAGTCTTCAGACTTCTCATTCTATGCTCTTCCTTCCAAACAGTATTTATCTGGCTATGCAGCAAGCTCTTGGAGGCACAGAGGCCACCAGAAATAGAGAGAAGGGGTATGGTTACACTTTAGTTATATTCTGCCCATTGCTTGAGAGACAATTTCTACATTGGTCCTCTCCTGAATAGAAGAGAGAAATGGGGAGGAGGACTGGATGGGGCTGTTCTCTGTGTGGTCCAGAGGCCTTTACTGCTGGAAGTGGGCCCTTCCGGCCACAGTACTACCAGGAATCTTCTTTTCCCCTTATAGTAAAACCCTGTTTATAAATATACATGCACCCACACACAAACATATACATCCCTCAAATGTCCAGAGCAGTTCTGTATCCACAGAGATAAATACAGAATAAAGAAGCATGACAGAGACAGATGGATATAGAAGTATTTTTAATTTTTTAAGAAAACATTTGCCCGCTTTGGGGAGAAACAGTCGTTTCTAAGGTTCTAAGGGAAAGGAAACCTGTACTTAGGCTAAACTTCCTCGGGATTAATTATTACTGTATTTGAAATCCAAATGACTTGACCCATCATTAGTGGATAAGTGTAGGCCAGGGAATAAATATCCACTCTGTCCACAATAAGACAGGTATCCGCACCAAGTTCGAAGGCCCCCGGACTTCACCACACACATTTAGGCCATCTTTAGAGTTGTGATGACGAAAGGCTGGATGTATTCTGAAAGCCTGAGGAGGCGGCCAGCACCACCTCAGGCTCATTAGCAGAAACCACAGGTATAACCAACCAGCTGGGCCATTCACGTAACCAATCCTTGCGCCAGATGCCACTTTTGGAAAAACATACCTCAGTGCTCCTCATTGAAATTCCGTCTCTGGACTTATAAAGGGTGTACTGTGTGAGCAACACAGGCATGGCTTGGGGCAACTGGGGCCATTCTGTGAGATATAGTGCGAGGCTCTACTCTGCTTTCCAAATGGCTGCTCATTGTAAACAGCCTGTTCAGTGCGCCTGGGAACGCGGCACAGGCCCAGCCGGCGGGGATTTTATGCACGCCTGTGATTCCAGCTTTACTGTATTCTGACTTGTGGAGGAAAGGGATCAGATGGGTATAAAATCTCATATGAAGTAAATGAACGAAGAAGTGTTTTATCAATAAAATTTCATTTACACCTCACATGCGTATCACTTAAATGACAAAAGCACGGGAACACCTCACATCTTCTTTAGAACATATGTCTTTTTTTCTGTTAATAAACAGAGTACAGACCTCAAACACTTGTGTACTTAATAAGTGTTATTTGAAGATGGTGGCATTTGTTAAACAGAATTCATGCACTTGGCTTACAAAGGGTTCTCTTTTCTCTATCCTACTTAATGTGACTTCAAATCGACTACTAATCCTTCTTTCAGATTTTAAAACAATTTGGTACCATATCCCACACATGTTGGCATTCAACATTTTTAATATTTGTGAGGTCATACTTCAATTTTAGTACCCTGCCTCTTATTTGGAAATTTTCTATAGAAATATCTACTCCGAAGAGCAACATTGGGCAACAAAACTAAACAGATGAGGTCACAAAAGAGTGTTCATTATAAATACCCTTTTGCAACTAGGAACAAAAACCACACGCAAAAACAAACAAACAAACAAACAAACATGTAGAGGATATATATATGTTGGTATAATGTGCTTTCAGGGTTGGGGAGAGGAGCTTATAAAAAACTGAAATGCAAACAAAGACAAAAAGGACAGAAGAGCTAGTGATATAATTTTATGGCTCTTAAAAGATTGGCAGAGGATAGCAGCATACAAGTTCCACACACTTTCATTTCTCCAAGATACACTATCTACTCTCCTAATCTATTTTGATTTTTTCTTTCTGTTCATATTCCTCATTCTCCACATGATTTCCCAAATTCTTCCTTCTCTATATCATGGTTTCCTATTCTTCCGGTCGAACTATTTGAAGTCCATGGTAAAGCAATGCACAGAGATACGTTGGCAGTGAACTAACATGCACTGATGCTCGGATGGGAGAAATATTTGGGGGGTTACTAGAATAAATCTGAGTTCATCAAACGGCCTCCATTCCTCCCAACCTCTATTGCCCACTATGACTCCCCTCTTGGAGTGGCCACATTTCTTGATGCTACAAGAACAGGGCAGCTGTACAGTTTTAAACTCTCAACAGTAGAGTATGAGAGTTCCCAGTGTTTAATATTCTTACAAATACTTGATTTGTTTCCTCAAGTACTTTGTGATTTTTTATGGTGAGCGTATTACCTTCAGAAGAGATTGTAGTTTTTCTTTTCAGGCGGGAGTCCTGTGCACCAAGTGCTGTGAAAGCATTCTTATGGAGTGGTTTTGTCTTTGTATCTGCTGGGATCCCATTGGTCCTAGCCCAGTTTTTACATAAATATTTGAACAGGATACCTTGGGTCTTATAGTTTCTGGCATAGAATTCCTTATTTATTTCTGGCATCTTGGGATTTCTCTTTCTTTTGTGCTAGGTATTGCAATACTTATGTTGTTATTTTGTTTTATTTTATCAAATAAGTGGAAGAAGAGGGAGTGTTCGTGTTAGCTTAATCTGTCATAGTACAAGAAATTCTGGTCTGATTTATAGTATTTCTGGTCCTTGTAAGAGTAATTTCTCAATGTAAAGTGGTTTGGGGTTATAATTTGGTTTCTAATAAAAATCTGACCACAGGAAGAAAATGGTCTAAGAGTGCTGAGATTCCTATGACTATTCCTGTCATTGCCAATTCATTAAATGGCCTCCTGGTTTTGAAATGAGTGTCATGAATCTTCTCTAAAAAGAAGGGTCAGCTCTCAGGGTGTACATAAAATCAACTTTCAAAGCCTCTCAGTCTCAGGGTTAGATGCTGAACTTTGATACAATTTCCTAATGTCATAAATGCTACCCTCTGTAGCTTCTTGGGACACTGCCTGGCTATAGATAATTTCCTCTGGCAATAACACCTCAACATGGCTGTTGGCTGCAAACATATGTGTGGTTAACATCTATATGCTCTAGCACATGCCTGGCTCACAAGGCTTTAATTGATATTGCACATCATCTACCTACATTTTCAAGAATTAATTTTCAATCGTGAAAATTTAGCAAATTATGTTTGTTTGCATTTAATTGCCTTGTTTAAAGGATACACTATTAACTATATTAACTGTTTAAATTTAGAATTATTAGATGACTTATGTAATAGTTTCTGCCTTTTAAGAAACTAAGATAATTTATAATTCTTAGTGATGTACTAAAAAGGGCTATGGAGGTTCTATAGTATACATTTCTTAGAATCATCATAACCCAAAGAAGTATTTAACTAATATTTTTAATGTTTATTTATTTATTTTGAGAGAGGAGAGGATGAGGAGGGGAGGGCCAGAGAGAGAGATAGAGAGAGAGAGAGAGAGGGAGATTCCCAAGCAGGCTCCATGCCATCAGCACAGAGCCTGATGTGGGGCTTGATCTCATTAACTGTGAGATCATGACTTGAGCCAAAATCAAGAGTCGGATGCTTCACTGACTGAGACACACAGGCACCCCTAGATAATTTTATTCAATTGAGGAAAAAGACTATAGTGGATGAAAACAATTTCAAATGTTTTACTTTTACATATTTTATGTTTTCTCTTGTATTTATTTTTTTAAAGATATTAAAGCATAATTTCTCCTCATTCCCCATTACCAAGTAATAAAAGACATTCTCTTCAAGGTCCAGAAATAAATTAAATTTATTTCTAACTATCATTGGGGGCTGAACTGAGAAAAATTTTAATTGCTATAAACAATTGAGAAAAAAGAAAAAGTAATGAAAGCCATTTTAACTGAATAGGAATCAAGTTATCAATGTTCAAAGCCAAATGCACTTTGTCCCTTAGTTATTCCAAAATGTGTTCTGGCCATAAGTGAATGCTAACATATAAATTTTCATGGAAAGGGAAGAGTAAAGCAACTCATACACATATTCTGTTATGCTCCATGGCTCAGCACTGTCCACTATGATTATGTCCGTGCTGCTACTCCACTCCTTCAATTCACGTTCACAAGCTGAGAGACAGTCTGCTACATGCTGAGGGCAGCAAAAAGATGACCAAGGTAAAGCCTGTCTTTAAGAGACAGTCTAATTGAAAGTCAGATGTCTAACTATATACTGTGTAACAAAATCTGCGTTAAATACAGAAACAAAGGTTAAAAATAAAAGTGTAAGGAAAAACTATCAAAAGACTAAGACTGCAAAGACTAACAGAACGTTTATTTGCTCCATTAGTAGCAGATAAATGCTTCCTACAAGGGAGTATTACCATGGAAAAGGCACATTCAGGTTAATTAATCAAGAAGACATAATCCTAAGCATGTATGCACCTAATAACAGGGTTTCAAAATATATGAAGAAAATAAGTTGGTAGAATGAAAAGCTAAATAAACAAATGCACAATTACATCCAGATATCTCAATACCTTTCTCTTAATAACAAGTGGATAAAACAAGTAGACAAATATATCAATAAGGATATGAAAGACTTTACCAACACTATTAAGTAATTTCATCTAACAATTGTAAAACACTCCAACCAAAATTTATATTGAACACACATTTTTTTCAAATGAAAATGGCCTATTTATGAATAGACCATATTTTGTGCAATGAAACAAATCATAAAATATTTTTAATCAATAATTTTTTCCTTTTTATTGGCTGTCCAAATAAAATATCTTATATTTTAAATAAAATTATACAAAGTATGTTCACTGATGTCAACAGAATTAAATCAGGAATCAGTACTTTTTAAAAAGCTGAGAGAGGGGCGCCTGGGTGGCTCAGTCGGTTAAGCGTCCGACTTCAGCTCAGGTCACGATCTCGCGGTCCGCCAGTTGGAGCCCCGCGTCGGGCTCTGGGCTGATGGCTCAAAGCCTGGAGCTTGCTTCCGATTCTGTGTCTCCCTCTCTCTCTGCCCCTCCCCCGTTCATGCTGTGTCTCTCTCTGTCTCAAAAATAAATAAACGTTAAAAAAAAAAAATTTAAAAAGCTGAGAGAACTAAACAAAATAGGTTGAAGGCGATTAAGAGGTACAAACTTCCATTTATAGAACAAATAAATAGGCCCTCTTACAGGGAGGCACCTGGGAGGTTCAAGTCCATTAAGCATCCAACTCTTGATTTTGGCTCAGGTCCATTTCAGCTCAGGTCATGATCTCACAGTTTGCCACATTGGGCTCAGTACTGACAGCACAGAGACTGCTTGAGATTCTTTCTCTCCCTCTTTCTGTGCCCCACCCCTGCTCATGCTCTCTCTCTCTCTCTCTCCCTCTTTTTCTCTCTCTTTCAAAATTAATAAATTAAAAAAAAAAGAATAAACAAGTCACAGTAATGAAAAGTACAGGGTAGGGAATGTAACCAATAATATTGTAATAACATCATTTGGTGACAGACAGTGACTATAGTTATTGTGGTGAGCATTTCATAATGTACATAATTTTCAGATCACTAGTTGTATACCTGAAATTAATATAAAATGTCAACTATACTTCAATTAAATTGTTTAAAATTTGACAAATCTTCAAATATTCAGAAGTTAAGCTTCTAAATAACTTTTGATTGAAGAAGAAATAACAAGAGAAATTAGATTATATTTTTAACTGAATATAAATAAAAACAGAATGTATCTAAGCTAGTGGGATGCAAATAAAACAGTCATTACGCTAGAGGGAAATATATAGTTTTAATGTCTGTATTAGAAAAGAAGAAAAACCTAAAATCATAAGTTTCCAACTTAAGATACTAGAAAAAGAAGAGCCAACTTAAAAAACAGAAAAAAAAAAAGAAATAATGGACATAAGAGCATAAATCAATGAAATAGAAAATGGACAAATAATAGGAAAAATCAATAGAACCAAAAAACCAGATTTTTTGAAAAGTTCAATAAAATTGATAAACTCCCAGCCAAACTGATCAGGAAAAACACAGAGAAGATATAATTTGTCAACATCAAGAATGAGGGATGTAACATCTCAATGGATCCTACAGAAGTTTAAAGAGCATATTACAAATAATTTATTGACAATAATCTTAACAATGTAAACGAAATAAATTTTTTGAAAGATGCAAACTATCAAAGCTCATTAAAGAAAAAATAGTTTACCAATATATCCACTAAAGAAATTGAGTTTGCTTTAAAAATTAGATGCTTTCTTCCTAGGATTGAGAGCTAGACACAGAAATAGGATTCCCACTCCTGCCACTTCTATTCAATATTATACAGTAAAACAAGAGAAAGAAAAGGCATACAAATTAGAAAGGAAGAAGGAAACTATCTTTAATTGCCAATGACATGACTGTGTTTGTAGAATGTCCTATGAAATTTAGAAAAAATACTTCCAGAATTTAGAGAAGAGTTTGACATGACAGTAAGATAAAAAGACAATATATAAAAATGTTACAAGATTAAACATGCATCTACCATCTGCTCCAATAATCCTCCCTTAGATATTTTCCAAGAGAAAAAAAAACACATTTCCATACGCATTTCCATAAGAATGATATGTGAATGTTCATAATAATGTATAGTTAGAAAGTGAAATTTTTAACATTATAAAAACGGTAAGTACTTATTTATACATTTAACAAAATATGTGAAGACGTATACACTGAAACATTGCTGAAAGAATTTTTAAAAGAACTAAATACATAAGGAGATATATCACACAAATAGATCAGAAGCCTCAATATTGTTAAAATGTGTATTTCTCCTTATTAATCCACAGATTTTATGCAATCCCAATCAAAATCCCACCTATTTTTGTAGAAATCAATAAATTGAATCTGAAATTTATATGAAAATGCAAATGCCAATGCCTAGAAGACCCAAAACAAATATGAAAATATAGGAAAAAATTTGAAGTACTCACATTACATGATTTCAAGATTTTTTATAAAGATACCTCGCTCAAGAGAATATGATATTGCCATAAGAATAGACATAAAGGTAAAAAAAAAAAGACCTACATACATATGGCAAATGATATTTGACAACAGTATCAAGGTAATTTGGTGAGAAGAAAGTCTTTTCAACAAATAGTTCCAGAACACCTGAATATTCACATGCTAAAAAAATGAACCTCGATCATTACCTCATGTTGTATACAAACTTTAACTTAACGTGATCATAAACCAGATATAATGGCTAAAACTAGGAAAGTTCTAGGACAAAACTTAGGAGGAAATCTATATGAATTTGGGTTTGGTAAAATTTCCTTAGATTAGACATCAAAGAAAAACATAAATTGTAAAAAAAAAATTTTTATAAATTGGATTTATAAAAATTTAAAACATCTGCTTTTTGAAGAGTACTGTTAATAAAATTACAATACAAGCCACAATCTGAGAGAAAATATTTACAAAACATATCTGTTGTAAGACTTGAATCTAAATATATAAAGAGCTCTTACAGGGGTACCTGGGTGGCTCAGTCGGTTAAGCACCCAACTTCGGCTCAGGTCATGATCTCACGGTTTGTGAGTTCGAGCTTCACATCGGGCTCTGTGCCGACTGACAGCTTGGAGCCTGGAGCCTTCTTTTGATTCCGTGTCTCTGTCTCTCTCTGCTCCTCCCCTGCTCATGCTCGTGCTCTGTCTCTCGCTCAAGAATAAACATTTTAAAAATAAATAAATAAAATAAGGAGCTCTTACAATTCAACAAGAAGACAAATACCCCCCCCCCCCAATAAAAAGGGGTGGCAAAATATTTGGACAGATAGTTCACAAAAACAAACATACAAATTATGATGAAAAGATGCTCAGCATTATTAGTCATCAGAAAAACAATTTTTTTAATGAGATTTCCTATACACATTCTAGAATAGCTAAAATTGGAAAGAACAACAATGCCAGAGTTGTGAGGGTGAGGAGAAACTGGATTTTCCATGCTGATGGGAATGCAAAATGATATAGACACTTTGGAAAATGGTTTAGTAGACAAATATATCCTTACCATCTGACCCACCATTTCCACTCTTTGGAATTTACTCAAAAGAAATGAAAACACATCTTTGAAAAGTTGGTATGTGGGACACCTGGGTGGCTCAGCTGGTTAAGCGTTTGACTCTTGATTTTGGATGGGGTCATGATCTCCCAGTTCATGAATTCAAGCCCCACATCGGGCTCCACACTGACAGTGCAGAGCTTGCTTGGGATTCTCTCTCTCCCTCTCTGTCTGTCTGTCTCTCTCTCTCTCTCTCTCACTCTCTCTCTGTCTCTCTCTCTCTCTCAAAATAAATAAATAACTTTAAAAAGTAAAATTAAAAAAATCATTTGATTAAAAAAAAATGTCACTATACTAACGTTGACACTAGCTAAAAATGGGAATAACTGAAATATCTATCAGCTGATAAAATGTGGTATATCTACACAATGGAATACCACTACTTAGCAATAAAAAAGAATGAACTACTGAGGGGCACCTGGGTGACTCAGTCAGTTAAGTGTCCAACTTCAGCTCAGGTCATGATCTCACAGTTCGCCCACGTTGGGCTCTGTGCGGACAGCTCAGAGCCTGGAACCTGCTTCCGATTCCATGTCTCCCTCTCTCTCTCTGCCCCTTTCTTGCTCGTGCTCTGTCCCTTTCTGTTTCTCAAAAGTAGTAAATAATTGTTCAAAAAATAAAGAAAAATAAATGAACTACTGATATATGTGTTATGGTATGTGAAAAAAAGACAGATACAAAACAACTCTATCTTACATTAGGTGGTGGTTGCCTATTGTATACATTTGTCAAAATTTCTTCTAACTCTATGTACTTTAAAAGGGTGAATTCTATGAACTCTATATGCAAATTATACTCAAAAATATACAACTTGAGGTATGTCAGTGCAAAGAAGGAGAGAAGAAGTATCAAGTTTAAGACATGGATCCAGAAGTCCAATAACTGAGCAATATGAGTTTCAGAAAGAACAGAGAAAGTCAAGAAAGGTAAATGCTCAAAGAAATAAATCGAGAAATTTCCCAGAATTGTGGGGTATTAGATTCTCAAGTCAAAGAGACCATTGCATACTCAGTAAATGGATAAAAATAGACTTGCATTGAAGTACTTTTAGAATACCAATCATGAAGGGAATATCTTAAAAGTTTCCATGCTGGGGGTTAGGGCAGGGGGATGGGTCAGGTCACATACAAAGTATCAGAAATCAGACAGACTCAACATTTTTCCAAACAAGGCAGGAAGCAAAAAGTCAAAGGAGCAATGTTTCAAAAGTATGCAAGAAATCATTCTATATACTGCCAAACTGGACACTTTAATTGTGAGGTACAGGAAAAGGGCATTTTCGGATGCACAGTATTTCAGACTTCTTTTCATGCTTTTCTCAGGAAGGTGCTAGGTAAAGAAACTACACAGGACGCTGCCGAGGCTCCCCCACAATGACAGCACAATGACAGGAATAAGAAAGAAGATAAGAAATCCAGGATATGGGGGGGTCAGACTTAAGAAACGGTGACAGTCAATCTCCAGATGACATGAAGGATATCCCTGTAGGAGAATTGTACGGGAATAGGCCAACACACTCTGGCTACAGCAGGTCACAAAAAGGAAGCCGCTGGAATTGTAATGTTTGAACACATTTAGAGAAGATTTAGAAAACTGGGAAGAATTTGACAGTGAATTAATAAGAAGAATATGGAAAACAAAGCAAATTGAAAAACCATGACATTTACTAACTCCAGGATAAAAAGGTTTTCAAGGAAAAGGAAAAGGAGGGAGGAGGAGGAGAAAGAGAAGTGGAAGTAGTCACAGAATATACCCTTGCTCAGCTCTGAAAATATTTACATGGTTATAATCATCCAAACACATAAAATTGATCGAAACCAAAGCATAACTCTATCTGAAGGACAGGAAGATGTGGTGGTTGTGGCGAGGAGAAGAGAGGGCTTAAAAAAAAAAAAAAAAAAACAAGCGCTAAATCCTCATTTTCCATAGTGGCAACACTTCCAATTGAAACTTCAAGAACTAGCAATACAAGCGTGTTATTTAACAAAGGAGTTGAAAGGGGTTGCCACTAGGGAGTGGAAAAATGAGGAGGCAGAGTAGGCAGAATATTGTGGGGTTTTTTACTATTATGAAATGTAGAACGTGTAGAACAACAGGATTATTTAAACCATGTGCAAGTATAGATTTAATAAAAATTAAAATCGGTTTTTACAGTCTGAAATACAACTAATAAAACAATCATGCAAACCAGGTGCACTGCCTGGGGCTTCTGTGGGAATGCAGGTGAGCTCTCCCTGCCCCTCAGTTCACCCTGACTCTGGTGGACCATGTAGACTTCTCACCATGTTGCGCTACATTTATTTTTTAGTGTAGCACTTACTCAGCACTTAACTCTGTGTCAGGCAGTTCATTATTTGACCCAGTTAAGCCTCAGACCGACTCCATAAGGAAGAAGCTGGCATTGCCTCCAGTTTGTGGAGCCCTTAAGTGGAGTTGCTGACTTTCATTCTCACGCGGATGGCTCCAGAGTCTGCTTCTTAGCACCGGAGGGGGGGGGGGGGGGGCAAGGATTTTACCTCCCACCAAGATTCACAAAAGGAAGGATCCTCCTAACCGGGAGGAATGTTAGATACTGCGCAGCCAAAACCCACACGCCCATCACAATCGATAAGCTGGAAGGTATATGGAAATTGTTGCATTTGGTGTTCAGTAAACCCCTGTCAAAAGCTGATAACCTATCAATGAACACTGGAGAAAATCTTGTCTAGACTTCTCAATTATTTTTCAAGTAAAATAAAACAAAGAAAAGCAGTAATCATGACCAGAAACCTGCTCCATCCTCAGGTAAGAATGCTAGTTTTAGAGACCTGCTACGCTAATGCTTCAGGAAGGTGTGTTCTAACATCTTGAGTCTCCTCTAAAGAACTACCTGAACAATTAGGTAATCGGACAAGAATTAGGACCAACACCTCAGGATAAGTTCTAAATATTTGTAATGGCACGAGACTTTTTTTTTTTTTAATTTCTATTTCTTTTTTTCACTCTAGGTGATTAAAAACTAGAATTCAGTAATGAAATTATTTGGAAAGATCATAAGGTCTCTTTAAATTTGAGTGATATTTCTCTTTCAGCCAACTTTGTGTCATTATTTATAAATATGCATTATCCAGAGATAGCCATGATAACTCAATGTGAACTTTCCCCCATTTTTCTAAATTTGTTCAATGATGCAAGTATATATTTCTCTAACAAAATACAATTATGCTACATACATTGGGCTGCAACTTACTTTTCTCTTTCTTCTGTAATACATAATTAAAACCTTTCCAGATTGGGTACTGGGGTACAGAGTCTTTGTTATTTTAAATAATTACACAGTAGTCCATGATATGGATATGTGGTAATTCATTTACCATTATTGATAAAGATTATTTTATTTTCTTTTTCTTTTCCTTAAAAAAATTTTTTTTTTTTTGCTATTGCTTACCATGTTATAGTGATCTTCCTTGGGCAAATAGATTTATAGATTCGTATTTTTAATTCTGTAAGACAGGCTCCAGAAAGGGTCTTTTTAAACACAAATTAGATCATATTTCTTTGCTTCAAACTTTCTAATGTCTTCCCAGTTACTTAGGATAAAATCCAAACTCCTTTCCATGACCTTGACAACCATCCAACCCCACCCCGTGCTTCACAAGAGGGGTAGTGGCATTCTTACTTTCACTTCTGGATCCCATATGCAACTTCTCTTGCCCCCTCACCCCTACCCCTTCCATCCTGTGCTACCTCTCATGAAGAGACATCACACCCCTAGGCTTTTCTGTAATGAGCAAAGCTCACCCTAAATGTTCAGTTTATGAATCTTAAGGCCTGAGCTTAACTTTAAATTATTATTATTATTTTAAATCTTTATTTATTTCTGAGAGAGAGAGAGAGAGAATAAGAGAGCATGCACAGGGGAGGAGCAGAGAGAGAGAAGGAGAGAGAATCCCAAGTAGTCTCTGCACAGTCAGCACAGAGCCCCACTCAGGGCTGGAACTCATGAACTGTGAGATCATGACCTGAGCCTGAAGCAGGAGTTAGACACTTATCTGACTGAGACACCCAGGTGGCCCAGCCTGAGCTTTGCTTTGAGGCAAGAAGCCACATGCTTTTGCTGGGCCACACCAGCCACCTGCAAGAAGTACTATACAGTCAGTTCCAGTGCATCAACAACAAAAGCCTTTCCCATTTCTCTAGATAATGTGACATCTTAGTTTTCTGGCCAAGATACTTCAGAGGGACACCCTCAAATGTCTAAGGGTGAATTTTCTTCTGATCTTTGGAAGGATCAATTTGACTTAGAAATTTTCAGATTCAATTTGACTTAGAAAAAAAATTTTTAAATGTGTTCTTTCCTCTATAAATATAATAGAGCTAATAATTCCCAAACAGAACTGAAGGAGAGCATAATAAATATTTTGTAGAGCCATGAAGTAGAGCCATTGAGGGGAAGCCAGCACCACAACTTTTTATCCCTCTAATTTTAATGTATTAGTTGTATATATGTTAAGATTCATGGGCAACAATGTTGAAGGTCTAAAATTTGTCAAAAATTAGTATATCAAAGTTGAAGATGAAAAGGCTTATTATGGCATGCCTGGGTGGCTCAGTCAGTTAAGCATCTAACTCTGGATTTTGTCTCAGGTCACGATCTCAGTTCATGAGATCGAGCCCCACATCAGGCTCTGTGCTGACAGTGTGGAGCTTAGTTGAGATTCTCTCTCTCCCTCTCTCTCTCTCTGCCCTTTCCTTGCTCATTCTCTCTCTCTCTGTCTCTCTCTCTCAAAATAATAAACTTAAAAAAAAAGAAAAGAAAAGTCTCATTATACAGGAATAATGCTGCATTCGTGATCATTATTAACAGTGAAATGGCCCATATAGTTAACCTAAACACAGATACTAACAATTATAGATTATAGTAATAAGTGATAGGTATAGACATTTTCCTTTCTGTTTGAGAAATAAGTCAGAAGAAAGCATCTGCCTAGAATTCTCTGTCTAGAATTCTATGAATGAGGCTATGGCAGAACCATTAACAATGTTTGACTTTCAAGACCCATAACATAAGTCGGTCAAAGTAAATAACATTCAGAAGGTTGTCAGATTGCTCTAGACACCTGGACATGACAGCTGAGTCAGGATTCTGAGTCAGGGAAACTACATTTTCATTATAGATGTCACATAATTTCTGATATTAAACAAATAAGAAAGGACCTAACATGGTGAATATGGAGAAATTTGCTTCCTAAAACCAAGGTAATGTTTACTTTGGTAAACTGATGATAACAATGCCAGAGGAAAAAGGTAATAAGCTATAATTTTTTAAATTTTTATTTATTTATTTTGAGAGACAGAGGGGGGGGAGGGGCAGAAGGAGAGGGAGAGAGAGAGAGAGAGAGAGAGAGAGAGAGAGAGAGAATCCCAAGCAGGTTCCCTGCTGTCAGTGCAGAGCCTGACCCAGGGCTCCATCTCATGAACCAGGAGATCATGACCTCATACAAGATCAAGAGTTGGATGCTTTTTTTTTAACGTTTATTTTATCTTTGAGAGAGGGAGAGACATAGCATAAGTGGGGGAAGGGCAGAGAGAGAGGGAGACACAGAATCTGAAACAGGCTCCAGGCTCTGAGCTATCAGCACAGAGCCTGATGCGGGGCTCGAACTAGGGAATGGTGAGATCATGACCTGAGCCGAAGTTGAACACTTAACCAACTGAGCCACCCATGTGCTTAACAGACTGAGACACCCAGGCACCCCAGGCTATAATTTTTTTAGTATTTCCCCCACTGAGTTCCACTTAACTATTTTTGTAAATGGAAGGTATATTGCAAAACATATGAAGAGTAGGAAAACAATGAAAATTTTCACTTTGAGATTTTGAGTTATATGATTCTATAATTGCTGACTTATAGGTACCATAGGATTAGGTCCATCTAACTCATTGAGACTAAGAGGCAGTCACACTGACTGTTTTTAGTAAGTAAGTAGTAGTAAGTAAGTAAGAGGTATGGTACAAGTTATCATTCAATCCACCTTGAGTGAAAAAGTGTCTGACAGGTAGCAAAAAAAAAAAAAAAAAAAGCTATAGACAAAGTGGAAAATATATTTGCAATATTTTGTGCTTTAAGCAGCTTAAAATTCTTAATATAGGAAGGACTCCTTTGCATCAAAAAGAAAAAATGGGCAACCCAATAGAAAAAAAGGACTAAAGACAAGGACATTGGATTCACACCAAAAAATAAGAGTAAGTTGACAATAAATATGTAAAAAAAAAAAAAAAACCATGCAACCCTAGTATATGGAAGTAATGAATTATTTTTCTTCTACTTCTCTAATATGAACAAGTTTTTGGCGGTTTTTGTTTGTTTGGTTGGTTGGTTTTTATCTTGCTTTGTTTTAAGTAATGCTCAGTTTTATTGCCATTCTTGATTATGTTGCCAGAAAGCAGTTTGGCAATTCATAGCAAATGCTGGAAAATTCTGCATTCATTTCAAGCTGTTCAGTGTCAGACACTCTGCTAGGCACTAGGTTAAAAAACATCAAAAAATACCCAGCACAGACCCAGTGCACCACATAGATTCACTGGCCACAGGAGCACACACACTGTTATGACGAGAAGGGGACTGCTAGAGTAGCTCGGACTGATAGTTTTTATTGGGTAAGAGTGAGCAAGTTGATTGGAGGTAGTAAGGGCCAGGGAAGATTTCTAAGAAGTTCATCACTAAAAGCTACCAAGGCCCTTTAGCGGAAGGAATTTGACTTAAACCACTAACCATCTCCCAGGGCAACTGTGGTAATGGCAATACATTTCTTTTAGGGTGCTGGGATCCCCAAAGGATCTTATAAACATGGGGTCAGGGCCCACGCAGCAAACTAGAAGGACACCTTCTCCAGACCCTCCCATTAAGGGTGATATGTGTAAAACCTGAAGCAAATAATGCCCCTGCTCTCCCTGGGCCAACATTCCAGTTCCTTTGCACATTACCCCCTTTCCTGTGTGATTTACAGTGCATGTTTTTAAAATGCAGATTTTTTTCCAAGGTCTTATTGTTAGCACTGAAGGCAGTAGAATCTTGGCCTCAGTATAGTTACAGAAATTGACTACATATTCCAAGTGTCTGTGTGCACGGTAATCAATCGTAGATTCTAATCTTTAGTTTTTTGTTCATACAGCATTAATTGAGAGAAATTGTTTTAAGACCAATGTACAACCAGTCTCTCTTTAGATTTAGTATCCATTTTCAAGAATATTTATTTTTCTTCCTATCTTCTTTCTGTATGTGGAGACTATGTGAACACTATTGGCTGTAATTGTGAGATGTGTGTGTTTCATGCACATAGAAATGTTTTAAGTCAATGAACTATAAAGAAGTATGAGTGTATACAATTCTTTTTTTCTTAGAACATGGCTCTGATGGATGCTAAGAAAGATTTTTACTTAATGAAAGAAAAATACAACAAATTAGATTGGCTCCTGTGATTGGCAGGTGTTGGGTTTTCAATGGAGACAAAAGACTACAATTTAGAGCCACTCTTTTCCTTGGGCTAATTGAAAATTTGTTTCATTGTAAAAATCCACATGGTGGGGGAGCATCTCTCCAAGGTATTCTTTTAACTTTCAAAACAGAGTTTCCATCAGTCCTTGCCTAAGGGAGCTATGACCTGGATGGAAAATGCCACAAAGTATTAAAGCAAACTTTAGTTTTTTGACTGCCCCAGTATCTTCCCCTTTTCCTCCCACCAAGGAGTTGGTTCACTGTGGTCTTGTGTGGAATATTCCATGAAGCACACGGACAATGCATCAGATTGGTCATGGTATGAACAATTTTCATGGATGGAAATACAAAGGCCAGTGTTAAATGAAAGCTTCTATTGCCGCTTTGAACAGCAATAAATTGTGATGAAAAGTCTCCTGCCCTACAGACCATCTTAATCTTTTTCAGGCACACACTGGATAGCTTATAGGAGAAGCAGATTCTTCTGTAGGGCAGAAGGAAAGAACAAAACCAGTGGCCTTTCATTTAAGTTGAGAGATAAAATTCACCCAAATTTCATGGAACAGTCATCGGACATAAACCAAATGAAAAATTCTTTTCATAGTGGGCCCAAAGGTGTGCCACCTAAAATGAGTAAGTTTTCTCTTCATGCTCTCCATGTGTGCATAAGGGCAAGCTACTGCTGGAGGTCATGATTTATTTTTGTACTGTAACCCAGCGCAAAATGCCCTCTGGTGCATGGTTGAAGATGATATGGCTTCTTTGAGTCAGAGAGGAAAAAAGGGGAATGGAATAAGTACTGGTGGCATTAAAATAAAGAGCAAATAACTTATCACCATAAGGGTTTCCAAGTATTGCAGCCCACGAAATCCTGAACTCTGCTTGGAATGTGATAAGGTGGCCAGACCAGTTGTGAAATACTTCTCTCGTAGGAGCTCTGAGCTGACGAGCCATATAAAGAAGTGTTGCAGATTAGAAGCTGATTTCTTGTCAACATATCAAGGTGGTCCTTTCAAGGCTTAACAATGTGAGGGACACTGAGCCTTGACAGAAGAAGAAACACTTTTATCTTACTGGGCACCAGTCTTCTACAATTTCTGGCTTAAGTTTTGAACAACCGGATAGCATATTTAAAAGTTCTCCCCTGGATTCTACATCATTGTCTGATGTGGGAATGGGTCTTGTTATTTTTTTTTTTTTTTAACTCTAGTTGACAAGTACTCCTCTGGGAAAGTCACAATGACTCCATGTTAATTTCTACTTATACTGCCCATCCCGAATCAGTGCACATTGGTCAAGGCATGACACAAGAATAATCTGAAGGAGAATGAACTTTTTGTACACTAGTTACAGCTACAGTGCATGCCTACAGTTTAAGGAACCATTTCCTAATAGGAAGCTTAGTCATGCAGACCTAAGTTCCTCTCATCAGGAAAGAACAGCAAATGTCCCTCTAAATTAACATTATAATATTGACACAAGCAAGTTTTGTTACTTATGTCCAGGCTAAGAGGACTTCAGCGTGTCTAGAATTGATCAGTAGTGATCCAATAAAAGAAAGCAAAGAATTTATAACAGTGAAACCAGAGACTTCATAGACTAACCCCTACATAACAGAAGAAGAAACTGAAGCTCTCTGACAGGCATGCGATCCACACAGCTACCGAGTGTCTGAGCCAGAACACAAACCTGGGTCTCTTCTCAGAGCCCTGGGCTCTTTTTGAGCTGCTGTTTCGGATCTCCCCAAACAGACTCTCCTGCTGCTATAATTAACAAGCTGGAAATAACCTAAACATTTCCCGAAGTTTTGAAAATGTCACATACTAAAGTGCTTTCTGACATGGCTTTCACAGAGATGTTTAGTGACACTGGGAAAAAATGCTTTTTGCAAAAGTGAAGCCAGCAGATGGTTATTGTGGAATGGCCATCCCAATTTTCAATCCCACGAGGTATAAATAAGTACTGAGAGATATCCACTCTTTTGAATGATCATCCAGCCCTCTTGAGGTTTTTCATCATCACCAGCCATAAATATCACTTAGCTCTTCCATTCACTTGTGGCCTGGTAATATACCCCACCGGGAATTAGGCATTTCTCATTCCCAAAGCTGGCTTGGCCACCCACTTACTGTGTGGCCTTGGACAAGTCATTTAGCGAAGTTCTCAATCTTAATCATACAGTAAAAATCTTGACTTGCCTTATGACAATGACCTTATTCGCACTTACTGCGGATTCCCATTTTCAAAACTGATTTTAAAAAACAGTAGCACTGTGGTATCACATACATAGAAGCCTAGCTATGTGGTTGTATCATCCAAACACAGCAAGATTGGAACGCAGGAAAAAAGTGGGACAAACTCTTCAGCACACTGCAGCTGAGAAAGAAGCTTAGTAATGAGCATTCTTACAAATTATGTTGTTAAAAGCAAGGCTCTAATGAGGACTAAATGTCCATAAAAATTTGCCACTTGTCTATTAAAACACAGCTCTTGCATGAAGCTTCTTTAGAAAGTTCCAGAGGCATAGCCTTCACTCTTAGGCTGGGTTAAGAACGAT